>NC_139975.1:12754068-13252954 GCF_963993115.1 Abramis brama
GGCTCCTCTCATATATTACATTTTATTTTCAAATATTATGTAGAAAGCTGACACTAGTTGAGTTCATAGAGCAAGGGCTGGTGATAAAAATGTCAACAATAAGTTGTATTGGATTATACTGTATAAGCAGATGTATTGGAAAAATACATTTCAACTGCATAATGCACACAGTATATATTATAGACAAAACATTTAAAATACATTAAGAAATTAATTTTGGACAACACACTTGAGTTGGAATTAAAATCAATTATTGTCCATGTTTTCCATTAAAACTGTTATTTGATTTAGTATATATTGGTCAATACATCAAAATAAATTTCCTTTAATAACTTATAACTTTAACTTTAATAAATTTAAAACACTATAAATCATAATTATTTAAAATGTATGTTTAAGTAAAACTTAGTAGACATTACAAAGTGCATTTTTAAAAAGTGTACTTAAGTGTGTTAAGAAATATTGTGATGAAAGTGTACTTACTTTAAATTAAACTTAATTAGATATTATTACAAAGTGCATTTGTAAAAAGTGCACTTAAGTGTGTTTATAAATATTGTGATGAAAGTGTACTTTCTTTAAGTTAAGCTTAATTAGACATTATTACAAAGTGCATTTTTAAAAATGCACTTAAGTGTGTTTATAAATATTGTGATGAAAGTGTACTTACTTTAAGTTAAACTTAATTAGATATTATTACAAAGTGCATTTGTAAAAAGTGCACTTAAGTGTGTTAATAAATATTGTCATTTAAGTGTATTCCCTTTAAGTACACATAAGTGGTCTTTCATTTTAATTTTATTATATTATCTGCAAGTGCACTTTCAAAAAGCATACTTTTATTATTTTAAGCACACAAAAAGTGTGCTTTCAATACAATTAAGCACACTTCTTTTTCACAAGGGCCCATGTCTTCTGAAAGAGATGCAAAAGTCAATAATGGCTGATGGCAGCATGACTGCGATCAATATAAATACATTAACCTACACACACATTTTTCTAGCTTTACGCTGTGGGCATTATACTTTGTACATTTGTACAGTGGGGTTATATAACCAAAGAATCAAAACATTACTCTTTATATTTGTGTATTTTTCTCAAATTCTCCTGAAAGTAAAGCAGTATCTTCAAGTATCAGGTGTTTGGCAAGAAATAGTTGTCTGGTGTTGTTGGATAAGAATAATATGTGTGTACTGGTGTATGTGTGTGTGTGTGTGTGTGTGTGTACTTGTACAACTATCTTTGTGAGGACCAGTTTGAGTTTTAGACCATTGGAATGAGGACAAAGAGAGTAAAGTGAGGACATTTTGGCCGGTCCTCACTTTCTGAGACCCCTTTAAAGGCCTGTTTGAGGGTCAAGACTTGGTTTTAGGGATAAGGTTATAATTAGGTTAAGGGTAGGTTTAGGGTAAGGGTTCGGGTTAGGCACTTAGTTGTGATGGGTAAGGTTAGGGTAAGCGGCTAGAGATTGCATTGTGTCAATGATCGTCCTCATAAAGATAGATGTACAAGAATATGTGTGTGTGTGTGTGTGTGTGTGTGTATGTGTGAGTGACCATATCAGAATGTGTGGAGACTCTGCTTCTGGAGATCTAGATTCTTCAAATCCACTTCAGTGTGCGTGTGAATGAATGTTAGACGGTGTATATGTTTGTGCACAATGGTGTTAAAAGATAACACAAGAATTTCTCACTTCTCTCTGGGTGGCTGTAGTGATCCACTTTTGTGTGTCCCATTGCAAAGCCCCTCTGTACCTCTTAGAGGATCAGCCATCCCCTACTTGACATCTCAATCTTGGCACAGAGTTCACACTGTGTGCCTGTGTGAATGAGTGTGGTTTAACCTTCAAACAAGAAGTTTCGTTGTCAGTAAAACTGACGGCAAACCCAATATCACACCATGAAAAGGTGGACAGCATGTTTCTCATCGTCCTTCACAGGCAGACTTGCCAGGCGCTGGATGTCTGTTGTTTATTGTGTGTTTTTTGACCTAGCTTAATTGCGGCTGCAGACTCCTTTGAGGCAGGAGGCTGATGCGGCCCTCAAAAACGCTGATGGGTACACAGTAATAACTCCCTTCTCTGATTATTTTTTAATCTCCTGTTGATTCAGATCTGCACTGAGCTAAAAGAGTTTATTTATTTATTTATTTATTTATCTTGAGCTGGGCATGGAGATGCAGGGAAAATGGAGAGCAAGGTCAAAAACCCGTCTGTGAATAACATCATGGTTAATTTCACAGTGGACAGAGGAGTCATTACCCATAGCACATAAATCTCAGTCTTTATGCAAACAATTTCAGCTGGTTATTGCTTATCAACGCTCCCGCCTTCTTTAATCTCAGAGACGTTATATTTTATAATCAAGCCTTGAAGGTTTAGTTCACCCAAAAATGAAATTCTGTTGTCATTTACTCACTCTCATGTTGTTATGAAGCCAGATGACAGCGAACAAATCATTCAAAGTGGTTTTGTGAAACAAATCAATGATTATTTAAAAAGATCTGAATCAAATGCGTGAATCATAGGCTACATCCGAAATTGCATACTCCCCTATTTAGCAGGCGAAAAAACGTGTGAGATGAATAGAAACTTTGAATTTACAATATTCATGAAACATTAGGCACAATTACTATTTCAGATTCTGAAGCAGGCCTACGAATCTGATAGTTACTTTACTTTCCAATGTGGCCACGGGAGAGGATTTGTGAATAGCAGTGAAGCGAAGCAACTGGTGCTAATATGACAGATGTTGTATGTCTGGATTTCATTCAAACATTCATAATACAGAACATTCTTTTTTAAATGGTTGTGCAGTAATAAATTATTCAAAATAAGCACCTACATAGAAAATATTTTATTTCGGACACAGCCATTAATTTGATTTAGATCTTTTTAATTAATAATTTATCCGATTCAAGAATCAGACATTGTTACTAATAATTGAAACTGAAAAGACGTGAAGCTTGACGTGAAGCTTGAAAGCTTTATCGAATATAATGTTTCATGCTAGGGATCTGCCTGAAGCCGAATAACTTATGCAAAAGGACATGGATAATGGCTTCAAAAAGAATAACAAATTCTACCAAATAAGAGGTAAAAATATTCAGGTCACCGTGATTTTGCCAAGTAAGAAATCTTCCTGGATCAACATATTTTGTTGATCCTGAAACAACATTCCCATCTGAAAATTTAGCCCTAAACCTAACCCTACTCATAACTTATCCCTAAAATCAAAAGGAAATGAAAGGTGAAAAACACTGATGCAGAAGCACCTAACCTAAACTTGACAAAAACTATAAACTTGTGCCTCAAATCTGATGTTTTTCTGTCTCACTCTCTCATGGATACAGCAAGTTAAATGAAAACTATTAAGGGAACAGAAATTTAAAACGAGCTTCTCATGTAATATCACAAACTTCCGGTTAAAGCCTTGCCCACTTCCCGACTTATAAGAATACAGAAACAAATAATTTTGAGATTGTTACAGATATAGATATTGGCTCCATTGCACACACCTTGTTCCATATTTACATCTCCTGAGGCCTATTATTTCAGGGAAAAGGAACACGATTATTGTGATTGTGTCCGAAAAGACCAATTCACTTCCACTTTAGATCTCTGAAATGATGAGCACTTTTCTGATCTGACAGGTAGAAGTTAATTCACTTGACAACTATTACCTAGAACCACTCAGACCACAGCAATTTATGGTTAATTTTCGGAGAGAGAGAGAGAGAGAGAGCTCTTAACACACATGCACACATCACCCACTCTTCCTCAACCTATATGTTACATATCTAGAATTAAAATCTAACATTTTTTTTTTCAGGTTGAATAAAGTGAAAGGAAAAAGAACAATCAGGAGTCTCTTTGAATTAATTTGCCTAAGTGAGGTTACAAATGGGCATAATAGCCACGGCAGCCACAATTACAGTCAATTTACACTTTCCAATTATCCATAAAAGGTACTTAACCTAATACTTGATGTGTGTCAAATGAAGGCAGGTCCAATTAAGCATGGGGGTGGTCTGAATTTCTGTGCCCCCTTTTCTGCACACATTCTCTCCCCTGGCTCTCCTGATCTAAGCACCACTCTAGTGAATTTAACTCCAGCCATCCAAAACACCACTCTGGGCAAATCACAGCCACTCCAGTTCAGCCTCTACTTCCACAAATTTTCAGGGATTTCAACCTGATGAGCAGGGCTGTACCGTAACTATTGTTTCCTATTGGTCATCATTATCATCCTTTCTCTTTCTCTGGACGCCCTGGGTGGAAGCACTTTAGAAGTTTAACGGACAAGCTAATCTATCTGACAGTACACATACTGTAGATTAGCAATTACAGTACAATTCTTGACTAACAGTGGCTTTATCAGTTCTGCACTTGAAACTGTCAGTTACTGATATCTTGTTTTTCAAGAACTCTGAAAAGAAGCTCTGCTTTTAGGTGTTGCTTGCTGGTTAGAATTGGCAGTCAATTCAAATTTTAGTTAATCAAATTAATTAATCACAATTATTCACTATATATTTGCTGAAAAAAAAAAGACCAAAATTAAGATAATTAAAATATTTTTTGTTGTTGTTGTTGATATTATTGTGGCAGAAGAGTAAATCATGGAATTAACATTTGTTTATAAAAGCTGTTTTATTTTTTACGAGACTTGTCAGTTGATGTAGATTTTGTAGATATATATATATATATATATATATATATATATATATATATATATACAGTGCAATGCATAAGTGAATACACCCATGCTAAAGTTGACTAAAAAGAGGAATAAAAAATAATATTTTGGAAATTGAACTTAATGCCTTAATTTAAAAAATTAGGAAAAATCCAACCTTTAAGGACACCAATTTTCTTTGTGAATGAATAATGTATCGTAAATAAATAAATGTTCTTCCTTAAAATACATGGTGCATAAGTGAGTACACCCCTATGTTAAATTCCCATAGAGGCAGGCAGATTTTTATTTTTAAGTATTTTTTTTTATTTTTTTTTTAGGATACTATGCATCCTGATAAAGTTCCCTTGGCCTTTGGAATTAAAATAGCCCCACATCATCACATAGCATTCACCATACCTAGAGATTGGCATGGTTTTATTTCAGTTAGCCTAATAGCTAGTTTGATTTGCATTGAGAGATGATCTTATGGAAAGTACCCCATGCCAATCTCTAGGTATGGTGAAGGCTATGTGATGATGTGGGTATATAATGGATTCTACAAAATTACTTTTAAACTTTATACCGTGGCCTAATGCAAAACTTTGGAGAATAATTTCAGTGCTCAATACTCACCATAACCTCTTGAAACTTGTGACGATGAATTATCTTGGAAATGATGTTTGTTTTGGTTTCAGCACTGGCTGTTTTGGCTCAGCTTGCTCTCCTGTGTATCCGCATTTGAATTCTCCATACCAACGGTTTTCCTCAGGGTCATTTTGCGCATGCGTATTCAGTTTTTTGGATGTAGGACTTTTTCCTGGAATTTTTCACTTCAACTTGATAGATTGACTGAGCACAATTAAATATTTTTGGTGAATATACATTTTTAAGTGAAGACCTTTGATTAGTACAATGCATATTTTGCAAGTGGATAATTATTTGGAAGTCATTTATTGAGCCAATATTTAATTGTCAGTTTAACAATTCAACCTCCAGCCTCTGAGTGCTCCGTTCCACCTCGACCCGTCGCCCTGGCTCCTGCGCCTGCACTCCTTCCTCCCTCGACTCCAGCGTGGACCATTGGCCATTCGGCTTTGCCGGGCTCCCTCGGACTGTCGGCTCCACCTGGGTCAGACATCGCCACGCCTCCCCTGTGGACTTGCGGGCTGTCCGCTTCACTCCGGCCCTCCACCCCTTCGACTTCAGCCAGCTCTGACCTCTCTCAGGCTCCGCCTCTGCCCTCCCGTTCCCCACTTCAATCTCAGGGGGTCGTCGCTGCGGCTCCATCACGGCCGCCTTAGGCCATCAGCGTTCCATAGCTCCCTCGGCCGTTCGTCTGCGCTCTGGGCCATTGGTGCCATTCATCCCCCTAGTGCTGGCTGCCGGAACTCTGCCATGGCTCCTCCTCAATCATCCTGACAGTCACTTGGCTCCTCCCATCATCCCAGCCATGGCTTCTTCCTCTGTCATTGCCGCCTTGGTCTCAATCATCCTGACAGTCACTTGGCTCCTCCCATCATCCCAGCCATGGCTTCTTCCTCCGTCATTGCCGCCTTGGTCTCAATCATCCTGACAGTCACTTGGCTCCTCCCATCATCCTAGCCATGTCTTCTTCCTCCGTCATTGCCGCCTTGGTCTTGTCTGCCTGTTCTCTCCATCCCTCCGCCTGCTCCTCTCAACATCCCAGCGCCATCTCTGCGTCCACCTCCAATGCCCCCACCCTCCTTCCCTCATCTCTTCTGTTACGGCGCAAGGCCGCACCTTCTGGGAGGGGATGTTAAATAACACATAATCTGTTATTTTTGTCTTAGTTTCATTTTCATGGACTTTTAGTTTGTTTAAGTATTCAGTCTCCTTTGTTCTAGTTTCCTGCCTAGTTTGTCACTATGCTTACTGATATGATATGATTAGTCATTCTCTCCAGCTGTGTGTCGTTAATTATCCTAGTTTGCCTGTGTATTTATCTGCCAGAGTTTTCAGTTCTCACTGTCGGTTTTCGTTAACGCAAGAACAAAGTTTGGTTATGGTAATCTTTCTTTTAATAGTCTATTGTTAATTCTTCATCATCGTCCTGTCTTCTATCTACACCACGCCTAGACTTCGTGACACTGTGGAAGTCTTAGCACCAATTTTTTTTCGTCAAATCACTGCATTTGGTCCGCCTATATTTCCATACCTCTGCTCAATCTGCTCGCTCAGACATCATACGTCATCAGCGCTTTCCGTAAGGCTATGCAGAGTTGTAGACAGACAATCACCGTGCGCCACAAACAAACAGCCACCTTTTACAGTTCCTCCTGAACCAAAACAATGAGCTTATGCTGCTTTCACGGCATGTTGTAATTACTGTAATTCAGATCGCAACCCTATGACGTTAGCAGTTCACGTCCTCGGAATTGGAATTATGCGTTTCTACAGCAACACTATCAATGGCGAAATAAATCTGCAACAGTCAGGTGGTACAAGTTTCCGAGCTCTAAGTTGATTACGTTCATTATTATTGTAATGTTATGTGCTTAGAGACATAAGGTTATTTAACGCGGTCTCTCATGATGCTTTGCGGACTCTGCTCTGGCTGTGCGCATTCATGTGTTTTGGAGGAGGAATTTATTTTTTATGTTTAGCCATTTTACTTCCACTTTTGTTGTGAGATGTATCACATATGCATTTTATTATACAAATACATTATATAGAAAATGTCCCATTTTCATTCAAAAACCTTTTGAATGCACATCTACAATGTGTGAGAAGAGAATAAAAGATAAATAAATTTGAGTAAAATAACATTTTATGTTTTATGCTTTATGTTATAATATAATATTCTATGAAATCTGTTATGCTCAATGGAGCCTCATCATGCACTGAACACCTCTGAAGTAAACTAACCCTGGAACATAACCTACTCCAGAGTAGGTTGATCAGAGAGTAAGCTGTAAGTTTACTTTGCGTAAACTTGGGTATGTCACTTAACTTGCTTTCTGGAATAACCCCCATTTTCATGCATGCACGTTTGTTGTAATGAGAATTAAACTTAAATTCCCTTCCTAATTTGTCTCTTGATGTGTATCTGAACCCTCAAGATACCCTTTTTGAGCGCAAGGACGCAAATCGCTATGGTAATTGAGTAAGTGGGACGCGGGAAACAGAGCGGCCCAACTGGGGAGTGAGAGAACGGGTGGGAGTAGGAGATGGTGCAGAGAAAAGGAGGGCATCCTAAATGACACTTGAGATAAGAAAAATAAATGTAATTTATATGAATGACATGAATATGTTAACCAAAGTAACTAACCCTTCTTTTTATAGGCATTCTCTTCTCAACCCATCACGTTTTGTAGTGGTAGTGGCGTGGTGTTGTTGTTTTTTAAAGCAGTAATAAAATAATAAAAAATGCATATTACCCACACAAAACATTTCCAACATATTTGATTTTATCCAACATGCACTTTATTTTAGGCTACTTTGAACTTTTTGATCTCCTAGTTTTGAACTAGGCTTGCTTTACACATTACAAGTTATGCTACAATTCTTTGAAATGTGTGTTTATTTATTTTTATTTGTTTACACTTCAACCCAGTGTTCAAATGTTTTAATTTATTAATGTTGCTGGAATTATAAACTAGATTTCATATTTTTGGCTGTGGCAATAAGGCCATTTAAAAGCTAGCTACTGCACCCAGTTTATATAACCATACATGTAAAAATTAATGATTTTTTGTATTTTTTATGTTAATGTCATTTAACTGTATAGAAATGCAATTAAAAATAAAAACATAAAGTCCCTTATACCTTTTTAAAAGCTGAATTATTATATTTCTGACATGTGAAGACAGAGGTACTATATTGCAAATATAATATTAAATTTAAACGTTACAATCAGGCTGAAAAAAAAAAAAAGTCTTAAAACAACATAATGTAAGGAGAGCACCCATATAATAATGGCACATTTTGCCTATCAGCCTTCTGAGTGTACAATTCTCATCTCTTTAATAGCATTTAAATATAACCTTCATGGAGACAGTTGCAAAAGGCACGTGCGTATGTTATCTCAGCGAGTAATTACTCTCATTTCAGGTTTAATGCCTGGTGCTTGTTGACATGCATGCTCACCATGCAGTGCCCGCGCACACAGATGGCATCATCTGAAAATAAAGATCAAAGACTACCGAAATCCCATTCGTTCCACTCCGGATGGGATCCGCATGCTTTGAGAGAGAGTGTGAGAAAGATTTGGTTACGTGCCGAAAGAGAAAAACGGAATTCTGGATCAGTGACTCCCAGATGGTGGTAGCAGATATGTGCGGTACTACCTCTAAAAAGAGGGCAGCATATAGTGAGAACAGGCTCTCATCCTGTGTTCTCTCTCTCTTTTACATTATCTTACTTTCTCCATTTTAATTTAGCCCACTCACTCCCTGACTCTCTTTTCAACATTATCTTACTTTTGTCACTTTAATTGAGCCTTTTCACTCTATCTTTCTCTTCCTCAGCCCCTCTTTCTTTCCTAACCAATCAAATTTTTATCTAATTTTAATGCTTGTTCATATTGTTCCTTACTTTACTGAGTGAATATATTAGTCTTATTTTCATGACTAATTCAGTGCTTGACATCAAACTCCATATTGTCAGGTGTGGAACATGAAGTCTTAAAGAAATAGGTCACCCAGTAAAGATGCGGTTACATTAGCAAAATGTTGGCAAAATTTCATGACCAAAAAAGGTCAATTGTCAATTGTGTAGCAATGTATGATGCACAGCTCAAAGTCACATTCAAACCTCTGATCGTCACCACTGCAAATTTCTTTTATCCTCACGTGACCTCATGGGCGGATTCTTTGATATGACTGGATTTTGTCCATGAAAATTTGCCAAACAACGGTAAATGTGACCACACCTTATTCTGTCAGTTTTACTCGCCCTGATTTAACTTGACTTTTTTTATGAAGTAAAAAATGACACTATGCAATTTTTATGACACTATACAATCATTTTGTGTAAGAAACAGACTGAAATTTCTGCTTTTATTTACCAATTTAAGACCAGATCGTAAGTGAGTTGAATTCGAGAACCGAATCAATCTAATTCTTAAAGTAATCAGTGAGGCTTCTTTTGTGAACCAGATCTGCCAAATCACTGTTTTGTTACACAAGCAGTGTTACACAAACCCAGAGTTTAACACCCAATAGAGACTCTGTAGACCGAATAATGCAAAATTTTGCTACAAGTGCAGTACAAAACCCCAAATAATGCAGATCAGAATTAGGATTATACCCATTTATAATCACAATTCAAAAAGGGCTATTCAATTCCATGCCCACCTAAAAATAGTGATAAACAGACCATCCAACACAAAGCCTTAAAGGAATAGTTCACTTCAAAATGAAAATTCTGTCATCATTTACTCACCCTCAAGTTGTTTCAAAACCTGTATGAATTTATATCTTCTGCTGAACACAAAGGAAGATATTTTGACGAATGCTGGTAACCAGACAGATGATGTACCCCATTGATTTCCATAGTAAAAAAAAAAAATAATACTATAAAATATATCAACTGTTTGATTACAGACATTCTTCAAAATATCTTCTTTTGTGTTCAGCAGAAGAAATAAATTCATACAGGTCTGAAACAACTTGAGGGTGAGTAAATGATGACAGAATTTTCATTTTGAAGTGAACTATTCCTTTAAACTACTAAGAGCTGACGCCAGAAAGAAATACTCTCGGCCAAAATATCTTCCTTAGAGCTGACTGCATAAACCAAAACATGTCTGACTGAAAATATAAACTTAGCCAGACCAAACCAAATAATTTAAAACACAAAAAAGAGAAATACCTAAAACATTGGACAGACGCAACAGCCCAACAAAATAAATTGGAATGCTTTTTGGCCTAAACAGAGAATATAAATTGGCAGGATACCTGAGCTCAGTGACGACCCTAAACTACTACTTCTGATTATTATTATTCTTATATTGTGTGTATATGTTGTAAATTTATGTATAATGTTATTAATGATTTGGCAATGTAAAGAATTCTTTCACCATGACATAGCAATTTAAATCAATATTGTCCCAGCTAACAGGGATCATTCTCAGAACTTTACCTAACATTCTGGCAAGGTTCTTTCAAAGTTATAAACAAATATTTTTCCAGTAATATTAATAGAATGCTCGTTCAGAGTAATCTGGTCTTTAACAATGGTCTCAAAACATTATCAGACAAACATTATTTATACATCATTCATGGAGTGTTCTTTGTTTGGCGCTCGGCTACTGTATTTACTTGTTTCAGAACGTTTAGCAAACAGAATAAAGTTCCCAAAATGTTTGAAGAATGATATAGGGCCCTATAATACACACGGCGCAATGCAAGTGTTTTTTGCTAGTTTCAGCCCGACGCAGTTATCATTTTCATGTCCTGCGCCATGTTGTTTAAATAGAAAATGAATTTGCACCCATGGGCGTGTTGGTCTGAAAATGAGGTGTGTTCAGGCGCATTGTTGGCGCATTGCTATTTTGAAGCAACTGAAATAGACTGACTTTAGACCAAGTTTCAGTTGGTCAATGGCGCAATATTTTTTTATTTAAAGAGCGTGTTAGTAATGTAAGGGTCCACAATGCGTGTACACTCTGCTACACACACAGGGATGCACGCAGCACACAAACGAGACAAATATTAAAAATAAAAGAATTACAATGTAAAAGATTAATATTGTGTACATAAAGATATGATGGAATCTGGCTTGTCCCGTAGATGGTCTGCTTGCGCGGTTTAACCTCGCGCACGAGCAGATCTGAGCAGTTCAGTCTTTATGCTTGCAAATTCCGCAATGTAAATCGTGAATCTGCCATGGCGCGAGCGAAACTGGCTTTTAAAGGGAATGGGAGATGAGACTCTGATTGGTTTATTGCCCGTTACGCCCAAAACACACCCATTACTCATTAAAGTCGGCATGAAACGGAAGTTGATTATTGTCATTTTTTCCTTGTTGTGACGTATATCCGAGTGAAACGGCTTCTGAAATTAGAAAAAAATGTAGGGCGGGGCTTGATTTCGTCCTTCGGGAACTGATTGGATCGTTGGAGGTTGGGCGTTGCAAACAAAATGGAGGCAGATTTGAATGCCAGTTTACATTCAGTTGTGGAGGATTTCTCGCCACCGGACTCCCCACCGTTACCCTCCCATGAAGGATTTTTTATTTTATTTTATTATTCCCGCGAATCAAGATGAGTCAAGTCAAGTTATCATCCTTATTAGACATTCTCTGTTATCAGTCAAGTTCACCCTCGAGATCATCTCGTTAGCCGCACCCTCATCGGCTCTGGCCGCACCCTTTCGCCATGGCACGTGACCGAAAGAGAAGAGAGGTCGTTTCGAGGGGGGTGGGAAGGGTAATGTATTTGATTAAAGATTATAAGGGTACATGAATTTTAAAAAAATAATGAAGTGCACAGATAAATCATTTATAATAAACACTACAATATTACATATAAAAAGAAGATTTGTCAAATTTGATTTCATGCCGACTTTAAGAGAATAGGGACAACCCTTTTAGACCATGCGCCGGGCGCGCCAACCATTTTTTTTCCGTCGTTAGACTAGCAAAAGTGGATTCAGACATGCTCTAAGTGCACTTGTGCCGTGCGCTTTAGACCATGCACTTAGATCATTAAAATAGGGCCCATAGAATGTAATGTTTCCTTCAAATTCACAGAACCATGATTTTTTTTTTTTTTTTTAAGTTTTAAAACAGTTAATAAAAATAAAAATAAAAATAAAAAAACTATTCAGAGAACATTCAGAAAAGTAATGGACAAAAATGAGATGGGAGGGAAAAGTAGCCTAAATGTCAATGTTTTTAAACATTGGAACACAAAACCTTTGTGATAGAACGTATATTCCCCTCCCATCTCATTTTTTTTTTTCCTTTTAAAAAAAAATACCCACAAGAACAGAAATAAAAAAAATCATCTTCAGTATTACACATAAGTTGTACAGGTTTGGAATGACATGATAGCTATTTAATGACAGAATTAAAATATTTGGGTGATTTCTTTTTTTTATTTTGGAGATGTGCATTATTCATGGGCATGAGTATGTGTCACCAGTGCTCGGTTCATTACTAACAGGTTCATATTGTTTTGAGCCCCGATGTACTGTGGTGCTATAGGAGAGGTGAGGATGGAGTAATTGTCTCATATCAAATGAACAGGCATGAACAGCAGAGGCACACATCACCTGCATTGTCAGATGAGCGCATCGTCTGCGCCACTGATTTGAATCCGTGGCGTATCTTGTTTACAAGTCATCTAGGGCACCGCCAGCGAAAGCCAGGGCATAAACAAGTTTACCTCATGTCAGGTTGAGTGTCACTCTTGCAGCATTCTATACACTAATCACAGGCATCCAGAACTTTTTCTTGCACATGCACCAAAAAAAAAAAAAAAAAAAAAAAACTTACATCGCTGTTTTCGATGGCTTGTCCCCTGCCAAGCTGAATGCTGCTGTGTTCACAACAAGGGTGTTAATCAAGAATTGCATGTCAAATGTGTAGACTACAAAATCAGAACCAAATAATTAATTTTCTTAGGTGTGCTGACAAAATGGTCTGGATGAAGAAGAATCCAATGGAATGAGGGATAGAGAAAAACGAATGAAAAAAAGATGTCGTTATAATTGGCGGTTTTGTTTGTGCATTAATAAAGGACTGGGGAAATGAATGTTATACACTATTTCCTTTTGAGCCAACAGACATATCTGAGGAGGAAATGAGATGGATGGAGTGTGAAATCTGCAATGTGGTGCAGCTTGCCTGATGCAAATGAAATGTCAACACACAGCGAAGGTAGTTAATGAGATTTCTAATGCGTAATTTCCACATTGCACCCAAAGTGCGAAAACACAGAATAAACTCTGTCATTAAAACAAAATGCCACAGATAGAGACAGTAGAGTTCTTTTCTTTTCTTGATTTTGGTTCCTTTCCTTCTCTATCTCAATCTGTCTTTCTTCCTCTCTGTAACCTTAAAAACAGGCCCACGATCCATCTTAAGGTGGGACAAAAGAAATAACTTGTGTCGCTGCCTTTTCTACGAGATAAAACATGCTAAATATCACAACATCATTCAAAGCATGGCAGGATATAAAAGCCTAGCATACTGTATATGTGCCTGCTGTTTTTGTTGTTTTATAATGAAGGATTGTACGATGGGATACCCTCAACTTGGAGTTGGATAAACTCTGTCACCCTGCTAGGGAAAGCCACTCAAGCGCTTACCACTGACCCATATTTTAATTATTCATACGGATTGGCAGCTATTTATGATGTGAGAAAGACAGATTAATGTAGCATTTTTATCTGCTTGCATCCATGTTGCCTGACTCTGATTTTAAGCCCAGGCACTATAAATCACTTTAATGAGCCGTGCCAATTGACAAGTGATTTCATATTTAATAAAATATGGTATGTTTGCAGCTGACACACTCGCTTAAAGCACCCAAAGTCTAAAAATAAAAGCCTCAGGTATACAGAAGACAGAACATCCTCCATCTATAATATGCTTAAAATAAATTAGTTTCATCAGGAGATCTGACATACTACAGCTGGTGAAAGACTAAATAGTGACAGTTTTGGGTGTGAAGGTTTGTATTAAAACATTTTTTTTTATTTTTATAACTTACTACCTTCTCAGCACTGACAGAGCAGAAACACCCAGGCTTATACCCAATGTGTTTTTAATTGACCTCATACACACTGTGAAACGTGAAAACATTAAACTGATCAGACCCTGAAAATTAAGTTTAACTTAATTATTATTTGGTGTAAACTTATGTAGTCAGGTTGATTGAATCATATAAAATATTTGTGATTCAATATAGTTAATCAGTTAAATGTTTATAAGACTGCACGATTTGGGGAAAACAAATATATATATATATATATATATATATATATATATATATATATATATATATATATATATATATATATATATATATATTTAATAAAGAAAGCCAGGTTTGTTGTGCCAGCTTGTAGGGCTGCACAATTTGACCCAAATTATTGTGCTTATATATCAATATGAATAATAATAATAATAATGATTATTATTAAGTGTAAGAATTATTTTACTTCAAATTTCTTTAGAGAGAAGTATTATTCTTTTTTTTTCTTCTTTTTTTTTACTTTTTTTTTTTACCCAAAATAGGTTGGTGGTAGCATTATTGAGTGCTATAAACACATCAATGTCTGTTTCATTCATACTGGAAGCCAGAGGGCACCCTCATGCAGAAACTCCAAATATGCCTCACAGAAGTAATAAAACTTATGACGTTCCAGGAAATCCCCAATATAGACAAAGGCATCCAGCTATTGCTGTAGCTGAATAAAAAGAAGATTGAAATGCTTAGACTTATGAATCATGACGACAATAAACACACGACTGCGACCATATATGGTTTATCGGTCACACTTTAGATTAGGGTCAAATTCTCTTAATTAACTAACTATTAACTATGACTTTTGCCTCAATAAACTCCTAATTGCTGCTTATTAATAGTTAGTTAGGTAGTTGTTAAGGTAAGGTATTGGGTAGGATTAAGATATGTAGAATATGGTCATTTTAGAATAAGGCATTAATATGTGCTTTATAAGTTCTAAAAACCAGACATTAATATGCATGCTAATAAGCAACTAGTTAATAGTGAGATTTGGACGCTAAGCTAAAGTGTTTATCTGTGTTCTTCAAGCCATCTTGGGTATTTTCATATTTCAATAAAGTATATTTATAATACAATGCTAATCGATATAGCATTAAAGGAATAGTTAATCCAAAAATGAAAATGATCCTACTACAGTATTTACTCACCCTCAAGCCATCCTAGGTGTATATGATTTTCTTCTTTCAGTCGAACACAATCGGAGTAATATTAAATCATATCCTGGCTCTTCCCAGCTTTGTAATGGCATTGAAGTTTTTGAAGCTCCAAAAAGCACATCCATCTACCATAAAAGACATCCATATACGACTCCAGTGGATTAATACATGCCTTCTAAAGTGAAGCGATTGGTTTTTGTAAGAACAATATCCATATTTAAAACTTCATAAACTATAATGACTGGCTACCAGCAACGGCTGTACGTGCGTTCACGAGAGAGTCGAGTTCTGGCGGAAGGGTGACCTCTGAGGTAGGCGTAGCGTAAACTTAGGATTACAATATAAGAGAAGAGGAGGAGTCAAAGGTCACCCTTCCCCCAAAACTCGACTCGTTTGTGAACACTTGTATGGCTGTAGCCGGAAGCCAGTGATTATAGTTTATAAAGGTTTATAAAGTTTTATAAAGTTTTAAATATGGAGAACTCACGGACTAGAAAAACAACTCACGGCAACGATGTAAACGTATCCCTATACCGCGGGAAAACCGTTGACTTTGCAACACTGCCAAAGACTGTTGACAATTAAGCTTTGCCATCAGAGGAATAAATTAAATGTTAAATAGAAAATAAATAATTAAAACAAATAATAAAATGTAAAACATTTTATTTAAAAACCAGCAACAGCCTGACCACCCTATGTGGCCAAATTAAGTGACTCACCCTCCATTATAAAGTACACATTTGAGATTAAAAGTCATAGGCAAACAAATGAATACAGAAATAGATGTATGTACAGACATGCAAATAAAAATACATTTATGAAAGATTTCTACAAGCATCTTCTTTTTAACAATAGTGATGGTGCATGCAATAAAGCTTAGTGATAAAATATATGACAAACACCAATCCATTAGTCCTCTTAAATAGAAAGTAATAAAAATGAACTAAGGCAACAGTGAGAGAGAGAGAGAGAGAGAGAGAGAGAGAGAGAGAGAGAGAGAGAGAGACAGAGAGAGATATGCCAATGCCTCACGGGAGAGTTTTCCACGACTGTTTTGTTCATGTCCTGGGGTTGTGCAATCTGTTTGTCTGTTTAATATATCAATTAAAAATCAGTGTTTTTTTGGCCAGGAGCGAATCACCAAATCTGCATACTTAATATGAGCCCTGCGGCGAATACTAACACCCCATCGCATGTATCAGACCTTCTACAGCTACCCAACTGGATCCAACACCTCGCCATCAATTATTCAGCCTTACAAAGTTAGGCCGATTACCTTTGTATCTGTCCTGCTGCCCTGTCAATATTTAGGGAGCTCAGAAATGTATACATGTGTGCACTAACGAGTGAGGGAAAACAGAACTGCATTATTAATCATAATGTGTCACTCACATGTTTGTGCTTGATTTCGTTGGATTCTTAAGAGTCTCTCGTTTGAGTGACAGCCCCCTACGACCCCGCGTTTGTTCCTGTCTGGCTCTCGGGCAGCTGTGAGGGCCTCAGGGGCTGCTTTTGAAGGTCACAGATGACCACTGACCATCGACAACTAAGAAAGCAAGAGCCAGAGAGTGAGAGTAGGCTACAAGCTCCAGCTTCCCCATGGACTCGGAAAAACTACTTTAGAAGAGACTGAGTGAGTGTGTGTCTGCCTGTAAAGGTCACGATAACAAGCCATCCCTCTTCGTCAGAGCAACAAACTACCGATCTATCGTTTCATCACATAACACGAGGTGCTGTTGAATCCCAATGATATTTTAAGTGAGATCTGCACCCAGCTGTTCAAATGTATCTCTTTTCTTAATCGCTCTAAGTTCAGATTTCACACTAAGACAAGTCTGCGAGGTGTCCTGCTGGGCGCTATTGTCACCACATATTACCTTTCTGCTCGCTCGAGGACATTCAGATGCTGTGGTGACTGTGTGTGTGTGTGGGTGGGTGGTGAGATGTTGCCTACCTGCAGCTGACAGTGTTTTACCATCTTGTATGAACATCGGCAGCCTATGCAACAAAAGTTGAACCTGAGCAAGGTTGCAGTATGTTGGAGAGGGTGGGTGTCCTAGTTTCTAATAAGACGTGTGGTTTTTCATCCCAAAGAATCTGAGAACTACTCTCCTTTGGGAAAACAGCATCCCCAAGGTGACGGAACAATTTGGTCCCCTGTGAAAACACACACACATACGCACATGCTCCTGATGCTGGTGCTGTAACTAGAACTAAGAGAAGTTTGCATGTTCATGAAGATGGATGCGTTGTCTTGTCAATCACAACTTTGTATGTCGGAATCCATCCCAGAGGACTGTGGACAGGATCTTAAGATGATCAGCACAACAGATTGTTTCTGATGCATAAATCTTGTGCGTTATATCTCATTTAAACACATCCGGGTTTGTGTATGTGTGCATGCATGCGCTAAATCACGTCTACATTTTAGCAAGTGTGTGCACTCATATTTCTGTTTGTGAGTGAGATGTTTATGTGCTAACTGCCTGTTTTGGCAGTTAAGGTCTACATCCCATGGGCAGCCAGCACTTTGTGATTGACAAGACAACGCATCCATCTTCATGAACATTCAAACACATGCATGATTTGTTATAGACCATAACTCTCTTCACATCCTGATAGGAATCAATAATTTAAGTGGTCTAAATATTTTTTTTTTTTTTTTTTTTTTTTTTTTTTTTTACATAGACCTATATCTTCTGTGGAAGTCTCAGGACAAACACATGTTCTTAATCTAATGGTACGATGTCCTACCTGCCTGTCAACTTATGTATTTGCATACCATACCTTCCATCTCAATTCATCAGCATGTTCTATGAGCCTATGCAGAGTCACTGAGCAGCACAAATAAACAGCAGCCACTGTGAAGAGAGTTATGGTCTATAACAAATGCAGTAACATTGTTCTTAACGAATCGGCTGAATAAGCGATTCTGCTACTCACACATAGAGACGGGCGGTTGTTTAATTTCTGAAGGAATCAGCATTTTTTTTTAAAGAATTGGTTAAATGAATTAGCAATGTATCACTCATAAAGAGAGTCACCAAAATTATTATAACTTTGTTATATCAAAGTTATTGATTGACCAATCAGGATCAAGTATTCCAGCAATGTAATAATAATTGATATAGTTACTATTTAACTAGTTACATAGTTAGTTACTATACTAGTTATACTATTTATCATAGTTGATTCATGTTCGATCATGATATTTTAACTAATTTTAACTAATTTTTTATACAACTTGAAATGTTAAAAATGCAAATATAGAACATAGCATTAACCTAGATTAGTAAATTATGTAACAGAATTGGTCATTGTTTGGTCGTCATGCATTAACTAATAGCCGCTTTCCGACCGAAGGAACCTTTTCACAGTTCCTAGAACTATTGGCTAAAGTACCCGGATGTCGGCGTGTTCGCACCGCAGGAACTAGGAACGATTTTAGTTCTAGGAACTCCATTTGGAGGAACTAATTTAGGTCCTACTTCAGAGTAGGGTCTAAACCAGCACTATAGGAACTACCCGTGACGTTAGTGTACGCTGATTTGCCGAACGCACGCGGAGCACCAGCACCCGCCATTTTTAAAACAGCTAGAATGTAAACACACAGATTATAGCCTATATATTTACTCCATAAACTAACTATACAAACATGGAAAACAGTGATAGATGGGTCTCTAAACCTTTATGCTGAAGAGAAAATCCAACGCAACTTTGAGGGGACCAAGTCAAACATGATTATGTTTATCTGCCCAGCTAGCAACAGTGGACATCAACCACACGGCATAGGCTAATAACCTTTTTTTCATATACTGTCTACTTTCTATAACAGTTCTATCTAATAACATATTAAACAGTACTGTTAGACAGATCGCTAACTAATAAACAGAGAATGCGAGCATTGTTTGCTCTGGCGTTCTCAGCACCGCCAAAATAAAGGTCTGTCGCGCCGTCAAAATAAAAGTCACCGTGCTTGCATCACTCCCTTACCCCTCCTACCAGTTCCTATGGCCACTTGGCCAGTGCGAACGCAAACAGCAAAACCGAGTTTGGGGGAGAGTAGTTCTTAGAACTGTTTAGAAGTGGACAGTTCCTAGAACTAAGTTCCTGTAACTACTTGGTCGGAAAGCGGCTACTGTCACTATGAACCTTGTCGTAAAGTGTTACCAGTTTTTCACATTAAGTTAAAGACACACATAACATCACACACTTTCCAACATGAGTGAGGAAAAATTAAAGCAGGCCATAAACAGGTGTTTGCTCATTCCAACCTCTATCTATTTTTATATCATCATGAAGATTTCAAATAAATCTTTAATATTTAATCTACATTTGGATGGTCCTGAGATAGACCATCTGTCTCCCCTCCACTGCTCCTCCCTTATGAAACACACACACATACATACGCACACACTTATTCGAAAGTTTCTCAGCTTAGGAGCAACTGATACAAACATGAAACACAAACTCCATCCAATGTGTGCAACTGAGAACACACACCAACTGTGCCGCTAACATCTGAACGAAACTTTCACACACAAGCACGCATGAGTAAACACACACAGGCAACAGAGCAGATACAAATGTATGGTTGTTTTGTGAGGCTGTGTCCATTGAGGCATTCTTTAATATTTCATTCAAACCAGAACTGTGGCCCCTTCATGTGCCTGATAGTTTCCCCTCATCAAGGTCGGCGGATCGGGGATGACACACTTAATCACTGTGTGATGTATGAGTGTACCGCCTGGTGTTACTACACCTGAATGTGGGACATAAATCCTTATTAGCAACTTATGAAATAACCATACACCATATGTTTATCTCCACATTTCTGTGGCCTGAAAATGATGGAGATGAAAATATTCCCTCCGCTTTCTGGCTATACGTTGGCTGTAGGAATGCTTGCATTGACAACAAAAAAGGCTGGGCTGCTTATCGTTAGAAAATTTTCGATATCGATTGACTTCAACATCGGCTCCTGAACGATACTTTTTCCGAAACCAATTTTATGGAATCTGTTTTAACAAGGTTACATTACATATTACCTAAAAAAAACTCAGTTTGTTTACTTTTTTTATAGACTCATATAGGCCACTGGGGGGCAGAATATATGCCTTGCGATCATGCGCACACATAACGTTTGCCGCAAAGCCCTGGCAAAAGTAACATTCATGATTATGAATGTGTAAAAAATAGCAAGGAGACATTTTAATTGTTTATTGATAAACTAGTGTTGGCTGCAAAGATGAAGTTGACGATGCTGACTCATCATCTCCGCAGTAAAGCGAATAGAGAGAAATGCCCCTTTCATTTGGATTACATAATCAGAGTATTTGTTTTCAACTTGAATTGGTTCATTTAATAGTAGACATTTCAAGCTTTCTATATGCCTATTTCCCATGTCTGTGAGGCAAGTAGCCCATTCGCAGAGCTGGTGTAATTTAGAGAGTTGGGAACAAAGATTCCCAGAATAAAGAATTCTTGTCTGCTAATCATAGTTCTTCATATCTGCCTATTATCTGAGAAAAAAAAAAATTCTGATAGCAGATGCTGAGTAACATTTGATGAGCTTAACAAATAACATTTATCAGCTGTGTTTATGAGAGATGATTAATTCAGTAATACTCTACAGTCAAATTTTCATCTCTGAGTCATTGGTACATCACCATTAATTACACAGATCTGTTAGGGTCTCTCATTGTTTGCTGCACATAACGTTTGCCGCAAAGCCCTGGCAAAAGTAACATTCATGATTATGAATAGTTATAGTAGACATTTCAGACATTTAGTAGTAGACATTTCAAGCTTTCTATATGCCTATTTCCCATGTCTGTGAGGCAAGTAGCCCATTCGCAGAGTTTCCCTATTCAAGATTTTTTAAAAGGAATCCCAGAAATCCCACTTGGATCTATGGTGGGGCATGAACCCCAAAATGGGTCACAGGTGACTTCAGATAAGTTTGCAGACAGCAAGTAAAAACAAATGCAAATTATAAGACGCAACAAATCAGCGCAACACGCTTACAGTGTTATCTGACCTCAAATGCAGTTTGTCGAATCAAACTTTTTTTCCCAAGGAATTTTAACATCTGAAAAGTTTGTATTTTAAAGAACATTCAATTTTCCTCAGCTATAAATTTTCTAGTTTGGTCATTTCTGAGATCTTTTGAGTTTTTGTTGTTGTTGTTTTCCCCACATAGTGCAACAGCTCCGGACTGGGATCTGTTGTGAAGAACATCTGAAGTAATGGCGATGAGCAGCTGGGGTTTGATTGGCCTTTAAATATGAATATGGTTTTAAATAACAAAGCACCCTGCTTGACAAATACAATCTTACATGAAAACCAGGGGGAAATGTCCTCTCGTTTTCTTCATAATTAAAACCTCTTTTATGAGTTCTAAACAGCACTGTCCTATTTCCAAACACACAAAAACTCTCTTGTTTCTGTTTGTGTGTCAGCACAAATCTGCATCATTCCTGTTAAAAAGCCGTTTACTGTCTCCCTGAGTGACCCGTGTACCCTTTCAAACCGAGCTTGGCCAACAACAGGGACTTTCTGCAATGCCACATACCCATAACTCGATCTGAAATGCCATCTGCCCACTTTCTTCTTTGTTCCATCCTTTCCCCTGGTTTCTCTTTCCCTCTCTTTCAGATGTGGCACGCGTTCTCAGCAGCATATGTCAGTGTGCGTATGGCCGCTGCTGTTTAAAAAGGGTTCTGTGTGCATGTCTTCATATTCTGCCTGTCCGTCACCTCGTCAAGAGAAAGCTGCGTTTCCGTGGACCCGGAACACTGCATTATTGAACAAGGGATGGTGGGAGAAATAGAACTTTGAATGAAAGATTTACTGGAAATGGAGCAAACAATGAGAGACCCTAACAGATCTGTGTAATTAATGGTGATGTACCAATGACTCAGAGAGAGATGAAAATTTGACTGTAGAGTATTACTGAATTAATCATCTCTCATAAACACAGCTGATAAATGTTATTTGTTAAGCTCATCAAATGTTACTCAGCATCTGCTATCAGAATTTTTTTTTTTTTCTCAGATAATAGGCAGATATGAAGAACTACGATTAGCAGACAAGAATTCTTTATTCTGGGAATCTTTGTTCCCAACTCTCTAAATTACACCAGCTCTGGTTTCTGCACCAAACCAAAACTATTTTCTCAGCACAGACGGACGGACGGACGGACAAATAAATACATAGATTAAAATACTGCCCACTAGGTTTTGGAACAGCACACAAGGTCTTGTCCTTGTAGTATTTCATCTCAGTGACTAACAAATTATTTTGCCGCTTGTAACTTGATGTGTCTGTTGGAAATCTCTTGAGACTGCAGCACTATCTCTTTATAAACAAGTTTATAGGCAAACAAACTGTGCTGATGCCGTTTTACAGCAGTGTTACTGCTCTCTGTGCTTACCAAACATAAGATTGCAGGAAAAACCATGCCTGGGTGCCCTGCAGTTTGAGAATTGCTGCCTCTTAATTTGGCCAAATTGTTTTTTCTTTAGAGAAAGGTCATAGAAAGGTCACTGGAGACTGGTGCCAAGAAAGCTCATGATGATTTTGGTAGTTGGCGATTTGCTTTGTTTATTTTTAAGACTCCAGCACTATCCTGACTGCAATGAAAAGATGTTATAAACATAACAACAGCCAGTATGTGGAATTCAACAATATGAATGGCCACTTGGGTAAACTTTTTTTTTTTTCCAAATGCATATAAAGGTCTGCATAACAATAATGATATAGTTTTAAAGATAGTTATACATTTAGAAGAATAGCAGAGGTCAAACAAACTACAACAATAACGACACAGGGGAATGATATCATTTGAATACTTTCAGAAAGATTTTCTTTCCAGCTGATGAACGATAAAATCATTGAGCCAATCAGAATATATCCTGCTTTATAGAGTTCGAGCATTGAAAGTGGCAGATGACAAAACTGCAGCATGTGCTTATAATAAACAACGTTGTCGTTCGCTGTTGTGAACTCTAATATCGTTCTTGAAGTGAACAGGCCTAATAGCTCATTACTTGATAACTCACTTATTAACTCACTTGTATTTCTCTAAATGTAATTATGTTGAAGTGAATCAAGAATCGGTGTGACTACTCCGATGCATAAATAAGTCTGGCAACAAAGTGCAGATATTTGCACCCCAGAAGTCAGGTGGAGACAGACAGAATGCATATTTGACATCTGAGACATAGCCTGGAGGGTAGTGCTTGTGTTCCAATGTTTTGCTCAGTGACACTTATGTGCCTGCGACCCTGTTTCCAATCTTCTGACATTTTCTGATCCCAACCCCTCCTACTCCTCTCCCTGTCGCTTCCTGCACTACCACTGTCTGAATAAATGCACATTTATTTGTTTATGCATATATATATATATATATATATATATATATATATATATATATATATATATATATATATATATATAAATGATGTGATAATTATAATGTATAATTCTATACATTTTCTATATTCTCTATCTTTTGTATTCTTATATTTGTTATACCAACGTTGTATTATATTTGTTATACCAAATGTCACCATTTGAGATCCAGCATTGCTTTTGACTGCTTTAAATTGACCCTCCGTGACAAATAACAACTCAAGAGTCATAATTTGCTGTTTGCGACTGAGCGTGTGCGAGAAACATGTTGACAGTGAAAGCATTTTGCAACACCATGTTCAAACCACATCTGTGCAGGTTGTCAAGTAGTGTCATGGTGAAAGGTTTACGTTATGATCCAGCAGATCAGTCTACAGTTGGTCAAAATTACCTGCAATAGCACAGCCATCACTTACACTGGGGTGCAAATAGCATTCGCCATTAAGAATACTGACAAAAAAAAAAAAAAAAAACTCTATTTATGGGTGGAGAAAAAAGGGAACCTGTTCTGTTTCTTGTACATTTAGCCTTTGTCTTTCATGTACTACTTTTTAATGATGTCTATAATCTTGTTTAATGTCAGTTATAATCAACAATAAATTGAGCAAATGCAATCTGTCATCTTTTTAAAGGGGACCTATTATGCAAAATTCACTTTTGTATGGTGTTTGGACATAAATGTGTGTTGGCAGTGTGTGTACACAACCACCCTACAGTGATAAAAATCCACTCACTCCTTTTTTTTTAATCTCCATAAATCATAAGCAGTCTCTCCAAACGACCTGTTTTCAGAATGTGGCTTTAGTGACATCACTAAAGCCACAGGTCCCGCCCCCCGAGTGTTGACTGACACTGCCGTTATAACTTAGACCCGCCCTCATCGAGTTCACTGCGAGTTTACACATCAGCCATTGCTGCAGCAATGCACTCACGAGAAGCGTCAAAGCATCTCCCAAGCGTTGAAGGTGTTGTAGCTGGATGTATTCATTCACATAGCTCTCTTTATTTACTCTTGAAATCTGCCAGCCAGTGAAGACGAAGTGGATTCATTTTGTTTTCAAAGAAAATGCTCCCTCAACTCTACAGAAATGTATGTAAGTTACTTATGCACTTCTTATACTGTTTACTCAGCTCTAACAGTGGTTTTCTGAAGAAAAACTGATGCTTCATCTTTTGTGTGACAGTAAACTTTATTAAACTCATCAGTATATTTTGTGTCATCATTCAGACAATAGAGCTCGGGCGTAGACGTTATGGAATAATGCATTGTGGGTAACGGCGGCCATTTTAGAGGCAACGCAGAAGCGTTCGGAATAAAGTAATAGCGTAGCCGACCGGTCTCCACTGGCACCGAGAAAGAAAGAGAAAAAGTTATGGGCCGTGCCAAAAAAAGTTGGCTATACCGTATACTGACAAACTTAATAATGAAGCCAAACAACGCTACTTAAAAAAAAAAAAATTAGATTATAAGCGAATCGATCCATATGAAGTCTGGAGTAGGCTATACCAAGCCTCAGTTTCCCTGATATTTTCCTACCTGGTCTGTGGAGTGAGCGCTTACACCTCCGATCCAGAGCCGGATTTACAATTTCCTGTGCCCTCGGCAACAACATTCACACACACATTTTAATTGTTTAATAAACAAATGTTTTTTTTTTTTGTCACAGTCGGCTGCAAAGATGAGGTTGACGATGCTGATTGGCGATCTTCGCTGTAAGTGAATGCGCCAGAGAGAAATGCAAATTGCATACGGATTAACTTACATAAGCAGAGAGCTGTCTGTTTTCTTTCGTTTTGAATTGTTTGTTTAAAAGTAGACACTTTTAGAAAAGTAGAAACTTGTCACTGGAGGCTCACTTGCAGTTCACAAATGGATGAGTGCAAGATCTGCAGATCTACAAAGTAAACGCGGAGAAAACAATCGTTCGCACTGTGAACCAAGCATCAGTGGTGACACACACACACACACTTGTCAGATTCTGTGAGCTACGAAGCTTGTCTATGCGGGTTTGTTACACTTCAGGAGTAATTTATCATACGTGCAATAATCCACTGTTTTCGTCCGGTTGACGACCAGCGGCGACCCAAGCCATTCGACGAAAATAGGGAAAACTAATATGATTTATGAGGCGTTTGCCCTGTCGATCATGAGACCGATTACAGCAGTTCACAATACAGCAATACTGAACCATTTTCCAAAAAATAACCTAAATTAATGACCAAATGATCAACGTTACCTACTGCCTACTATACGCTACTATACAGTACATCTACTTCCGTACCGTGATTCCCACAATGCATTGCGGCGTGACGCAACGATCCCGAACTCTATAGGCTAGTTGCACGTGGCCGCCATTTTGGATTTCGGATCAGCGAGTGTGTGGGTAGACACTTCCGGTTTCGCATTACGCCCGGTGCAGGGAGCCGGAGAAAGCCGAAAATTATCTTTTATAATTGTTTATAGAATCAATTATCACTTAAAATACTACTAAGATCCATATTACTATTACACGAGCCAATGGCAATTAAATGCACGGACGCATAGTCAGATTAATGAATGAAATACAACTGTTCACGAACAGAAGATTGTATTTGACTAATGCTGCATACGCAATGACAATTATGCCTACTGTAAATATAGACAAACAGCTACGATTAGAGTTGTTTGCATAAAATACACAGTGAGCATTCACATGTTTGCCCTGTGATAGGCTACAATTTATCTCCATAAATACTATTTTCTCAATTCTGCGCATATATTTTCACTTACTTGCATCAATTGCTCGATCAATATTATCATCACATATTTTACATTTACGTTTTTAACTGTAGGTACCACAAACAATTTAATATAGGTAAGTTTGTGTATATTTTACACGTAGTACAATACTGTGTGCTGCTTAAACACCAGACAGATAATGATTTATGATCTTTACTCATCTCACTTGCACAAAATAAATGCAGTAATAGAAAGCATAGAAACGCACAGGTGAAATACACTGAAAATTATATGCATTTAAAAATTTGGTCGGGTTGAAGTTATCCCTCCGGATCTTCTGCATCCATACTACAGTACTGTAGTCCGTACCGCAGCGTCAACAGGGAATGCATGAAAGCTGACTTCTCTGTTGTAACGTGACGAACTGGTACATAACGGCACACAACGATGAAGTGCTGAGGCTGTCACCCTCTGAAAGGCAAGTCACCTCTCTTGAATGCTAAAAACACTCATTGTGAAAAAATATCTCTGTGGTAATGGAACTCGGTCTGTTGTCTCTCGCTCTCGCGGTCTCCCGCTCTTGCTGTCAGATCACCGGAAGTACTGGCCCACACACTCAAGTTCGAACGTCAACGGTCGCCATATTGTGCACGGAGCGAATTAGATCGTCAGACGGAATCCTACAGCAGGCTTGCATTAATAGTGTATACAAGCAATGCCAAATAGGTTATAATCGTAATTAAACTAAACTATACCTTTTCCAACTCCATACAGCATATATTCTCTGACTCTGCAGGCATTTTTATGGTCGAAATGAACACCATTACTGTGACTGTCTGTTTTATTATTATCATCTTCCATGTTCTAACTCTGATCGCGGCTGCTTAGGCTCCGCCCCCTGTGACGTGAACCAGCAGCTCATTAGCATTTAAAGGAGAAGGACTAAAACAGTGCGTTTTTCACAGACCCAAAAAATGATGATTTAAACGTGCTGTAAATAAAATTCTGTTGGGTATTTTGAGCTAAAACTTCACATACACACTCTGGGGACATCAGAGAATTATTTTACATCTTGTGAAAAGGGGCATAATAGGTCCCCTTTAAGCCCTCATCCAAACCACCTGAAGATCAAAGGTCAGACATGATGAATTACAATTTTCTACTTGAGATCAAGAGCTGGACACACATAATGACTCCTCTCTTGTAGACCCTCTCATCCCTCCCTCTGTTTTTCTATTTTTGCTCTTCTTTTCTCTGTATCTCATACCAAACACTTTGATTAGTTTAAAAAAGAAACCACACTTGAACAAATTGTGGTGAGAACGTTTTGAATAATACACAAAACAGGCAAATCACTTTACCTGCCAAGCCTGTTACTCATCCAACAGGGCTTGATTCCTCATGTTTTGTCTAATAAAAGCAGTAAACACTCACTAGACGCTGACACACTCAAACAAGCCCAGCCAGGCCGTGTAGTTACGGTATTTACCACCAGGGGCTAACCAGGCCGTGCTAATTAGCCAAACCTTGACCCATCTGTACATAAACATGTCTTTACCCATGTTTCAAGCTAATGTCCAAAAGCATTAGGGCAAAAACACAAGGCTGTGTCCTCTCTGAATAGGTCACATTTGTGTTTGCTCTTTGTGTGGCAGCTGCTAACGGTGAATGTTTACATTACGGTTTGCGTTAGGCAACTCAGATGGGTGGCACACGCACATGACATCACAAATGTGATTAACGTGACCTAGATCCTGAAATGGGACAATTACCCCTCAAATCAGGCACATCAGTCCCTGGATCACCTTCACACTACAGGTGTTCTACCCATTAGCCGTTCTCTTTTCATTTGTGACATGCAGTTGACTGTGATCAGCCAGGGCTAACAGCTACTAAATGCCGTTTGACTGCCATTAGCAGTCATCATGGTTAACCTTCTGTCACGGACCTCTCTTACTTTCTGACACGTCGTAAACACACACACATTTCACACAGAAAACACCCTGGCTTTACAGAAGAATCTCAGTCTAAAACAGAAGTGGTACGGTATAGGCTGCATGTTCTTTAGAGGGTTAAGAGAAAGACTGGTGATGAAATATTCAGCTGTGAGCTTCACTGATTTCAGTTTCATCAAGAAAAAAAGATACAGAGCAGAGGTGTCCCATTTTATACAAAAACTAAAATTGATTGAGATCATCCCATTTAAGACAGGTTGAACAATATGTGACTTTATAATAAAAAAAAATAGGGTTAAAGATTTTGAAAATGGCTAAGGAATGTTTTGCTGAGAGATCAATGATTTGTTGTAGCTGCTTTAGGGAAAAAAATTAACAATGATAGCATAATCAACTACAACAATTATAAAAATAATTATAATCAGCATCATTGCTGCCATTATTGACACCTTAAATCACACACATTTGATTCTTGTTGATTGTGTGTGTGTGTGTGTGTGTGTGTGACTGTCAAAAAAAAAAAAAAAAAAAAAAACTTCCTAAAACATTCCTACATTCTTAATACTTTAATATTCATGAATGCGTTAAATTAATTAAAAGTGACAGTAAAGACATTTATAATGTTGCAAAGGATTTCTAATTCAAAAAAAATGTCTTCTTTTGAACTTTCTATTCATCAAAAATAAAAATAAAAAAATAATTCACAGACCATTAAGCAGCACATTGGTTTTCAACATTGATAATTATAAGAAATGTGTCTTTAGAACCAAATCTGCAAATTACAATGATTTCTGAAGGATCTTGTGACACTGAAGACTGTTGTAATGGCTATTACAGTAATAAAATAGAAATTGTAATATTATTTCACATTATTACTGTGTTTTATCAAATAAATACAGCCTTGGAGAGTATAAGAGACTTCTTTCTAAAACAGAAAAACCTCACAGACCCCAAACATTTGAATGGTTCCTTGAGTTGTAATATTGTTGGTTGCATGTTTCATCAATATTCCCCACTGAGTCTTATTTTTTCTATATTCTTCACATTATGCAGGCTCACACTTTCTCACTGAGACAAGCACTGAGTTCACGTATGATCATATTGAACTCATTGCTAATAATATGCCTTCAAGAGAGAACAAGGGTCTTGATTCAAACATTTTTATTTGTGCGCATGATTTGTATGAGTGGCGAAGCAATTCAGTCAATTCGTACTCTTTGCACAGAGCTGAGTTCATATAAATCTCATTTGTAACAACAATGAAATGCATTTCTTAATATCAGTAGAAAATCGAGCATAACCTTGGCCATAATTAAGATTTGCCCTGTTTTATTTGTCTCTCTTTGCTTCTTCATCCCAGGAGACCAACTCTCAATCATATACAAACACAAAGCCTTAAAAAGCTATTCATGGCTGAGGTTTTACGGCCAACACATGCATCAAAGTGTTAGTGCATTGCTTCTTTCTATTATTTATACAAATGCAATAAAAAATGTGTTTTTCTTCCTCCAGGTTAACCTTCTCTCCACAGATGCTCATTGTCATGTGAAATACAAGTGCAAGTTTGAGATTATCTCACCTAGCCCTTCTTTGGTTTGTAAGGTACTATTGTGTTAGTAACATTTTTTTTCCCCTTCACACACAGACATACATGGGGTGGCATGACACCAATGTCAAACATCACAGATTCACAGCTGCAGCTGAAACCATTTAACCCTCCTGTTACCCTCAAATCTACCAACATCTTTTACCCACTGGGGTCAATTTGACCCCACCAATTTAAACCCCCACAATTTGATTTTTTCCCCAAAGGTTTAAGTCAGGTACTTTATGTTTCTTTGTTGACTACTTAAATAGCCCTTTAAATAAAACACCACCAACCCCCCACCCCCACCCCCACCCCTTATACATCCAGAATACCTATTGCACGACTATGGACAAATTAGCAAATCACTATAAAATGTCACTGATTTATCTAAAATTCAAAAATTATATATATTTTTGGTGTTTTAATAGCTATTTATTTATTATATTATACAATATATTTTATCAAGGATAGGTTTGGGGTCAATATGACACTCCCATTGATAGTCTCAGGATGCCTCACTGTTGGCACGACACAGGACTCATGGTAGCGTTCACCTTTTCTTCTCTGGACAGTCGATTTTCCAGATGTTCTAATCAGATACATTAACTTTGCACCAGTCTTCTGCTGTCCAATTCTTGTACTTCCTGCAGAATTTCAGCCAATATTTGATGTTTTTATTGGAGAGAAGTGGCTTCTTTGCTGCCCTTCTTGACACCAGGTCGTTGTCCAAAAGTCCTGGCCTCGCTGTGTGTGCAGATGCTCTCACACCCACCTGCTGCCAATATTGAGCAGTTCTGCACTGGTGGTGATATGATTCCCTAGCTGATTCCTCAGGAGGAGAAGTTCCTGGTACTTGCTGGACACTCTGGGACATCCTAAAGCCTTCTTCACTGCAGCCGAACCTCTATTCTTGAAGCTCTTGATGATCTGGTAAATGGAGGCCATTTTGATGCAAAGATGATCCTCCATCTTTCTTTGGAGGAAACCATTGCTAACAGAAGAACACAATGATTGGAAGCACTTCTTCCTTCCTTATAGCAATCATGTGCTGATGATATGATTAGTAAAATGATGTTAGCTGGTAATTTGGTGCCAAGGACAAAAACTGTGAAATTTGGGGTTTTGTGATAAAGTTTTTTGAAATTATGTAAAATGCCATTGATCACTCTGCACAATAATCTAGAAAAATGTGAATCAACATCATAACAACTGAAGCAGCAAAAATTTCAAATTTGGCTACAGCTGTACAGCTGTACCCTGTCATTCAAGTGGGAAGTGTCCGGTCTAACAAGGTGATGTTGGTGGCGCATCCGCTGTTCAGCTCCCGCAAAAGGTCCACGTACTCATAGGAGATGCCCAGTTGTTGTAGGGCAAGCAGTACGGCATTGATCTCTATGCTGTCGAAGGCTTTCTCGTAGTCTACGAAGGCCAGTACCAAGGGCATCTTGTACTTCCGGCAGCATTCGAGCAGTTGGTTCAGCACGTGGATGTGGTCCATTGTGCTGTAGCCAGACCAGAAGCCGGCCTGTTCGGGTGGCTGTTGTTCGTCCAACTGCCTGGCTAGTCGGTTGTACAGCACCTTGGTGAAAACCTTGTACACGGTCGGCAGGAGCCAGATTGGCCGATAATTCCTCAGCTGTTCGCGGTCACCCTTCTTGTACAACAGCATTGTCTTGGCCATCTTCCATTGATCTGGTGTTCTTCTCTGCGCCATGTAGCGGCTGAAACGGCTGGCCAATGCTGCCTAAAGCATCGGTCCACCCTCTTTGAGCAGCTCGGCCTCGATTCCGTCCAGCCCTGGCGCCGGTCTTTCTGGATGTTCTGGATCGCATGCCTGACCTCACTGGTCAACACTGACGGGATGGCTGGTATGGCGTCATCCTGCATTTCGGGCGGGGCGACTGGTGTCTTGCTGGCGAACAGGTCCGTATAGAACCCAAAAAAACCCCAAAAAAACTTTGCTAAGAGGTAATTTTCAATTGAGAAAGAGCATAAAGAGAGAGCTCACAAAGCACAAAGAGAAGTGGTTTATAAGGCTTCTGTGGAAGCTTTCATACATTTGCTCCTCCCCTATATTATGTTCTCCCCTATATTATGTTTTCCCCTCCCCCACGGAACAAAATATCAAAGTTCTTGCAAGAATTATGTTTTCCCTTCCCTGGAAATATATAATTGGCACTGGAAATATCTAATTTCTTGTGAGAATTATGATTCCCCCCTCCACTATATCGTGTGAACTATCAGTGGTTCTCGCAATACTTCAAGTAGGCCTATATGGTAATGTCAGGTTAGGGCCCTAAAGCAAAGGTTTTTGAAGATCATAAAATCTCAACTTATAATGACCTCAATATCATCCAGAATACATGTGGGATTTGTGCCTAATCACCAATGTGTGAACAACAAAAAAAATTATATTTCTTATATGTTTATACAGCAAAATGAGCCTGGGGTCAAATTGACCCCAAAGAACACCGATGCTACAAAAGTACGTACAGAACATTGAAAACCTATCATCATGTTATTTTTATGTTTACCCAGTTGTCCCCATTAAATTAGGAAAAGTCTTTAAATATGAAGCAAAAATTTTTTTTTAAAGTATGTATTTTGAGACGTTAAACACTGAATGGGGTCAAATTGACCCCAAAGGTAATAGGAGGGTTAAGTTAGTGAAAAATGTAAATCTAGCAGATATATAAAGACTATGTGCTAAAGTTTGGACTTGATTAGGTGTTTTGGCTATTAGCCTGCTTCCGCTAATGTTTTCTATCAAGTGTTCTGCTTTTATAGCACATAATTGATGACTAATTTGTGCTGAGTCTTATCACATACACAAAAGCAAACATTTTCTACCAATGGAAATGGAGCAGCTAATTTTGTCCTCAACATACTTTCCTCTGCCGTCTGTCCCCAGGTCCCTTTTATTGTTTCACAATCTATCTTGTTTATCTCTTACTTCACCCCTGCATCTATCCTCTCTCTCTCTTTCTCCATCTTTCTCTCTTTGTTTATCTCTGTGAAACTCTAGTCAAGGGGTTCTGATATATCCAAACAATTATGTGGGGAGAATGTCATTTAGCCAACATTGACTCTAATGCAGCTATAAGAAGAAAAGCAAATTACCCTTTCACTCTAGCCTTGTGTCATCTAAACCTAACCAAATCTCTCTCTCTCTCTCTCTCTCTCTCTCTCTCTCTCTCTCTCTCTCTCTCTCTCTCTCTCTCTCTCTCTCTCTTCTCCACTCACCCTCAATTCCTCCCTTTTTCAGTCCGTTCTATAAGTTGGCACTAGCAGTTTCTTCCTTTCTTTTATTTTAACCTTGGCTTGGGAATGAAAGTCTCTTTGCCTGGCAGAAAGCTGCAGTTAGTCTGACAGTAACACAATGCCTCTTCATTCACATCATCAAGCACTGACTCCCCTCCTCAAAACAGAGTCAGAGAAGGAGAGAGAGAGAGAGTGATGATTGGGTGGGTAAAGGGAGATTGGAGCATTTTTCTGTGGCCGTTAATGACCCGTTGTTTGTGGTGGTGGAGATGAGTTCACCTCATGGTGACTGTCTCATTGCAGCACACTCTGTACACTGTGTATATTTTCTACCACAATTTAAAACCTTGCTGTTTGTAGCTGTTTTCAAGAAATAGGTGATAAATGAATAATTCTGTCATCATTTACTCACCCTCATGTCGTTCCAAACCTGTATGACTTACTTATTTCTATGGCACACAAACGAAGATGTTTTTAAGAGTTTGGTTACCATTGACGTTCATTGTATTTAAAAAAACACAGAGACATTTCTCTTTTATCTTATTTAATGTTACACAGAAGAACAAAGTCATACAGTTTTGGAATGACATCAGGGTGAGTAAAAGAAAAAGAAAATCATCATAAAAGGGGTCTATACAATTTTTGCACGATATTCCAAATTTTCAGAAGCCTTGCACTACATTTCAAAAGTTTGGGACGGTTAATTTTTTTATAAATCTCTTTTGCTCACCAGGGCTGCATTTTATTTGATAAAAAAAAAAAATAATAATAATAATAATAATAATATTGTGAAATAGTTTTACAATTCAGAAATGATTCTAATAACTGCTGCTCAGGAAACATTTATTATAATCAATGTTAAAAACAGATTCTCTGTGTAATATTTTTGTGGAAATTTCCAGGATTATTTGATGATTAGAAAGTTCAAAATAACTTGCTTGTTCTTGTGTTCCACAGATGAAAAGAAAGCCATACAGCTTTTGAAAGACATTAGGTTGAGTAAATGATGACAGTTTTTTTGTAATATATTTTAAAATGCTCAATCCGCTTAATGCTGCATTGTTATGGTGCATAAACACATTTCACCATAGTGAAGATTTTGTATATTTTTATTGCTGGTGGTAAAGCTTCATTCTGATTCTGATTTTTTGAACTGTGTTTAGGGTGCAAATGATCCCAATATCCCTGAATTTCCCTTGAGGGTCTTACCAGTCCTTAACGTCCTCATGCAGGAAATGGTGTTTGCGCACAGACTGATCTACAGTAAGTGGTTGGCATTGTATGCATCGCATTCAAGGGTTTACATAAAATTCACTCCCCCTCCCTCTATTCTTCCTTTCTTTTCTTTTTTCTTTCTCTTTTACCTGATGTGAAATGATAGATTTAACATTCTGGGTGCAAGGAAAGGGGAATTGGAATCTAAAGCGATGCGATTTGTATTCGTTCTTCATCAGAAGAGTTTGCTGGGCAGGGAGTGGGACCTGCATCCTGATGATAGCTATCAGCAGATCTCAATAGCCTGTACACCCCTCTGGACATGGCTAACATCAAATCTTGTCCCCAAATCAACACCACATCCCTCCACTCTCATCCGTCAGCTTCTGGAAAGGTCGATTTGAAGACTTAAAGTTGTTATTTATTTATTTAAAGAAAATAAATTAATCTGCTTGACATTAGCGGCTTGGATGAAGTAGAGTTAATAGTTTTCTGACTTTATTTTTGCTAAAGTGATTGCGGTGGCCATATAATGTGATGACTGCTCTGCATAGTTTTCAGTCACTTGACTGATGCGGAGACCTGGAGGGGAAAACATCCAGAGAACTGCAGTACAGACCTGTCCAATTTTCATTTGTTTCAATGTGTTTTAGATATCTAGATTGCCGCTCAAAAGAAGAAAATCTAAGATATGTGAACAAACTGCAAGTTTTGGGCAAAAGCGATCCAAATATTTCATATCCCAGTGGGAATTTTTTTAAGTCTTAACGTGAAAAACACTTAAACACTTTACTTGAAATAAATTTCAATATTCAACTCACTGATAATGCATACTATATACAGGCAAGCAGATGAACCAAGAATATGAACGTAATGCGCTAAATTGCACATTAGGCATTTTTATGTATAGGCCTAATGGTTTATATGGGAAAATGCTCCTATTCTATGTTCACCTGATTGCCTGTACATAGTATGTTTTACTAATAAGGTATATACTTAATTTGGTTATCAATTAAAATTGTCTTAATGCATTAAGCCACATTAAAGGGGCTATATGTAAGAATGTCCAAGTATTAATCACTTTTTGTATTGCCAATGTGTGAACAGCTTGTAACGAAAAATTAGACTATCTCTGACAGGTTGTCTATGAAAGCCTATAGATGGATTTTCACGTGAAGGATTCCGGAAAAAGCCAAAGACGGTTATGCACGATCCCGAAAACCTCTCTTCTGTTTTATGACACGTGAAATGAACACTTGTTCAGATTAATGCCGAAAGAGCTGTTTTGGAATGTAAATGTGTAATGCAACAAAAAGGGATTAATTCAAACTATAGTCTCACATAAACATACATATTGTCGTTGTCGGGCGGAAACCTCCTATGTCCAAATTTTGTCAATTTCTTATTTTTTCACAAATCGATGCTATTGGTCAGTCCCCACGTGGGTCTGTTATTTTTTACAAATTATTAACCAATCTAAAGTGTTGAAAATAGCTTGAGAGCAAATCTCTTAACTCCATTGGACACTTCAACAGTCTGAGAATCCTCGTAAAGATTGAAAGTCGCAACGATTAAGAAATCTACTTATTACTAGGCTTATTATTACTAGGCTTTTTATACATGTGCATTGAAGTTTTAAAATGTATCTAATATAATAACGTTACTTGAATTGAATTAAATGTTTTGGATACCACCATTAAATTATTGTTTTTATTATTATTTTACTGACTCGAAGTTGGCACTGTGCGTGTAAAATACCCCAAGTAGCAAGGTTTTTTATTTATGGGAGAAAAATGGGCGCCAAGTAAACCTATTGTAGCCAGGCTTAATAATGAGAAACACTATTTAGCTGTCTAACGAAGTCACAAAAGGGTTAACTTTTATTTTCGTATCTTTGATTGACTTGTAAGTGAGCAAATGGGTGAACTCCATGAGGCAGTGAGCTGACCAATCAGCTGCCAGCTAGGCTCCGTTACAGTTTCGCTTCTCTGCACCTTCTTTTGGCACCTGCACTTGAGCATAGGAGCTATCAACACGATTACAAATGTATGATTGTTGATTTATTGTTTGTACTTGAATTCTTTATATCAATAAAAAAATAATTTAAAAAAAAATAGTGTTTAACAAAAATAAATAAATAAATAAAAAAATAAAAAAACTTGAGCATAGGAGGCTGCATTATCCACTTGGTAAGACGAAAAACGATATGGAGTGAATTAAACAAGTTCTGTAATCATTATTGTTTATGCTGACTATTCACCTTATTCCGGAAGTAGCACTGGGTGGCGCCATCCGCGTAATCTCACTTCCTGGTTTAGCTACTTAGCGCTTTGTTTGCCCTGGTCCAATCTGTTATCTGTCTTGATATAAGTAGATAGACTATAATATTATAGCCAAATGCGTTGGCCTATGGTTATTAACAACTGCTGCAACGTACTAAAGTACATTTCACTTGAAGCTTTTGAAACAATGCCACAATCAAATTATTTAATAGCTGTGTCTTTCTAATAGCTATTACTTAGTTATGAAGATGTGCACAAACACTACTACATGTAAAGTTTGAAACATTATTACACCACAGTTTGTTTGCTTAATCACCAGATACATTTGCAGTGTATAGCCAACAGATGAGAAAAAAATAGCCACGAACTGGTGTAGAAAGAAAGTAGAGCCTCAACTAGATGAACAAGAGGGTAACGTTAGCTTAGCTAACTGCTAGCTGCAATTTCTTATGGTTTAATCTCTAACACAAGTAATGGCTGTAAAATAAATCCAGCGACTGAATTCTAGAGGACCATGGCTTTCAAACAAGGTATAGCATGTGTATGTGTCCTGTAGTGAGACCATTACAACATTAGATGTTTGTGGCTAATGTAGGCTAAACACTACACATCGGCCGGGCTGCGATCAGACAGGCAGACGGGTCATATAAACACCTAAAAGTCGTTTAAAAATTACCCCGAGAAACAGTGCATTGCTGTGCTGTTGGTACACACGTACATAGCACATTTGGCACAAATTAGCTTATGTTATGTGACATTTTATCAGTGAGACTTCTCTGCAGTTCTCCTCGAAATTGAATGAGGGTCCGCTAAACCAGAAGTTGGTTTACAACGGAAGTACTGGACAGAAGTAAAAGTGGGCGGGGCGGAATAAGGTGAATACCTTGTTGTAATATAGAGTGTAAAAGAGAGCTGTGCCTGAATCCACTGTTGTCACGGAGCTAAAGGCAGTGAATTCCGCTAAAATGGTGAGTTGTTTATCTGGCGTTAGGCCTCTGAGTTTGCTAGCATTCATGCTAACAGGCCTCAGGCTTTTGATGCCCATTTGTATTTAACCTAGTCTGCTGATGAGCAGCTGATGATTTTACTATGAGCTCGCTAGCATTTATGTTAATGGGTAAATAAATGCAAAGGTGCTGATTGTGTAAAGCTAAGGTGGTGAGCTTGCTGTGACGTGTTCATATGTTAATATGGTAATTTAACCACCATAGGCTAGCAGAATACTGGTTAATGCCTGTGAAACCAACAAATTATTTTGTTTGTGTGTTATAAAAAGAAATGTTACCAATGTTGACCAACGAAGTTGATCAATGTTTACATGCAATTCATGCAGTTTTATTCTGCATACTGTTAATGTTACTAAGGTTTCATAAAACTTGAATTAGAAATGTGTGTTTTTATGAAGGATGCAATTTCTGACGTAAATGTACTTTTGATACTAGAGAGAAATTCATATAGTTTGATACCTGAGAAGAAACATAAGAGCTGTTGTACAACAAGAGAGAGATTTTTATATTGCATTATAGGTGTACTGAAATATTATCTCATTTTATTTTATAGTAGCCTGTAGCAGTCTATTTATTCACTGAATGGTAATTGAGAGAAATGATTTGGCCTTATTTATAGGTCAGGTTTTGGTAAAGAGTTGGAGACATCGTGCAGAGATCCTTTCCACGAAGTGATACAGATCCACACGTTCCAGACGTTCTCCCAGAAATTCATAGATTCCCAGTCCGGGTGGCTGGGTGGCGAGCCAACTGTGTTTGTGATTCTTGACTTTAGACGGATTGCCAGGATCATCTTCTTCATCTTCATGGTGGTAGGACAAACGCTAACACAAACTAAAACAGGGCCCCAACGGTGAAAACTGAACTCTTGTCAATAAAGGCAAGTGGAACCAGGGACGAACTGAGCTCGAAGAAACTGAAAAAAAAGGGGTTTGTTTACGTGCGCACTTTATTATTTTAGTTTGTTATTTTTCATAAATGTGTTCTTACATGTATGTACCAGCCCTGTGTATTTAATACAGGTTATGCAAACTGTCATTCTGGTGTGGCATTCCTTTTATTGGCATTCAATTCTCAGGCTCTTAACAATTTAGCATCTTCTGATTCTGGTCCAAATTCTTATTACAGTTTTTCTCGATTGCTTAAACACTATAACCAGGCTTTTGAACTAAAATTTCAAAACCATAATGCCATTTATCAAAAAGCACACCCATTTCACTAAACTATAAACACTATTCCCTGTTTTGACACACGAGTCAGATTTGTTGAACTGTCACTGCAAAACTCTACACACAAATCCCTTAATTTCTCATTGCTTAGACCATGTTGTCATGTATAAAGCACTAGCATTCAATATTGTTCACTCAAGTCAGCACAGCTTCAGCTCAGTTAGCACACAATTACCCAGGTGGAAACACTAAGAGTCAAAATTTAACACACATCAATCAGAACCTTCAATAGATATATAAAAGGGCCCAAATCAGTTTATTGCATTTTGGAACAATGGATCCAGAAAGACATGAAGGAAGAGGGATAAGAATGAGGAGGAGGAAGGGCAAGGACAAGAAGACAAGCAGTCTCAGATGAAATTCAAGCCACTCTAGTTGCCCATGTCTTAGTCAATGGTATGACTATGAGGGAGGCTCGGCTACGAGTAAGGCCAAATTGAGTAGCTTTACCGTCGCCTCGAGAACCTTCAGGGAGGTGTGGTGGCAAACAAAATTCTATCACTGAATAAGAGACAAACATTTCCAATAGTCTTTGATGAGGTGTATTTTCTTGCAAGAAAAGGCCAGCAGTCGTACAGTCACACAGAGTGGCTGCAGAGTGTGACAGTGAAGGGAGGGCATCCTTTTTCCTTTATAGTCTTGACTCCCAGAATGTTATCTTTCTAGGCCAATGATGGTATTTCAACCATATGTGGAACATTCTTAGACGTGTTCATCATATTGTCTCCTTGAGTGGAGGCCCTCCTGTCACGTCCCAACACTCTTTACCATTCCAATACAATTCGAATTCCATATTAGAATATGGTTTGTGTGTGCTCTTTTACTGTCATATGTTGGTCACACACATCTTACTGTAAGTAAATAAAAAAAAAAAAAAAATCTGAAAGCATGCCTCATATTCTCAGAACTCTACACACAAATCCAAAAAAACACACACAATGGGCAAAACCCTTCAATTCTCCTGCAAAATGAAACTTTACATTCAAAACAATGTTATTTCTTCTCAAAATGGTATTTTGTTTTCAAATGACACACACAAACCATCATATGAATAGACATTTATAAGAACCAGTTGAACACTGATGTGCTCAATGTAAAACACTGTGATGAATGGAAAACACTTCTTCTCCATTCATCATAATGACTTAGGCCTTTTTTTGTTCAGTGTTACACTTTCTACAGACAGTACATACATAAGTGTGTTGTAAAATATTTGAGAATATTGTTTTTATACTCAGAACACACAAATACACGGTAACAAATATATTTTATTTTTCCCACAAAACCAATGTACACAGTGTACATCCCAACCAACACAAAGTTGTACATACAGTGGTCTACATACAAAACAACAGAAGAATTTACTGTATACAGTTACAGTAAAAAAATTAAAATCCAATGTTGGCATCCATTGCTCCATTGAAGAGCTCACCTGTTGCCCTTTTATGCTAAAGCTCTGATTGCTAATTGTAAAACTGTGTGACGGGTGTTTGCCCATGTGATGAGTCAGTGTGCATATCTGAATGGCAGTGTGTTCCTTGTGAAAACAAGAGATTTTCTGCATGAAAATTGTGCCAAAAGCAGAGAATTGTGTGTAGTGTTTTGAAAAAAGTGTGTTTTAGAAGTACAATTTGAGTGTAAAGCAGGAATTGTGCTTGTAGTTTAGCAGAATTGGTTCAGGGGGTAGGTGAATGAGTTACATGTTGTGGTCATTGTGTCTCAAGTACCAGAAAATGTGTGTAAACAATCGAGAAAAACTGTAGAGGAGAGAGTAAAAAAAAAAAAGAGTAAAAAAATATTTTTGTGTGTGTGTATCCATTGGTTGTGTTTTTTGTGTTCATCATGTGAAAAGGTTTGTGAGGGGGGGAACCACAAGCAACATAACTTACCAGTTTTGGAAATGTTGTTTTGAATTTATTGCACCAGTGTCTTAGACTATGTTGTAGTGTGTGTGATTATGAGGGCTTGTGTGTCCTGTCTGAGGGCAAAGTATGGTTTTTCAGCAAGAGTGAATGGTTTTGAGTGTAGAGCTTCATTTTGACCTGAAAATAGGATGTTTGGGGAATTGGGTGAGACGTTATGGATTTGTGTTTATAGTTTTGAGAATACGAGGCATAATTTCAAGAAATGTGTTTAAGCAATCGAGAAAAACTGTAATGATAACCTCTACACCTATGTACATTATTACTACTACCTCGTAATAAGGGTTACACTATCTTTGGATAACTCTGTCTGTTTTTTAGACAATAACGAGTGAAAATAGTTAGGTTAGATACGTTTGAGTAGGCCTGTTTTGTTAAAAATCGATAGCTGTAATGCTTCGGTGCAGAAGGAAGCCCGTGAGCCACGAAGGTAAGTTAGGCTAATTTCCGCCTATTAGACAGCCTAGTCAGCTTATCGTTTTATTCTCCTACACCGCTCTACAGTAATTTGAAAGTGATTGCAGTACCAGTTTTGGCCACAATCTTACATACGGCTCCTTTAATTGCCTTTTTCTCATATTGATATAAAAACTTAAAAACTAAATTAATTAGTACGCACATAACTTTTTTTTTTTATCTGAACACTACTCAATTATAATAAAAGTGGTTCTCAAATGAAGGGTCACGACCTAAAAATGAGACGCAGTCTGTTGATTGGGGCGTGAAAAAGCAATGCTAAATAATATACTTTTGAATGCTATATTTTATATATAAAAATATAAAATAATAATCCTGCATAGTTAGGATAGCAAAATAAATTGGCTTATCAACTTATCAACAGAGGAGGAAACACTTCCCATTTCTTTCTTTTGTCGACATCAAAGGCAGTGCGTAATTGTGTACGAAACATTTTTACATTTGAGTCCTGAAATAAAATCCAGCTGAGAACCACTGCTATAAATCCACTATATCAAGAGCACTACTCTTCTGTTTGTTGTAGAGATGCGCGGTTGGCAGTTACAGCCGCGGACTCCGCGGATAAACCGCGGATCGGACGGATGACGTGACGAAAAATAATATTTTAATTCAATTCGGGTGGGTGGCGGGCGGTTGAACCAATCAAATGAAAAATATTACGTATACAGCAATCAGCGGACGGCGGGCGGGTGCGGTTTTGAAAATCGGTCAAAAACGTTGGTGCGGCTGGATGGCGGACGGATGATGATTTTTGTGATGCGGTTGCGGATGAAATAATAGCCCATCCGCGCATCTCTAGTTTGTTGTATTTTTGAAAATTTTAATGACAAATTGCACCATATACTCTTCCTCTCTAATATCCATCCTCTCCAATAACCCATTTCCTTATCTTTTATCTTTTTCTTGTCTCCTCTTTTCTTCTTTACTGCCTTTCTCATACTGCTGCTTCCACTCTGACTTCATCATCCTCTTTATCTGCCAGTGTCTATAGAAATTATTTTCTTTTTATTTAATACAGTCTTGTTTTACTGTATGCATTCACAATTTTCTGTGAATAATATTTAAGGACTATAATAGAAAAGCCTAACAAGAGTTTTATTAGTTCCCTTTCGAGGGAACTCGTGCTGCGTCGAGAATCGACACATTGGGGAACGCCTTCAGTGTGACGCGTCTGAAGCCTGTATGGAACTAGTCCAATCTCGATTGGTGTTGCGACTCATGACGTCGCATGTGGCGGTGATGCGGAAGCTATAAAAGGACGCCGGATCACAACAGCGTAGGCTTTGTGGTCTTCAGCAAGCGTTCTGTTTGACTGTATTGTTTCATTTGGTGTTGTCTGTCTATCACTCACATATACAGTATAAAAGAAATATGGCGAATAAAGAGAAGCAGTTCAGACAGTGTGTGTCCCCTTGCCCCTATATGAACGAGGGTGACACACACTCGACACAAACACATCAATTACCAGAAGCACACTTTAAGTTTGATGAACAAAAGGGAGATGGGCTAAATAGCCCTCCTCTGTGCACACCACTGATGTCTGTAGTTCACTGGCTCCTTTATAAAGGTGTGTATATATATATATATATATATATATATGTATACCCAAATATATGTATATATATATATATATATAATATATATACATATATATATATACATATATATACATATATATACATATACATATATATATATATATATATATATATATACATATATATATACATATATATATACATATATATATATATATATATATATATATATATATATATATATATTGCTAGAATACTATAGAAATGCATGTCAAGTACATGTCTATGTTTCTGTGCGACACTTTTCTCTTGACATGTGCTGGAGTTGACAGTGTGATTTGTGTTGCACCTTAAGGCTCACTCAGAACACAAAGGCTGTGTCTCTCATCGCTATTTCCAGCAGGCACTGGCAAGGTCAGTCGTCCTCCTTAATGCATGTCCAACAAAAGAGCCAATTTAGGAGCCATCAGGCCCCGGCCGGCCCCCAGGCTCTCTCCGCTTAACTGTTATGAATCCCGTCAACTCTGTAATGGGAATGAGCCTCCGATTAAAACACTGCTTTTCTTCATCCGAGCAGCAATAAGAGACCCATTTCCCGACACACGGAGAGACACACATCCTCACAAGCACACAGACCAGCGATCAATGAGATACTCAGGCCAATAGAAATCGTTCGTTGGCCAATCACCAGATAAAGAAACACATTTCTAAATGACATTTTCATTCGCAAACCCAAATTTTAGCACCGTCACACACACCTCATGTGCAAATTGTGAGCATGGCAACCCACTGACTGAGCCTTGATGGAAATCTACAGCCCACACTCTTAAGCTTAACAGACGTTCCCATTCAAACCTGTGAGAGCTTATTGACTGCCTCGGCATAGACACTGTCACCTGACATTTCACTAAGCTGCTGTCAAACACTCAAAAGTATTGTGTCACCTGTCATAAACTGCAATGTGTTGGAGTGCCACCTCTTATGCAAAAGTAAATATTTTGGTTTAGATTTCACAGACTTTATTCAGTATTTCAAAAGTCTACATTCATTCTGTCTGTCCGATCAGTCCTCATTTGAGGCAATGAAGATATGTGCTGCTTGGACACTCTGACTTTATCATATCTAGAGGCTGATGAGAAGTGTGAGAGAAAGTGTAAACTAACTGAACTTGAAGCTGTCAGGTTAGTTGATCAGATGTCCACTGGGGGCAACGGGAAGCTGAAGAAATGAAAAGCGACAGCGTGATGAAGTTGTTGGTAATAAATATGACCGCATTATACAAGCTGACTTAGCTTACAGGAATTTATCACTGTCTTCCTTAAAGATTTGCTTGATGAACATACTTTCTTCTAGAGGTGTATTTCCTTTTGAAACGTAAAGGGCCAAATTTTACTACTTGTTTATACAAGTCAAAAGTCATTACTTCCCGTTTCCCTGGGCTCTAAATATGACACGCACAGGCCAATTCCTATAGCCATCCATCACTATGAGAAAGACCTGAGAATACATTAATGATGTGTGACAAAAGGTTGTTGAGCTGTACAAATCATGAAATGGCTATACGATAATAGTTGAATTGTTGGAATACTTATTTCCACTATCTGGGCAATAATTAAGTTTAAATCAACTGGGGATAGTAACAATCTAACTGGAAGAGGACGCGTGTCTGTATTGGCCCCAAACGCACTGAGGAGGATGTCTTGAGTCGCAAAACAAACTGTAAGGATCAAAGTTGGAGAATCGCAGATGCTAGTTGGGTCTTGGGGTCAGAAAGTCTCCAAAGCTTTGATCGGACCTCACTTATTACCACAACTTGTTTGGAAAGGTTGCAATAAAAAAGCCTTTGGTGCCATCAAACAGCAATCTCATGCACCTACAGTTTTCCAGGCGTTATTGGAACTTTCAGTTGGATTGGGTTTTATGGTCAGATGAGACCAAAATAATGCTTTTTTGGAAAAACGGGTTTGGCATAGACAGAAAGATAGCCATGTAAAAAGTACCTCATCCTCAATGTGAAGTATGGTAGTGGATCTTTAATGCTGTGGGGCTAATTTTCTTCCAAAGGCCCTGGGCAACTTGTTATGATACATGGTATCATAAACTCCATCAATTACCAGCAGATATTAAATCAACGCCTGACTGACCCTGTCAGGAAGCTTAAACTGGGCCATGGTTGGATCTTCCAGCATGACAATGATCCAAACAAATCTACAACAAAAAAGCAACAGGACAGTTCACTGACCACAGAATAAAGGTTTTGCCATGGGCATAACAGTCTCGACCCAAACCTCATAAAAACCTGTGGGCTGAGCTGAAGAAAAGAGTCCACATGCATGAACCTCTGAATAGGAAGGATCTGGAGATTCTATATGGAGAAATTGTCTCAGATCTCTTGTCATATGTTCATCAACCTTTTTAGGCATCATATGAGAAGATTCAGATCTGGTATCTTGGCAAAGGGACATTGCACAAAATATTAAATGAAGGGGTGCCAAACATTGTGGAATACATATATTTTAGGAAAATAAAAGTTTTAGAATAATTTTGTTTTTTCACCTATTTCACTAGTTAAAAGTTAGATTTTTGCGAATATTTTGAATGAAAGAGGAGAAATTGCAAAAACAAATGTTCACAGTCAGTGTTGCTCATATTTACAAAGGGTGCCAATATTTGCACCATTTATTTATCAATTGACTATGAAAATTGATAGTATATATTTTTAATGTTTTTCTTGGGATTGGACAGCATATTTGTATATCCTATCCATATTTGGGAGTAACAGGGGGTATGAATATCCACTCCCACTCATGTCTTGCCAACAGTGCTCTACGGTTGCCTCCTCTAAATAGAGACTAAGGTCAAACACAAATGTTATTGAAATGAGAGGTAGGCTGCAGTTGGCCGAGATATCCAGTGACTTTGCATGTGTATTTGACATTCAAACACATGGCTGAACCACATCCTAATGGTGTGTGGTCATGGGTTTCACGGCGTCAGTAGTGCTCAGAACCAAGTGCCAGTGCTGTACACTTTTAAATAATTGGTAAGAAAAAAAATAAAATAACGTGAGGAGAAAGAAAAGGGGAAAGATGACAGAATGATTATTTGTAAGTCCAACCCAGGAACAGATTGTCACATGTTGTCTTTTTGTTTGTTTTTGTTGTCAATAGTGAGTTTGCTACAAAAAAGGGGAAGAACCTTCTCTGCACACACTTCATCTATATACAAGACCCGTGGCGTAAATCAGTTTGTGCGCTTTTCATGCAGACAGAGGTGAGTCAGTGAGTGACAGGGGCGACCCTGCCACCTCCTTCTCCTCCTCAACACCTGTCAGTCATTCTAATGGCTGTCACACGACTCCCCACTGTCCGGCTCTCGCCTGTCATGAAAATGCCACGAGCACATCCATGGAATTATGCTGGGAATGGGAATTTCATAGAGTGAATGCATTTATTTTTTCAGTCTGTTTTTTATTTTATTTTTTTATTTCTTGTTAAAGACAGAGAATGAAATCAAAATCAAAATGAGAGCGAATTAAATCAAAATTCATAATCTTAATTTGCATGATTAATCAATTTGTTTTGTCCTCATATAAAAATTTAATATCTTGCTTCCCCTAAAATCACCATGTAAAATCCATCCACTTCTCATAATCTGATGAAACAGGAATTTGAGGGGAGTGTATTATTATTATTATTATTATTACAGTTTTTCTCAATTGCTAAAACACTAAAACCCATTGGCTGAACAAAGTTCTCAGTTGCCTGAACTCATTTAGCTAATTGTGCAGTCTGTTGTCAATGCCTTAAACCATTTCACATAAAACACAATTTGCAGATCTCACTTAGACTTTTCAGCAAAACACATTCTCAAAACACATTCTGCAGTCTAATGCACATGTCATCCATACTGGTAAACACAAGTGGCAACAGTCAAATACAAATAGAGAACACGTCATTGATTGAACACAACCACTAAAAATCGATTTAACCTGTTTCAAATGATGCCCAAAGACAAGAAGAAACACAGTGACCACACGTTTACTCCTTTGATTTTAGTATTGTATACTGTAGTGCAGTGCATTGTAGGCTGTATACTGTACAATGAACACATTGTATGGCCCTGAACATTGTCCTTTCCATTTGTTAACAATACTGACTGCTCAATAGATTTTGACTGGTTGCAGGTTCATATCAACAAAGAACAAGAATTACAGTATCAGAGACCAAGGACAAGTTTGTGAGATGCAGAAAATAGGGGTACAAGGAGGAGGAAGAACAAAAAAAAATGCAAAGAGCAAAGCAGAGTAGTAATTTCTGATAAATTTTGAGCTACTATGATAGAACATGTTTTCGTTCATCAAAAGACAATGACTTTGTTTTAAGATTAAAAATGTACTTCTCCCTGAGAACTATATGTTTTGAACAATGTGTTTTCTATTTTTTGGTGTATTGTTTACTGACTGCTTTATAGTGTATATCATTTTGATCACTTTGTTTATGATTTGAGAGCAGTGTTTGATTTTGAACACAGGTAAAACTGTTTTGAGGCGAAAGTTTCATTTTGCAAGAGGAGTCAGAGGTTTTGTAAATAGTGCTTGAAGATGAGGTTTTGTGTTGAATGTTTTCAGAAAATGGAGTAAGGTTTCAGAAATTGTGTTTTAGCAATTGAGAAAAACTGTATTATTTGTTTTATCATTTTGTATTATTATTTAAAAGAGAAATCCCTTCATTTGTTTTTGAATGTCGGATATTCTGATATTTTGTCATTAAATATCTTGTTTCACTTAGAAATATGTCAGATTATGAAAGCAAAATGGGTTGTGATTGTGAATGCCATTTCCTGATCAACACAAAAAGGACTGAGCGAACATTGCATATTTCAAAAATGTGCATGCATGTGTGTGTGTAAACTAAGGCAGAGTGGAATTGTAGGCCCTGGTGAGTTGTTTAGATCTTCCAAAATACATACCACTTGTTTATGAAAAGTTAAACACCCACCCACACAATAAACACGTTCCTAACCTCTGTTGCCCCAAAGTGTAGAAGACTCATCTAAATGTCACATGCACTAATCAGACATTCTACTTCCTCCTTCACAGGAAAGAAAAACACACAAAGAAAGACACATTGCATCACCTTTTAATTAAAATGTACTCCCTCTCCCAGCGTTGAAAGGCATTTTTTTTTCAAAGGATGTGACGTGGTGCAGAGTGAGGGGTAAATATTGACTTCCTGGTTGAATTTTTCCACCCTGCCATTGGAGTTTTAAAAGCCCTTCCACAAGTTACAGTCATGAGGGTCTCCAATCTCTGAGTGAAAGCCTTCATTTAGTTTGGACCTCTGCATCCGAAAAACAATTTTCTCCACTCAGAGTAAAATAGCTTAGATTCTCACAGGGCCGCTATCCCAGGTGTGTTGACAGATGTGTGTGTGAACAAGTGTGGATGTGTAATTGGAGCAGAACCAGCAAGCAGTTTAACTTGGGCCCCACCTGGACCCAACCTTCATTTAAAAAACATCCCACTGGAGCTCCGGATTCATCTACAGAGAAATACCTTTAAAAATACATTCACAATTAAAAAATAAAATATATGATGGGAGCAGCTTGGCAAGACGAAATCCCTTGTATGGAGGTAATAATTTCTGACCTTATTAAATTAATTAAACGCATGTTTCCTATTACGGCGGAAGGCTAAAAAAGAAAAGAAAAACGGAGATTACAACGGCAGCCCCCGAGACAGGCACGGTGATGAGACGAGTGCAACGAGCACACATACACACACGCTAAACTCAGTGGCTTATTAAATTTGTGTCTCTTTCCTTGGACGGCACATTAATTGTCATACATGTCATTAAATTCAGCCTGGTTTTTGCTACGCTTCACGGATACTTGCGCTCACACACAAACTCTGCACATATTGAAGGACAGCCTGCATATTTAGACAACTGTCAAGTTAATAGAAATTATTTTTCTCATTAATGTGGCTCTTTGCTCTGTCTGTGGTACCGTGTTTATCAGTAAACCTCCATGTTTTACCCTCATTACACACGCAACTCTCGTCAACCTCCTCAGAAAAGAAAAAGAGGTCAAAGATGAGAGCATTTATGGTGTTTCTGATTGAAGTTTATACTCAATGTTTTACATTTATGAATAGCGGCTTAGACAACACTCAGTTAGTTCATTATTAACAGGCCTATGTTTGCTCATGCATGCATGCATTTGTATTAAATGAGCTGAAATGGTGTATGATAGTTGTTTTTTAAAGATGAACTGTGTAATTGTGGTTCTTTCAAAACTTTGCTCTCTGTAGCCAACACTAAAAAATGCTGGGTTATTTCAACCCATGTTTGGGTCAAATATGGACAATCAATCCATCCATCCATCGAGGCAGAGAGAGATTCATTAGTGGAAACCATAGTAGTGCATGCAAATCTTCATACTATGCAGATTACTTAAGTTAAACGTTATACCGAGAAATTATTCAGTGAGCCACACACACACACTCAGACATAAATGCAGTTCCTTTGTGACATTGGGGGTCTAATGATGGTTTGTGGTAAACAAAAGTCCACAGCTCTCTCTCTGTGCTCCTCATCAGCGCAGAGGAATTAGAATTTTAGGTTAATTAAAAGAGTTAATTATCATGAATACAGCAATAATTAATTCTAAAAGTATATTTGAATTAATTATCGATTTAATTAATTAAGAAGGGTGATAATTAAGCTATATGCAGAATGAGAAAAAGAGACTCTACACAGAAAGGAACTTGTGTGTGTGTGTGTGTGGGCAGATGCATACTGACAGTATATGACGCAGAACATCTTCGGCTGTGATGACAAACAACATTGTGAGTAGAATGAACGATGGGGGGGGGCAACGAAATGAAGTGAGCTTACAATAGAGCAAAAAAAAAAGAGAGAGAGAGAGAGAGAGAGTGTTAACTCAATTAGCCAAAACAATCTGCACCTCACTCCTGCCCTCAAAACAAACCAAATGCAAACTCATCTAATGGCTGCTTTGGATGACAAATGACACAGAGAGAGTATTTCGGGTCTACATGGGAATGCGCAGATAAAATGATTCATCCAGCAGCATCCCGTGCCCTGTAACAGCTGCTATACAATCTTCCCTTCTCCCTACCTGGGATTTTTTGTCTTCATTCACCCCTGTCACAATTTGGCTGTGAAAAACAGCACTGTAATTTTGATCTTACTCAAAAGCTGCCCTGCTGAAGCGACTGCATATGTCGAAGTGAAAAAGTGAACAGAGACATCACAGACGACTCGGTGCCAGCCAGTGTCAAGCCTGCCCGTGGTTCCTTGCTTTTTCATTTTCTTTTTGTTGTCCACCTGCCATACAAATGGACTCAAAGATGAATGTGGGATTCTACGTAACTTTGAGTGATTTTTATAAAAGGCTCTGGAATAAAACCTGCCAAACAGTCATTTCTGTTCATAAGATGTCCTCACAGACTGCCTGCTGCCATAGATGTCTCATGGTCAATAAACAGTACTGGACTTCTGCATCCGAAAACAGTAGCTTAGTGTCTCACAGGGCCACTATCCCAGGTGTGTTGACAGATGTGTGTGTGAACAAGTGTGGAGGTGTACTTGGTGCAGAACCACCAAGCAGTTTAACTTGGGCCCCACCTGGTACCCAACCTTCATTTAAAAACCATTGGAGCTCCGGGGACATCTACAGAGAAATACCTTTAAAAATACATTAACAATTAAAAAATAAAATATATGATGGGAGCATAATAATATATACTATTATAACAGAAAAAGAATGACCAAAGTTGAAGGTTGCACAGTTGATGAAATACAAAACATCTGGTCTAACAAAACTTTTCAACAATATTGTATATCAGACACCAACTTTCAAGCAAAATGATTTTTTAGATGATATTATGGTTACAAGCAGTAAATAAATATTGTTTTTGACAGAAGTCTCTTATGCTCACCAAGGCTATATTTAGGCCTATTCGATCAAAAGTGCAGTGATATTGTGAAATATTATTACAATTTAAAACAACTGTTTTCTATTTTATTATATTTTAAAATGTAATTTCTTCCTGTGGTTGCAAAGCTGAATTTTCAGAAGTCATTGCAGTGTCACATGATCCTCTTAAAGCTGCAGTAAGCGATTTCTGAGAAACGCTGCTGAAAGTGGATCCGACTGAGCGCCATATACACTCATGATGGGGGGGAGAGAGGGTGAGCAAGATGGAGATTTGAAGAAAGACTGTAGAAAGAGAGATGGCTGAGAGACCTTGCAAAAGAGACAAGGTCAGAGGAATACCACAGGAAAAAGAATGGTTATGATCAGGCAAGACCCGCATTCATTTTAGAAAAGCTTTCCGGTGCTGGTGTGCTTTACTGTACCTTTAACTTTTTTAATATAACTTTTTGAACTGAGGTCAAAAATAATTAAATACCATTTTTAAAACAGCCAATAGCTAACAGTTAAGTTAAGTTCAATTTAAGTCCGCAGAGTGACATTAAAGTATCACCAGCACGTTGCAATGGTCAGTTAAGCTGTGACTGACCAAGGATTCTGCAAAGTCATGAAATAAGGACAAGCTACATAACCGTTCTAATAATGCATGAGGGTACAGACTATGAACAAAGGAATTGAAATTAAAAATGCAATTTTACTTAAAAGAGGAGACTGTTGAAATCCACTGGGGTTCAATGATATGTGAATTACATTAGAGCACTCCATACGTATTAAAACGTATAAGCTTAAAATGGGCCTCACAGGGTGTCGAAAGTGGGTGGATAGCAGTCCTATCGCAGGCTTATAAGTTTCACTCTTCGGTTATGTAATTGACCACACATTAAGGTGATTCATTGCTGCTTTCTTTGCTGATTCGAGTGTTTATATCTGGGGGCTGGAGAAATAGATCATACCTGCTGCTCTATGGATATGTTAGCCTTTTTTGGTCTATAAGATTTGAGTGCTTTAGCCTTTATGCTGATAATCAGAGCAAGATCTCTCTGCTCCGATTCCTCTAAAGAGGGTGTTATATGGCTAATTGAGTTTGAAATGTGCTCCGTTTGTGGTTAGATTGGACATCCCACAGGATCCATATATTTTTCTGTGTCTACCATCTCACGAGTGCGCACAAGGACACAGACAGGAAGGAAGCAGGGAGTCATATGCAAATTCTGTTTAGGTGAGTAGGTGGCACAGTTTCCACAACTCACTGGATTTTGTTAGTTTGTTATACTAACTGCCATAGATCATGTTACAGGACAGTTTCCCATATAATACAGAATCATCTTGTATTTAAGGGAAGAGAAATGCTTTATGTATTAATAAGGGACAAAGTGTACGTATTATTGCATGCTGCTGACCAGGGACCGGTTGTGAATGCCATGGGATTTATTTGATCCATTTTGCATAAAATGGTCAATGTTACAAATTTCAGATTAGAATCACGAAAAAATGGACGTGAAACACCATGGGCCCTATTTTAACGATCTGAAACGCAAGTGTCAAAGCGCAAAGCGCAAGTGACTTTGTGGGCGGGTCTTGGCGCTGTTGCTAGTTTCCCGGCGGGATAAATGACTCTTGCGCCAGGCGCAAATCTAAAATGGGTTGGTCTGAAGAGCTTCATTATTCATAGGTGTGGTTTGGGCGTAACGTGAAATAAACCAATCAGAGCGTCATCTCACATTCCCTTTAAGAGCAGGCGCGCTTGTTCTAAAGCGGATTCCTATCATAACGGCGGATTTGCCAGGCGCGCGCCAGGAGCGGTTCACAGCCGAGGAGAGCAACGCTCTCGTCAGGGAGGTTGGGGATGGAGAAACCCACCCAAATTAACTTCGGTTAAAAAGGCGTATGATAATTTTGGTAAATGTGTAAGCTAGATGTATGCTTTTATAATAAATTGTCTATCTATCTATCTATCTATCTATCTATCTATCTATCTATCTATCTATCTATCTATCTATCTATCTATCTATCTATCGTAATAATGTATGATTTGCAAAAATGAAAACTGCTGCTTCTGTGTAGATGAGAGAATCAAAGTGTATGCGCGTTGTGCACACGCTACATTGATTATGGCCAAGCATGCGCCCTTAAAATAGCATATGAATAACATGCGCAACGCGCCACTGACTTTAAACTATTTTTTCCTGGTTAGTGGCGCAATTGTTTTCTAAACCTGCAAAATAGCATGAAGGAACGTTTGCGCCGGAACACACCTCCTTTTTTGCGCTGAACCGCCCAATGAGCGCAAGTTCATTCCCTAGTTTAGCGACGTGCTTCTGTGGAGGGAAAAACGCGCTTTGCGCGGGTGCAAAATAGGAATGATACATGCGTCGGTGTACAAAGTCAATTGCGCTGGGTGCAAGATAGGGCCCCATGAGTGCTATGCGTGGCAAGGATCAAGGAATCAAGGGAGGGCAGCTACATCTAGCTAACTTTTATCTGTTGGCTTTTGCACTTTTGTTTGCACTGTTCAGATCAGAATGTCTTGTTTATGTGTAAATAGGGACACATAAAGACAATCAGTTTAGTGTTTTCACTGCATTTGTTGCTAAAACATAAAATACAAATAACTGAACTGTGAGTCTGTTTATCTTAACATTTATATACAGTCATGATTCTCGAATTTCCCTAAGTAGAAGCTAAATTGCTAACTGTAATTTATAATGTGTGTGAGAGACAAATTAACATGACATTAAAATGTGTTTATTTTTTTAAAGCAGATGTGCTCCAGTAAGTCAGAATCAAAGTGATTGCAGAGAAATTCATTTTAAAAATAATTCAAAATATAGTCTCACACAGCCAGATCTATAGTAAATATGAGCAAAGACAGCTGTGAAAAGAAATCTGCATTGTTTATCCTTTTGATCTTTCATTCAAAAAAATCATAAAATTCGAACCTTTCATTGAAGTAAAACAATTGAAAGTGGGGGGAAACTCACATTATGAACTAAATGTTTTTCTCCAATGCATGTTGGCCACAATTATTGGCACTCCTATATTCCCATTCATATTTATGATCTTTTAGCACACTAGGGTAACTAGGAGCATGAACTTGTCGTGCCGTGACTTCCTGTTCCACAAGAGTATAAATATGAGGAAACACAAAGCCCAAATCCCCTTAATCATTCATCACTAAGAGTAAAACCAAAGAATATAGTTCTGATGTGCAGCAAAAGATTGTTAAGCTTCACAAAATAGAAAGTGTCTATAAGAAAACAGCTAAAGCATTGGAAATACAAATTTCCACAATCGGGGCAATGATTAAGTTCCAATCAACTAAAGGAGGCACAAAATGAAGATTCTGCCATGACCATCCCAGTCACCTGACCTGAACCCTATAGAAAATTAGTGTAGTGAACTAAAGAGAAGAAGCGCCAACATGGATCTGGGAATCTGAAGGATCTGGAGAGATTTTGTATGAAGGAATGGTCTCTGATCTCTTGTCAGGTGTTCTCCAAACTCATCAGGCATTATAGGAGAAGACTCAGAGCTGTTATCTTGGGAAAAGGATGTTGCAATAATTTGGTGCCAATAATTGTGGCCAAAGTGAACTAGAGAAAAACATTTATTTCATAATGTGAGTTTCCCACCACTTTCAATTGATTTACTTTAGTGAAAGGTTAGGATTTTGTGAATGTTTTGAACAAAATACCAAAATATGAACAATGCAGGTTTACTTTTACAGCCGCCTTTGCTCATATTTACCAAGGGTGCCAGTATTAGTGGAGGGCACTGTATATCACTGCAAAAGTATTGCAGCTTATTACTTCTATAAGCAAAGAACAACAACAACAACAAAAAAAAAAAAATCGGGACCTTGAATTATGTTCAGACTCTTGTGCGCATAAATATGAGCTTCTTTTTTTTTTTCACAGAAGAAAAAAGTTTAGAATATTTAAAGGGGAATTCATTTTTGGAGTACAATTTTTTAAGGCTCATATGGCACATGTGCAAAACAGAAAATGCGTAAAAAAAGAATGTGCGCCTTATTTTCCTCTGCTGACATTGGCAACCCTATCTGCTTCTCTTTTTCTCTCTCTTAGCATGTCTTGTTGCTCTATTAACTATAAATACTTGAAAAAATGAAAGAATGATCAGTCAGTTACAGCAATCTGACAGCAGTTGCATCAACGTGTCACAAAAACTGATCCCTCACAAAATACTTAAAGTTTGGCACCTTTTAATGCAAGTAATCTCTCAAAGAAACATACACTGAATGCTAACGGGAAGCATGCTGATGTATTTATGGTAATGCTACCAGTATGTGACGGAAAGGGCAAAACTCTATTACAGGTAATCATACTGGTATCGCTGTGTATTGCTGAAGTGTTTTGCTTTGAGCATCTTAATGGATTGTGAGTGTGTTTGTGTGTGTGTGTTTGTGTAAAGACTTCTTGACCTACATGAAATCAGCGCACATTTCCATTTATTCATCCTGCTGTACGCATCTCTTTTGATCCTGCGTGGATCATGTTTCTCATCACAACCTGCTTGTGTGTGTGTGTGTGTGTGTGTGTGTGTGTGTGTGTGCGCGCACATGTGTGGGTGTTGCATTTTGGCACTGGATGTAATTTGCATGTCAAAGAGGAGACCTAGAATGTAGTTTTGTTATCATCCTTACATTTCTGATAGATGTTTCGTATTGATTACTGGAATGATCAATAGCTGGAGAATGTGCTTGTGTGCAGTTGTGAGTGTATGATCAAAGCAATAAGGAGAGATGCGTTAAATGTGCCACCTTCAAAGATCTCCTCACACATTTATAGAGTTTATGAGAAGATTTTTATTGAGCATTTGAAGTCCAAAACTATTTCCAAATTTTTTTTTTATGATTTTAATGAACTGGAAGTATTTTTCTCATTAACTTTCCTAAAAAGCATATACATATTAGTGAATACATTGACCTAAAGATAAAACTGCGCAATTCAAGACACATTTATTTATTTAGCACTTTTGACAAAACAGATTGTTTCAAAGCAACTTAACAATAATAAACACAATTATCAGCTAAATGTTTCAAATGGAAGCCAGCTAGATAAGATCATTTATTTTATTTCTTTAATGACGATTTTACATCTCACAGATGCATCTTTATTTCTAATTATTGTGACTTTACATTGTTATGTTAAACTTTATCTCACAATTAACAGTTTTATTTAATTATTTATATTTTTTACTCTGAGATTTAATAGTTGTAGCATATATTATTATTATTTATTTTTTCCCAAAGACAAGAATGCATTAATTTGATCAATAGTGACAGTAAAGGTATTTTTAATGTTACAAAACATTCATTATGGTTCGCATAGCCTTGGCGAGCATAAAAGACTTATTTAAAAAAAAAAAATGTATCGATCTGTTAAACAGGGACATCCCTAAATATGACCACAGCAACTGTTGCTAACAACTAAACTCTCCGAACTCAGGATATTACTTAGAAGTGAGATATAGAACAAAATTTAGCTTTTTTTGTTGACCTTTGTTGCTATTGAATTATTACAGGTTCTTTTGTGAAAGCATGTCAAACTCTTGACTTATTTGGGTCATATACGCTGACATGCAGATATCTGGGTTGGAAGTTTCACGTGAAATTCGACTCACAAAGGAGAAGACTTCACAAAACCCTCTAACACAACTCAAATACCACATTACATTTTCCTCATGACTGACCAAGAGCAGAGGCACACACACCCCTCACCCAGTCTCTGAGGGACAGCTACATTTTTAATAAGGCTTTTGGAGTGAAAACAATCCTCCTGTCAACCAGCACTCTCTGTCCCATCTCATCCTGTCACTGCAGTGTCAGACCTGCACACACACACACACACACACATATCCATGTGTAGGCTGCAGATGAAAAGGTCTTCCGGGCCAGAGGCACACCAGAGAGTTTCTATGAAAGCAGCCAGACGTCCAGACGCACACATAACCACACGCAGGGCTGATCGACAGACCGACGCCACATATGGCCATCAGATATTAAGATGTGAGAACAGACATCTTTTGTTATCTCCGAAAACTCAATTTTCTTTTGTTTTCTGTCTATTTTCTTTCGGGGGAAAGGGAAGCAGGATTTGAGAACTGAGGCTATTTTCCTCTGATGCTCCAGATTCAAGATTCTGACATGGTGAAACTTAGTTAGAACTCAGAAGATGATTTGGTTTAAAGGCTCTGTCACTGTTACTTGTCCATCACGCACCTAATGAGAGAATCTGATACCCGTTGTTTTCCAGACTTACCATGGCAGATCTAAATATGGCATCCTGAACTGTAAAAACACAATCCAAAAAGCATGCTAACTGATCAAAACAAGCTTTAACTTGTTTAAAATTACACAAGGATTATTTCACAACACTGCACAACATTGGACTGGTTCCTGGATCAACACTAAACAATCACAGCCCTACCATTCGCTTCCACTAGAAATTAAGAGAATTGAGCTTGAAGAGGAAAAAAAAAAATCTTATATTCTCTAATTCCTGATTTCAAAATTTGATTTGTTAACTGGAATGTTGTTATTATGGAAGTCACTGAGGACAACTACTATTATACAACTATTGTTAGAAAATGGTAGGCCCACAAAACCTAAAGTCACCATGAAATCCAAATGAACAATGGTCTTTTTTTTTGAATATGCACATTAATTTTTATTTATTTTTTTAATTCATGTGCCATCATAATCTTTGATTAAAATAACTTCCCCTCCCTCTTGCAGCAACATTTTTTCTCTTCTCTGATGACGTGTTTACTGGCATGAGGGCGGGACAACCTGTCACTTACATGACATCACAGCAATAGCAAACTACAATGATCCAATCAACTCCTGATGGACAAAATCAAGTCCCGTCCAACATATTTTTTTTTTCTTGTTTGAGAAATAGTTTCACTCAGATAAACATCACAATAGGGAAGAAAATTCTTCCATTTCATGCCGATTTTAACATGGAAAAATGTTTTAAACCTAAACTCAGGTCAGTTTGCATATGCAGTGCATGCTGGGAACCTGGCAGCACTGCAGTATACTTCACAACTTTTTGAACAGATGATGATTGTGAGTAAACAAGCCGTATTAGCGCAGTTGCATGAATTACTTTGCCAAAAACTTTGAGTTTGTGCTTGGCAAATTTGGAGGTGATCCCACAGAGAAAGAACCACCACATGTTTATATTTTGTCTATAAATCTTTAATTGTGCATTTTCACACAGGCAATGGAATAAATTACTTATTCTGAATCTCAAAACGTCACATTTCCGTAAATCAGCTTTGCAGGAGTGACAAAAAGAGAAAGAGAGAGAGCGTGCCTGGGTGCCAGTCATAATGTCAGCTCTCCTTATGCTGTTGAGGTATGCTCACATTTTAATACAGGAGGGGAGATAATCTGATTCTCATATTCAAATCACTGTTTGTCCATAAATCTTGAAATATTCATGAAAACTCAAATCTATTCAATCCTTCCGGCACCCTTGTGGGAATTAAAGCATAAAGTCGAGTGAGTGCGCCAGTGGCTCGCCAAAACTTGATTTAGAAAATCTCTTTTTGGAAGCGATTCATGTTTACACTCCACTGGTGTTAAGATTCTTTCTGGCACAGCAACGTTTCAGACGCTCCTTCAAATGTTCCTTTCTTGAGGGGACACTAAACTCAGCCATCAGTCCTTTATGGCTTACACACCATTCGGGTGTAGTGCCTCTGTGATGCGCTAGGGGGCGCTCCGACTGTTCCTTGTGTTTGGCACCGTGGATCCTGCATTATTCCACTCAGATGAAAACCGTGACATTTGGTTGCTGGGAAACGGGGAGCAGGTATATACCAACAGTTTGATAGAGTGTAAAGGCAACGCACGGATATAAGGCACTAAAGTTATTATTTGAAGCATAAGGGATTGGATGACTACTCCATCCCATTCCGAAACGAATTATAGGCTATTCCATGGAGAGAGAGAAAAGGACCGTGCTTTATTTCTACTCTAAACGCAGTCAAAAATGATAATCAGTTATAATGTTTTAATGGTTATTTGCAATTTTCATTACAGTTGACAACATCTATATTGGATACATGGGTTTAATGTGTCACTCACCACCCACAACTTTTGACATGTTTTCAAACAGACAGTTGGAATGCCAATAGCCTCTTTCGGTGGTTGTAACAAGCAAACGGTGTTAAACACAAAATATGATTTTAATAACTTCTGCCCAACATTGTCTGAAGATAGAGATATTCTAACTCGATTTTGGCGAAGATTCGACCAAATCATATAGGATTTAATTACTGAGATCACATTTAACAGCTTCATAGCTATTTTGCTTACAACACACTGCCCATTTTTTTTAAAAAGAAAGTATATAATTTTAAACAATTTTTATCAAAATGCAATGATATAACACGCGTAGATTGTTTTAGCAGTATTTAATCTATTCCTTTAAGATTTGCTTTGCACCAAATGACAAAAAGCAGCAGAGAAAAGTGATGTCCATTAGAATGGACACTGGGTCTAAACGGGTTAATTACTTAATCCAGCGAGCACAATTGCATCTTATTTAATTACAGGGATTTAATACAAGTGCTGGACATATTCACAGATTTCTTATTTATGTGCAGCTGCCACGAGGAATTCCATGCGCGTGACAGACAGCAGCGCAACAGATTATTGTTGGCAGCTAGGAGGCGCATGTGGCTCGCGCTTGGGAACCAAACCTGAGAAAGCTCCAAAGACAACACATTGCAAGATGTAGTAGAGAATCTGCCTGGTATATGTGTGCAATCGAAACATTAAATGCATTTTATTCCTATATAAAGAATACAAAAGTAATTGTAAAATATTTTAGTGGGGGGAAAAACTGTCCGTTTATAATGAGAGAAATACAATAAGCTTGAATTAAGCACTTGATATGAAATGCTGGTTTCCCTTTTCACTTTTTTTTTCACGTATACAAAAGTCAAAAATGTGATTTAGACAATAATGTAGATAAATAATATGTCACGGTGTGTGTGTGTGTATATATATATATATATATATATATATATATATATATATATATATATATATATATATATACACACACACATAAGCCCTATTCACACCATTTACACAGGTTATAGGCCTATACATAATAACGTTATGCATAATCCCGTTCTGAGATAAAATAAATTTCCCCCACAAATTGATCACACCTTACTCATCTCTCTGACTCATTCTCTTACGAACTCATCAGCCATTCAATCCTCATGACCAGAAATCCCGCAGCTCTGACCAGGGGCGTGTTTATCAGCCACCAGGAGGCTTGACTGATGTAGGACACAGCCAATAAAGTGTCAGCTCTGCTGGTGCCGGGTGCTCCCATTGGTTGGCGAGGGGAGGGTGCTGCGGGAAAACCGAACAGCTAAGCGCTGATGCTTCAGTACTGTGCCAGCGGACCCCGCAGGAGCGCACCAGACATACTGGGACCGTTCAGATATCAGAAACTGTAGCTCTAATATAAAATGAATTTGTTGCATTAATTCTGTGGATTATGATATTGTGCTTTATCACACGCCAGCTGATATCTATTTATATCAGTGTCAGTTTAATGTTTTAATGTTCACTTGTGCCAGAAATCCGCTGCGACTCTAAAGCTTGTTCGTGGAGGAAATCGCCTTGGGAAATCGGTCCTGTGTAAACCAGAACGCAGACAGCATGGTTTTTGGCTGACAGCCCTGTTTAAGGAAAAAAAATATATTACCATACAACCAAAGCCTTACGCACGCCTGCGCGCCTTACCTTGGAGAAGAGGGTGATGGTTTTGCTGTGTGCTCCACGGAGATAAAATATTCCAAGTGACCTTTCCTGAGTGGAAATGTTTGTGTTTTTGCTCCTGCTGTGTCTCGCGGATGGGGTGGTTTCGCAGATACGTTACTCTGTGCCCGAGGAAGCGGAGCATGGCACGTTTGTGGGGAATATAGCAGAGGATTTGGGACTGGACCTTACAAAACTTTCATCCCGCCGCTTTCAGGTGGTGCCCAGCTCGCGGACGCCGTACCTGGAAGTAAACTTGGAAAACGGGGTGCTTTTCGTGAACGAGAAAATCGACCGGGAGCGCATCTGTAAGCAGAGCGCCAGCTGTTTGCTTCACCTGGAGGTGTTCCTGGAGAACCCACTCGAGCTCTTTCGCGTGGAGATAGAGGTGGTGGACATCAACGACAACCCGCCGAGCTTTCCGGAGACGGACATCACCGTGGAAATATCCGAGAGCGCGACTCCGGGTACGCGCTTCCCTTTGGAGAGCGCTTTTGATCCGGATGTTGGTAGTAACGCATTGCGCACTTACGACATCACCAATAACAACTATTTCTACCTAGACGTGCAAACACAGACTGATGGCAACAAATTCGCAGAGCTGGTTTTGGAGAAGCCTCTTGATCGGGAACAACAGGCGATGCACCGTTATGTCCTCACGGCCGTAGACGGTGGCCAGCCTCCTCGGACAGGTACAGCACTGCTTGTGGTCAGGGTGCTCGACTCCAACGACAACGTACCCGTGTTTGATCAGCCGGTGTACTCGGTTAACCTGGCCGAGAACGTGCCCGTGGGCACGCTCGTCATCCAGCTGAACGCGACCGACTCAGACGAGGGCCCGAACGGAGAAGTAATTTACTCGTTCAGCAACCACATTTCAAGCAGGGTCAAGGAACTGTTCGATATTGATGCCAGAACGGGCCGCATAGAGGTCAGAGGTGAGGTGGACTTTGAGGAGAGCAGTCTGTATCAGATTTACGTTCAAGCGAAAGACATGGGACCTAATGCTGTGCCCGCGCACTGTAAAGTTTTGGTCAAAGTGGCGGACGTGAACGATAACGCTCCAGAGATCATCTTCAGCACCGTCACGGAGTCGGTGAGCGAGAACGCAGCCACGGGCACCGTCATCGCTCTGCTCAGCGTCACCGATAAAGACTCTGAAGACAACGGTCAAACGCATGTGGAGATTCTCGGAGATGTTCCTTTTAAACTCAAAACCTCTTTTAGAAATTATTACACTATTGTGACCGACGGTCCTCTCAACCGAGAGACTGTAGAGGCATACACGGTCACCGTGGTTGCGAGAGATAAAGGGATTCCATCTCTGGCGACCAGCAAATCAATCAAAGTGCACGTGTCTGACGAGAACGACAACGCGCCAACGTTTACGCAGCCCATTTATGATGTGTATGTGACTGAAAACAACGTCCCCGGTGCTTACATCTACGCTGTCAGTGCAGTAGACCCTGATGTCGGACAAAATGCTTATATAACTTACTCCATAGTGGAGTGTGAAATCCAGGGAATGTCTGTGGTCACGTATGTGTCCATCAACTCGGAGAATGGGTATTTGTACGCCCTTAGATCATTTGATTATGAGCAACTGAAAGACTTCAGCTTTATAGTTCAAGCAAGGGACTCAGGCAGCCCCGAACTTTGGTCCAACGCCACGGTGAACGTCATTATAGTAGATCAGAACGATAACGCGCCGTCTGTGATTGCGCCTCTTGGAAAAAATGGCACTGCGCGGGAGCCTTTGCCGCGCTCTGCCGAGCCAGGCTACCTTGTTACGCGCATTGTCGCCATGGATGCAGATGATGGAGAGAACGCGCGCTTGTCCTACAGTATACAGAGAGGTAACGAGAATGGGATGTTCCGAATGGACTGGCGCACTGGCGAGTTGCGCACGGCCCGCCGGGTGTCAGTCAAACGAGACCCGCAACAGCTGTATGAGCTGCTGATTGAGGTAAGGGATCACGGGCAGCCTCCCATGTCATGCAGCGCAGCGGTGCAGGTTACACTCGTGGACAGTCTCGTGGAAGGCCACAGTGGAGAACGCGGTACTGCCAAGGCCAAAGACGCGTCTCTGGACTTGACGCTCATCCTCATCATCGCGCTCGGCTCCGTTTCCTTCATCTTCCTCCTGGCTATGATTGTGCTGGCCGTGCGCTGTCAGAAGGAGAAAAAGCTGAACATCTACAGCACCTGCCTGGCCAGCGACTGCTGCTGCCTGGTGGGCTGCGGGTCGTGCGGGTCAGGCGGCTGTTGCGGTCGACAGGCCCGGGCTGCTCGGAAAAAGAAGAAACTGAGCAAGTCCGACATCATGCTGGTTCAGAGCACCAACACAGCAAACGTGAGCGTGGCGAGCGCCGCGCAGGTGCCAGTGGAGGAGTCAGGGAGCTTCGGCTCGCTACATCAAAGTCAGAACTACTGCTATCAGGTCTGTCTGACTCCGGAATCGGCCAAAACGGATCTCATGTTCCTGAAGGCCTGCAGCCCGTCGCGCAGCAACGACACCGAGCACAACCCGTGCGGAGCTCTAGTGACCGGCTATACGGACCAACAGCAGCCGGACATCATATCCAACGGCAGCCTGCTCTCCAGTGAGGTACGAGCACTTATAAAACTTACTCATATTATAATTACACGATTAAAAAAGAAAAGAAAAAAAGTACTATAAGTAATTCCGTTTTTTTAAATTTTTTTTTTTATCAATGGCACACAGAAAGCAAATCTAGCTTTCTTATTCAGATATAGGCTACAGTTTATCTAAATACATATTCAGAGACCTCATTGTGTGGATGTGTCAATAGTCATAATTTTAAAATTGTCTGCTCTTTTACATTTGAATTATCTTGTATTTCAAAATACATACACATTTTGTGAATTAAAACGACTCAAAACAAAACAATCTTCCTTTTCAGGATAGTGAGCTCTGAAAACAAACAGGTTGATCACTGGTTGCTTGCAGACTGACACTAACAATATTAATTATTATTATTAATATTATTATTATTATTATATATTTTGTGTGGCCTATACTGTGCATGTTAGAGTGTAAACATAGTGAGTCACTGAACTGATAGATTTGCATGTTTGTGAAAAGCTCTCCGGGTTATAGGGCATTAGATATGCCAGTCACGGTGTTGCAGAGCCTCACAAGAACAAAGATCCGTCTATAGTTGAATTCTGCTGAATAGCAGCAGAGCCTAATGATCTTGACTGCCCATAAAGTCCCTGCAATTCCCCCAGTGAGCAAAGCTTGAATTCTGACCTGTATTATTATCATTATTGTCATTTATGTATTTATAATATATATATATATATTTTTAATTACTATTATGCAGTGTTGTTGGGCCTATTTCAAATTGATCCCTCTCTTGCAGACAAAACACCAGAGAACAGAACTCAGTTATTTGGTGGACCGACCAAGGCGTGTTAACAGGTAAGCACTTAATTTAACCGACCTGAAATTTATTTCCCCCCTATGGAATGACTTTCTTTTTTTCAAATTAATATGATAGAAGTAAATAAATATGAGAAGTCTATGAATATTTGAACTAAACCAGCATGAGCATTTGTGACAGACTGAGACCATTTCAAGGCTAACCAGTAAAATTGAGGTTATATAAGAGTCGTGTGGCAAAGCGGTCAACTCAAACCTTCTCTCCTCCCTCAGCTCTGCATTTCAGGAGGCAGATATCGTGAGCTCAAAAGACAGCGGTCATGGAGACAGTGAGCAGGGAGACAGTGACCATGACGCCATGCATCGTGGACATTCCTCTGGTACGTTTCAATTTCTCATATTTCTCTTGTTTTGTTATTGATTAAAAGAGATGCTATTCAGGCTGAGCATGTCGAGATGTGGCTTTAAATTTTTGGTTAAACACTTGAGATAGACATACTGGTTGAAAGATGGAATATTTTAAATAGTTTGGTTGTTTTTCATCCAAACAATCAGAACAAAAACCCTGATCAAGGCATGTCGAGGCTGTTCGAAACCTAGCAGAAATATTTTAGGCCACCGAGCCTCTGAGTATGGATGCGTGAGCATGCGATCACCAGCCGTAGTGGAGAATATAATCCAATTGTTTATGAATACTCCCTGATAATAAGTATTTACTTCAGTGGTACTCTACCCTTTCACCCACGTCTCTAAAGACATGATGGAATTTAGATCAGTCCAGGCAGTCTGTCATCGACTCTGTGGGAACGGGACTAAATAGGTTGAGCAGCAAACAAACAAGCGATTCATTGACTGTGTGCGACCCCTCCACCAACTCCTCTTCACCCCCCTCACCCTTCCACCATAATCCCTCTCCCCACATTCCACTGACGGAGGACACTATTGTTCACACCTTCATAAGACCACATGTGTGAGATTCGGCTGCATTGGAAATGGTGCTTTGTTGCTAAATGACACCTTGAAGTGCATTGTGAAGTTGAGTGTATAATGTAATTATGACATAGTCGGACACAAATGAATACAACCAAAAGTTGCATCTTATTATCATTAATTTCTCTTTGGTTGAGCATATGTCCTCTGCTGTTATTCCAGAGCACCATATGCTGTGGCTGGACTGCTTCAGCTCTCATTTAGCGTATTTTTGCTCAGTTAAACATTAGATTAAAATCTAGACTTGTTTTCCATACAAGGTCAGCTAGCCCATCTGCCTTTATTGTCGCAGGCCATCAAAAAACTCTTGCCTTTTAAGATACAGCTCTATAAAGTATAAAAAAAAGAAAAAAAGAAAAAAATCTGTTGTGTATTTTTTCCCCATTTGCGAGCATGTTTTCCTTACTAAAAATTAATTGTTTTGCTCCATACTATCTTCTTTAATTAAGATAATTGAAGGCGCCGCTTGATATGCAGACTTGGAGAGCGTTCAGGAGTGTGCATTGTTCATTTAAATGAGAACTGGGTGGAAACGGCCTTCATCCTTTCAAATCTATTTCAGACGTTTTGTTTCTTAACCAGCTGCTGTTTTATGGGCTTTTTGAAACAGGAAATTTTAGTCATCCAAACGCCTAGTGTGTCACAACGTAGACGCATCCCGATCTAGTCATCTCTACTAAATTAAAAAAAGGCAGAGATAAGCGTCGCTGAAATTCTCTCTAATGCATAAAAATGCATCTGTAATATGGAACACTTTAGAGGTTCTCTGATGCAATGACACACCTGAATCATTTCATTCCAGTTTAATTTCTTTTATCCCGAGGATCTGCCACGTTGCTACAGAATCCCTAATTTGGGCTGCAGGTCATTTTCAGAATTCAGAAACAGCTCACTGATCAGTAATTTATTTTCAGCCTGATTAGCAAATGAAGGTTATTATCGGATCTAATGCTTTGCGAGGCTTCTGCTCAGAAAGCAACAGAGCATATAGAGAGGGGAGATTTTTCAATAGATCATTTCGTTTACAGGCCATTGTCATATATCTTCTTTAATCTACAAGTCTTTCTCTCTCTCTTTCTCTCACTTTGTAGAACATCAGAAAAAAGTGATGTAGAGTTTCTGACAACTTCCAAGCAAATTTTCATGCAAAAATACTTCACGAGTTCACACTTACATACAATTAGAGGGAGTAAAGTTTAATGCGCATTTGGCGTGCTGTCCGGGGGGAGGGCTCCGAGCTCGGAGTTCGGCCCGAACCCAGAGTACTCCCCCCGTATGTAATTGGTTAGGACTAGAAGTGTGGAGAAGGGGTGGTGGAGGGATGCTGCTAAACTGTCAACGAATTGAGGTGAGACTGCTGAATATATATACACCTCTTATCGTTGATTGCTGAGTGCTCTCCACTCGTGTTAATTATCTGAACGTGCTCCTCCCAAACGTTGAATAAAAACATAATATGTTTTGAGGGTTTTCTTTTTTGGGGAAATGTTTGTGGTGTTCTTGTGGTCTTTAGTAGCATAGAGACCCTGTTTAAACAATGTTTTAAAATCTACCTCTGGGTTATTTGATCAGATTTTGAGATGATACATAACATCTCTCTCTATTGTCTGTGTGTAACTGGCAAGGTCTTATTGCAATTTTAGAAAGCGTCGGGAAAAAAAGCGCAACATTTCTCCCTAAAATACTCTACCGTTCAAAAGTTTAGGGTCAGTATATTTTCAGCATTGATAATAATAAGAAATGTTTCTTAAGCTCCAAAATCAGCATATTCAAATTCTGATTGATCATTTCTGATGGATCATGTGACACTGAAGAGTGGAGTAATGATGCTGAAAATCTTAATTCTTGTAATAATATTTCAACATTAAAACATTTAAAAATCTCACTAACCCCAAAGTTGAATGGTAGTGTGTTTTCTTTTAATTTTAAGCTTAATAGAAAATGTATTAAATATCAAATATTTTGAGGAGAAATATTAATTAATTTAGTGTAGTACAGATAAAAACCGTTATAATTGTTTGTCAGGTCAGTAGGCGACGATTTACTTATGAACATTTTCCTTAAAATCCGAATGTGGTCGATGTGGACACATTCCAGATCGTTCTGGCCCCTGTTCAAATTTGTATCTAGCATTGCATTACTTGAAACAGAAATTATTACTAGGTATAAAAATAGCATGTATTTTTCAACCAGAGAATATAGAGCATTGAATTTTCATCAGACTTGACTATTTCTTGCAATATTGAACCACAAGTCAACAATATAATTACTTTTCCATTTTTCCCACTGAAAAAAAAAGGACACTGGATGAGTACAGAGAGCAATTAATTTCAGAAAATGTCAGGAAATATCAAGATGTCTCCCTGCGATTACACAATGTGGAAGTGTCTTATCGCACACTCTCTAAATATCAAACTCTCTCCCTCTCACCTTCTTTGTATGTCAGATATATACACAAAGAGCCTTTGTTCACAGTCTCTTATAAAAATGAGACCTCTGAATATTGTCATAGATAGCTTCCAGATATGTTTAGTGTCTAAACTACTTGTTGCCTAGTAAAGCGGTCCTATGCTTTGGTTTGTAATTAGGAGAGTCTTACCAAGCCCAGGCCTAAGTAGGTTGTTTGCATGTAGCTCCAAAGGACTCTAATCCTCTTTTAAAGGAGAAACCCAAAGTCTGTGTATGCTGACCTGTCTTCTGTCTGAAGGGCTAGTCTGAGGATTAGCTATAAGAACATCCCCCCACCCCATACCACTGACTCTGCTCCATAACTTCAACATCTCCGCTTAGCGCTTCTTTGAAAATGGCACTTCATTAATCCTCCAGCTGTAATTACTGACTGTTTTAGACATGGTTTTTTTAGACACAGGAGCCGAAAGGGGATTTCAAAATGCTCACCTCTCCCTTCTTCAGATGCACGCAGTCAAAACGGCACGGCTTACACCGTCTGGGGTGACGGTGGGGGTAAAAGGCATCATGCAACTGTCACGCACAAACTAACAGGATCTTGTCCCTCACGCTGGATTTAGCTGTAACACTCTTGTAGCGCTAGCTTTCTCTTGGCTTTGTGATTCGCGAGGTCGTTCGCCATTGGATATTAGCAGCGGGGTGTTTGAATTATGTGCTGATAATCAAAATACCTTTTCAAAGAGGCTCATGATAAACCTCTGGGAGAGATGTGGTGGGCCTAATATTGGGGGCGGAGCTTGGCTTTTAAGGCCTGGAAAATGATGCAGAAAATGCTATTTCACAATATATTTATTTAGTTAAAGCAATTCAATAAAATTGTTTAGATATATAAATATTTTATATCAATAATATAGTTTATTTTAAAATATTTTACTGTACATTCCAAGCCTTTTTTGCACCTATTGATGTATTGCTTTTTTTTTTTTCTTTTGTGACGTAATGTCTTATAGTGTCACTCATTCTTTTTGTTCTTTTAATTGAGACGACGAGAAAGAGACAAAAGAGTAAAGAGGGTTATAACCTTTATAATATATCCCTTCATCTTGTAGCTGGGTGGAAGAGAAGGAAAGAGAATAGAGGATCGGGTTTATCTGCAAGCTTGGTGTCTCAGAGAGTTTACCTTTGATGTCAAATAGAAAGAGAGAAGTGGAAGAGAGACCTCAAGAGGAGATTACAGCTTTGACTTCATCCACTCGCTGTGTGTATGTTCTCCACACGTGCTTTGATCAGGGTAATTTGTAATTTAAAAGTCACAAAAAGGGGGGAAAAAAGCGCCATGCAATCTTTTCATTATTAGCATGTTCAAAGACATTTCATGCATACAGCTTTTAATGTTTTCAAAGTGAAAGACATGCATTACATTACATATTTATAATGCTTGATTAAGTCTAAAAAAGATGCTGGATATCTGATTGGTTGAATTAATGCAGAATTCGACGGTCTGCTCTCTTATCTAAGAGAGGAGACATTGAGGGCACGTTATAGGGTAGATGCATTGTATACGCATGATTTATTGTATTTATTTATGTTTGTTTGTCTTGTTTTAAAGCACTTACATGCTTCCAGTGCTATTGGGAGCATATTCTCTCTCCCATCCACCCACATGGACAATTAAGCACAGGCTAACCCATCTCTCTGTTCTCTCTCATAGGAGCAGACCTGTTTTCCAATTGCACAGAGGAGTGCAAAGCCCTCGGCCACTCAGATCGCTGCTGGATGCCAAGTTTCGTGCCCACCGAGGCACGACAGGGTGCCGATTACCGCAGCAACCTGCACGTGCCGGGCATGGACTCTGTGCCCGACTCTGAGGTATTTGAGGGCGAGACGTTGGCGGGTGATCAGTCATTCTCAACCTTTGGCAAAGAGACGCCACACCACCCCAACCAGATGCACCAACACCAACATCAACACCATCAACACCACCTCAATGCTTCCACGCTAGAGAGGAAAGAGTTCGATGCACTTCTGTGTAACTCGCGCATGCCTTACAAAGCCGCCTGTCTGTGTGAGTATCTCAAAGAGAGAGCGCTTTCCTCTCTCTTGATCTGACCTAAAAAAAACTTTCCAAATTCAAGGCCTCTAGCGTGAAGTGCTGCTGAATTCTCCTCTTAGAACTCTTAGCCCTCACACTTCTGCTCTCCTTCACCCATCAACATCTGCCCATCCTTCATCTGCTCTTCATCTACTGGTTCCTGGTGCACACTCTTACAAATAAAGGATCCGATAGAAGGGAAAAGGTGGTGCTTTAAAGGCCCCAGGAGGGCTGCACATTTTAAACAGAGGAATCAATATGCTGATCTTAAGAACCTCTAATGTAGCACCAAGAACCGTTTTAATCTTCAGAGAACCAAATAGCAAAAACCCTATGAAGTGAAAAAAAACTGGATTAAAGCTTTGAAAAACCTTTATTTATAAGAGTGTCTGATTAGCTTTTTTCTCCAAACATTTGCTTACATTAAATTTGTTTTACCAGGGTTGTGAAAAAAAAAAATCTGATTTGAAGAATTAACTCCCTTTTAATTCTTTGAATTAGCCACACGCTACAGTAAGTTGTTTATCTATCCTTAGTGTATAAACCCTCAAGACTTTTGAAACACGTTAAGCCAATGTTTAAAGTTTGTCTTGACCAACTTTTTTTTTTCTTTTTAAAAATTACTTTGATTATTCAAGCATCTGAATGCCATTGTACTTTAATTTCTAATTCAAATTCAGAATGGTTCACAACCCTGCTAAATGAATTATTTCAACATTGCACATGCTTTGAAACAAGAAATTACACTATGAAATTGCAAAGTGTTTGTAAATGCAGGGAATTACAGAAGCCCTTATGTGTGGTGGCCGAAACACCTCAACATGCTGCAACTGAAGAAAACATGCAAATGATCATCTCAATAAAAATAATTATAATTTGGTAGTGTTGTGAGTATTTGCAGCACATGTGTTGTCAAACTGATGAAGATGTTTTCTTAATTTGCTGGTGTTTTTTCTATTTGCAGCGCATTGAGCTCTCTCTGCCACCGTACTGATGTCTAGTTGGGGGATTTTAATGTGATAAGTTGTTAGATCAAACAAAACATTCTTAGATATCTTACCATAGGCAAAGACCCACCAGATATTGACAATGCCTAAAATGAACTTGTAAAAAACAGAGATAAAAGGAAGGCAGAAACTCCCGATTGTTTTGTACAAAGGCAGTATGTTTATTGAGGCAACGTTTGACTAGTCATGCCAAACATCAACTCAGAAGCTTGAAACAGACGCTCTCAAAAGGCCAGAGTTTATAAGGTTTAGGCTGCCTACCACTGTTTGTTGTTTTAGAGGGGATGAAGGTGGTAGTGGGATTGATTGAGATATTATTGACTGCTCTTGTTGTGTTCAAACCTTCAGACATCTGTCTCAGAAAGAGCGCTCCGAGGCTGTGTGGGTGGTGCGTTTAACTTTGAGGAAATAGTTTATGATTGTAGGCTTATAGTTCCTCATCAAAGCTCTGCTTCTGTATGCATCAAACAATGGTATTTTAATAGCTTAGCACAACACTAAAAACTGCTGTCTAAAAATCATCTTTAATAAGCGTTCTTTCTTTTTCCCTTTTTAGCGCGGAAAAGGATATGCTAGCTCTTTCCGAGTGGACATACCAGAGACGGCGTGATTTTGCACAATCAGTGAAACTGATGGAAATGCGAAGAGCATCAAGTTTTCAGACTCTATTTCCAGAGGCGTCAGATGATCGTGTGTTCCCAAAGGCTTCCGGAGCCTCCGAGACCTCAAAAAACTTGATGAAAGAGTCAGACTCGCAGAGCTAGATGCAAGGCCGAGCGGCTGGACATAACGCGCTTCTCAGCAGGACTGAGCGGAGGACAAAACTAGACCGTTAAAATACATGGAGGATAGGAAGACAAGGAGAGAAACAAGAGGATGATTATTCCTCTTGGCTTCTGCGTGTGCCTGTTTACAGCACTACTGTTCATCGTAAAAAAAAAGAAAAAAAAAGAAAACAAAAATATCACATTGTGAACAATGATGAGAACCACCAACGAAAACGACAAAAATGGAGATATATTCACTGAGCCCTTTAGTTGTTTATGTACACACACACCACTGAAAAGCCAATTGTACAGGAAATTCATTTGTGCATTACAAATGCAATATTGTTCTTTTAGACATGACTGTTTTTATATTCTGTGTGCGGCTGTGTGTGTGATCAGGTGTTTTCCCTAAATCTATTCCAACTCTTTGTCAAAAAAAAAAAAAAAAAAGAAGCAACGGATTCCACAGAGGGATTTTCTTTCCGTCAGGGTTAAGTGTTTAACGTTGTGAGCGGGACAGCAGTGGCCTAAATCTTACTCTCTCAGACAATACGTAGGTTATATCACGTGTGAGAAGTCTTAACTGTACTCTTTTAAACTTCAAAATAAATATAAATCTATATCTATAAATCTATCTATATATACTTTTTCTGAAAGTGCAGTCTTCATTTGCGCCGTTTTTTCAAGTGTAGTGTGTAAGGCTCCACAAGGGAGCAGTTAGCGTTGCTAATCCACTTTACAGGGGTTCTTAACATGACAGAAGGCCTTATCTCTAAACAACTTTTCATCCATTTTTTCACTTTTGGATATTGAGAATCATGTCTATAAATAAAGAGGGGCGTAATATTCTAGATTTGAATACATGGCAGTTGTGTATTACTGTAGCCAAATAGATCCGTTTGGAAATTTGAGGCCAAATACAAAAGGTGTACACAATGCAAAGTAAACACACGCACTGATACTGATATTTACACACATATGCACACAAACACCTTAATACCAGGAGGTGACAAATAAACTGAAAAATGTATACTTACATCTTAGACTCCCGTGTTTTATTTTAAGACAACTTTAGCTGAACTAATACAAGCAGACAGTTTGATAATTAAGCCACATTCCTTCAAAAATCAAAAACTACACAAAACATTCTTTTCCAATGAAAAATATCATAGAAGACCGGGGCTCAGCTGTCTGGTTTTGTTTTGTAGCTCAGGACATCTTAAAGTCTATTTTTGCACACTTGGATGCAACCACTCAAATGAGCATTTAGTGCAATTTATTTGTTCAAAACAAATGCTATTTAAGTTTTATTAACATTGATGTCTGAGCTCAAATACAGTTACAAATACAAGTACAAAAACGGAGGGAAATGTAAACAAAGACATTTCATTTGCAAAGAGAAGAATATATATATATATATATATATATATATATATATATATATATATATATATATATATATATATATATATATATATATATGCAAAGTTCAATTTAAAGCCAGTCGCACAGAACTAAACTTAATGCTGCACGAAACAAAGGACAAAAGCAATGTGATCATATCTCATTTTCCCTAAAATTGACTCCATTATGTTTGACCTCCACTCAAATTAATCTCTTTCACAAACCGCAGGCTTTAATATCTGAACGGTAGAGCTGACCGAGGGACCTAAATACAGAAATCACTGGGCTATAATAAGAATAATTAAAGAAATAAAATAAATGACTTACAATTCCCCAAACAAGTCATACATTTCCAAGAGACGTGCTTTGGAGCAACTTCAAAGTCACTCAAAGATGTTCGGTTAACTTTTTTAAGCTTTGCTGAATACAAATAGGTTCTTCTAACAGGATCTTATTTGTTTAGCATGTAAAATGCGAGAAGGTGGGCCTCAAATGATAATGTGAGGGTGGGTGTTGGGTGACGCTTTAAGCAGAGGCCACCGCTGACAGATAGATTGAAGTCGAACAGAAAATCTGTCCTCATAAATATGCTAACAGCCCCAGCCCCTGTCAGACTCTTTTCTCTCACCTCCCTCACGCCTTTCCTCCCTTCATCTCACCCCTCTTTTCCTTCCTCCTGCACACACCTCATCTCCTCTGACAGGTCAGCGCTCCATTTGTTCTTCCTGACTGATGACATCTATGAGGGCAACTTTTGTTCTTCTCCAAAGAGAGAGAGAGAGAGAGAGAAAGAAAAAGAGTGCGTCTTCGGTGCTGGTTTGTCAAGGTGTTCAGTGTCTGTTCTCACTTCAAAATGCTTCTCTGTAGGGAATGTTTTGAAGATCTCTGCTGTGTGCTTGTGTGTGTGTGTGTGTGTGTGTGTGTGTGTGTGTGTGTGTGTGTGGCACTGCCAGATGTCTGATGTCTGAGGTGACAGTGAGACGTGGTGGAGGCTCATCGGACCCCTGGCAGTTCTCCGAGGGGCCTTGGGGGCCCCTGCCTAAGCGTCTGAAGCGGCAAGGCGCCGAAAAAACGATAAGCGGAGCAGGACAGGAATGTGAGAGCAGGGAGGCCGCAAATCCCAGGTGTGCTGTCTGTTACGCAGGAGCGGGAAGAGAGTCGGACAGCAGATAAGATGACAAAAGAGTCGGGAGCGTGACGGGAGGGGTGAAAGGATCGAGAAAGAGGAAGAAAAAGAGGGGCAGAGAGCCCCCATGAGCTGAGCTCTGCCAGGGGCTCTGTGTACACAGTTTTTCTGACATTTACACCTCTCAACCACTGCTATCAGACCTGTTAGTGATACGGCCCCACTGAGACTTCAGGACAAAAAGGCTCAGAAAAGACTTTGAAATGACAATTGCGCTATCATAGGCTGTGAATTTGAACAGCTTTTCTCTAACTACAGACCTCTATTACAATGGCGTATAGTTTAGGAAATCAGTGAAATAAACTAGATTAAACAGCAGTTTCTAACCTCGGAGTGAACCTGAGTGAACCTTTTTTTTTTTTACTCTCACTGAGCATCTGAGTGTGAGCTGTCAGTCCACTTGACAGTAAGCCTATTTACTTCACTGAATGAATGTTAATCTGTCTTTAGTGCCTTTGGCCTATTTCCTTAGTGAACTGTCAGCATACTTTACATACACACAAATCAAACCGTATGTGTAGATAATAATAATAATAATAATAATAATAATAATAATAATAGTTTATTATTATAATAGTTATAAAAATGTAATTTTATATATAACAATACACTTGGCAACATACATGGCATCACTATAATAAATTAATATAGTTCATAAATAATAACAACAACAACAATAATATTTTTTGCTGCTGCTGTTGTTTTTAGAGTAACAATTAAAAAAAAAAAAAACAGAGAAGCATAGGCTACTTGGCATCATATATTTTAAAAACACATATGCCCACACTGAGAAGTCTGTGACCTTCCTAAATGTTTTTTGAAGTTGGTGGAAAAAGCAGATTATTTTTTTTTTCTCACTCTTCTCTCCTCCCCGAGAGCTCAGATTGTTTTTTTTATCCTTTTTTCCGACACAGGGTGATGACACCCTGAACAGAGCATTCGTGAAAGTGTTTATGATGCAGACACATCTCTTTTCGTCTCTCTCACAAACATTCCAGGCATCCTTTCATCTTGTAACCTTTATAATAGTGCAAATGCATCGTCTGCACTGCAGACTGAAGAAACCAATCATGTCCTGCCCATCCTCGCTATTGTATCCCACGGTGACAAGCGGTGAACTTTAAATCTTTATGAGTGCTCGAAAAACATTCATCAAACATTCAGTATCTCTAAAGACACGTTCAAACATCCAATTAAGAGTCTAGTTTTGTTATTTGGACTTTGTTATTAGTAGCAGATAGATGGTTGGTATAATTAAACAGCTGTGAATTGTTTTATTTGTTTGTCCTGAGTAAAGGTAACTGCTGAAACGAGGGAATAGTGTGTGTGTGTGTGTGTGTGTGTGTGTGTGTGTGTGTGTGTGTGTGTGTGTGTGTGTGTGTGTGTGTGTGTGTGTGTGTGTGTGTGTGTGTGTGTGTGTGTGTGTGAGAGAATGGACTGTAGGTGCCACCTGGGTACTAATGTGTAAGTAATTAGGCTCTGGCACATGCACAGACAGCCACACCTCGCTCCTTAGGACCCCAACCACCATATGCTGCACCAGTTGGGAGCTCAACTTGCCAAGAACTCTAGAAGAAAGAGAAAAGTAAGTGAAAAGAAAACCACAGCTTCTTCCTTATAGCAGCACTCTTTCTGAACATTTTGACCTTTGCCATAAAATTGCATGACCTTCTCAGCTAGATGCATTTAAAAAAAATCACAGATAAACAGTAAATACCACAGGAGAATGATGAAAGTAAACCTGGCAATTTGCTAAGTGCCAGCTCTATTCATTCCAGTGTAGCCTGATCTCAAACACATTCAGAATGCTAACAAAGAAAAGGGGTGTGTCCTTAAAAATGAGCTGGGCTGGGGTCGCTAGTCAAGGATTAAAGTGGTTTGATTTCTTTTTACAGATGGAAAAAAACCTATATAACAGGAACACAGCACAGCACACGGTTAAAGACTTTAGAAAAAACCTGGAGAAAATGTTCTTTCAACTGCATTCGTGAGCGTGTAAAATCAACAGATGCTAGCCAAATGTTGATGGGTCTATTTGTTTGTCAACTTCTGAAATGTTGTCCCTTCCCACTGTGAAATGCATTAACAAAGTCCCATACAGAAGATACCATTCAGATACCCTCTGCTCTTGACAAGCACAAGTCATTTCTGGGTCACATTCTGGCCATTTGTGGGACAGAGAGAACACACACACACATTCACAAATATGCTTAACCATCTGCTCCTGGGGCCTGTCGTCGTATAACATTACCCTTAAGCAAACTCTGCAGGAAGGGCAGCAAGGGAGTCTATGGCCATTTGGTGATACTTCAGTGATCTGAAAAGCTGTGGTGTGTACTTAAGTTAATGTGCAAATACCCTAATGAAATATTAAGCCCCAACCCCACCCCCTCCCCAAACAAAATCTTTTTAAATTTTACTTGAGTATTTTTTATTTTTATTTTTTATGTACTTACATTTGTAAAAAAACTGATAAATTAACCTGATTTATTTATTTATTTACTTACGTAGTTAGTTACATAGCTTGTTATTACTTGTTTGTTTTCAATTTGATATGAACTTACTGCACAAAATATCCATTTAGGGAAAGAGGCTGAATGTCATAGACACAGATTCAGGAGCTAATAGGTTTGAGATCAGTCTGAATTATTATAAATTGTACTATACAATTTTAATAGTCTTCAACAATCAAGCATTTCATACAATGTAAAAGATTCAGCTTACAAACATCAACAACAACTTATTTAGCCAAAATATGAATTTCATTATAGTTAATTATGAACATTATAGTGAACACTAGTGACTTACTTTTTGTGCCACCAGTCCAATTGTCAGCACACTCAAGCTTTGTGGAGGTACTTGATCATGTCTAATTTTTAAATCAGAACAATTGAGTAATTTCAGACTCGCTTCGATCAGATAATTGAATCAGTGAATTGCTGACTCAACATCAGCAACAGTACAATTCACTATTGAACAGTTCAATGCGGTTGAGAACCGATTCAATGAAAAGGATTTGGCTCAAAAGAACGATTATTTCTTGAGTTCTCTCATAGCAGTTCTCATTCTCTCATTTTTATAAAATGTACTGGAGTAAAACATCAGAGATTGTGCTTTGGAATGTAGTAAGTGAAAGTTTCCCAAAATGAAAATGGTCTAACAAAATACAGATACTAGAAAAATTTACTTAAGTAGTACAGTAAAAATAGAAATAGAAATAAAAATAGGCCTACTTGCCTATACTACTGCTGTAGAGAAAACATAGGAAATAGGCTATATGACGCAAGCATGTGAACCCTGAGGGCCACAAGCTCTTAGCTCAGGCAGTATTGACATACTGATTTGAGGCCATTATTCTTATTATACTTATAGGCACAGCTTCCCTTCTTCAGATAAAAGTGCTATTATTTGTTCAAGGCTCCTGGGCTATTTTTTTTTTTTTCTCTCAGGCAGCACTGATCTCTATGTTAGCAGGTAAATCAATTTTATCGGCCACGGCAGGTCCCAAGCTCTGCCGTCTGTGTCCCAGTCATTAGCTATACTGATTTGTGTAACGTGTTAAAAGTTGTTAAAGATAGTCTCTATTGACATCTCTGCACATCCCTTTCACGGTATAATCTCAAAGGGAGTTTCCATTCATCTTCAGCCTGGTCCCTGTCCTCTGGCTTAAAGGGATAGCAATATTTCTGCCAGCGTCCAGCAAGGGTGAAACTGAAACTATGTTGAGTTTTTATTTGGCTCTGTCTGATAAGGTGAGTCCAAGTATAGGGCTGTAGACATTATGACAAGTAAGTTATTCATAATTTGATCACACAGAAACTAAAAAATACGTTTCTAAGAATATTATTAATTACTGAGGAAGAGATAAAAAAAAAAAATACACTATTTATTTATTTATTTTTGAAGAAGAAGAACCTCGACTGGTTATATCACAGCATACTAGCCCTATTTTGTCACTCTTAGAAAAAAACAAGTTTAGCACGTTTCTATATAGAAGGAAAGGGGTTTCCACCACTACTGACCAAGATAAAGTTCACTAAATACATTTACCTTGTGTGACAGCACTCCCCAATAGAAAATTGTCATGCTATATGATGTTTTTTTAACAGTTCGGGAGGAACATGTTCAAATTATCTATCCAATCATCACTTCATTTCAATCATCACACCATTCCAACCAGCTGTCAACAATCAGTAATCAAAATGTCTACCTAATCAGCAAAATGAGTTGAGGCCTATATATACATTCAACTCACCTATGTTCCTCAACAGTTTTCAGAATCCCTCTCTGGGTTCGGGCCATATTCCGAGCTTGGAGACCTCCCCTCGGACAGCACACCAAATATGCATACTATTTTACTCTGATCTGATTATTTGTAAGGAACCTGCCACTAAACAGCCTATTGGCATTTCAGCTAAATAAGAAAAAAAAAAAAATCACATTTCTACCTTGAAGTTATGATTTCCTTTCATTGTAAATTTATGTCAGTGTGCATTTTCAGTAGGTAATTATAAAACACAAATATAAAACACATTTTTCTGGTTAATTCTCTACTGCAAATGTAATAATTTACTGTACAAAATCTGCAAGAGAAAAAACGGCAACATTCTATTCTGCCTGACTATATTAATATTTTCTGACTTTTGGTTGTGATAAATAATGAGTGTTTCAGTGTGTGATTCTACAAAGGATCTTGCTACATCTCCTGTGAAAGAAATGCTTCTTGAGTTCTTTTTATTATTAATTTCAGCCTACATTTCAATGCAGCATAAGTGTAAAAACAAGCCAAAGCTTTTTAGTACAGCAACAGAGACTATTCAGTAAAGTGACTGGAAGGCAAACCAACACATTTGAGAATAAACACTCTGACTGCTTTGAGTCTTTGGAGCTCTAATTTTAGCATTGACTTCTTCATCTGCAACGTTTGTATTGACTCTTCAAAGTCTAACTCTGGCATCGGATTTTAACAGACCACCATTCCACTTATCAAGTTGACAGAAGGTGCATCCCTATCATGACGAACACACAAACTGACTCTTTTGTGGAGTTAGGATACGATGGAGCTGAACAGAACCAAATGGTGGAACAGGAGGAGAGAACAGTGTAGCCCCCGGGAGATAACAGTGGCTGCCACAGTGGATGAGATACTGATCTAAATGAAAACAAACAGAGATAAGAGGGAGATTGGAATCACACTGGCACGCTCTGGAGTCCCTGCGTGTGTTTGTGTTTGCGCTCGAGCCCGTGTGTGTAAGCCCCCACGCCTGCCCCGCGGTAGCGACCACCCATCAGATAGATATCAGTTTGAACAATTAGAGTGACGCCTCCACTCTTGCTAGATGAACATTCTCAGTGGCGTAGTGCAGGGTTTAATTTTGGGGCCCTTAATTTTTTATGAGGTATCATTGTGGAATCTTGAGTAGGAGATTTGCGCATGTGCTTTTTATGTCGCTCGAGGGACATCATCCACATATCAGCGAGAACAGATGAAGAACTCAGTCTGCTGTGGCTGAAAGCGTGTCTCCAAGACACAGAGGTAATACTTCTGCTCTGAAGTCAGATGAAACAGAGATTCTGGTTTGGGGCCCAAAACCCCATTGGACATCACTCCCACAGCTTTCGCAGTTAATCTGGTTGATGCGCCCACTAAAGCTCTCATATTTTGTGATCACACACCAAGGAGCAAGAACTGATCCAGTAATCTTGTTTGATATCTCTATCAAAAATTCAGACGATACGCCACTAGGGAAATTAGCACAGTTTGGTATTTGTGTTTCGGTAGGTTAGATTGATAGAGTGAATGGCAGTTTCTGCATGCCATCTTTGTCCTTGAGCGCTTGCTTCAATCTGAATGACCACAAATGCAATATGACAGATCTCATAATGTATAGCGAACTGGTTTTTGACAAAGCAGGTCATCCTGAACACAAAGTTAATTTAAACTGTTAAAGAGGCCCTGATTAGCTGAACTATTGAAAAGCTTTCTGAAAAGGGTCGTCATGAATCCAATTACATTTCCATTAGTTTAACATAAAAGTAGTGGCTTTACTTTGGTATAAATAAAGGGTAAAACACTGACCGCACCATTCTATTCGGGGAGCCCGGCTGCAAACATATTTAGAAACATTTGTGTGATTGTTTTAGTGGCAGCAACATTTGTAACACCTCCTTAAACACTCTTTCTATTAAGAGACTGCCAAGTCTTGAGTGTTAGATTGGAGTCTAATATTCATTCCACATCTTTTATGGAGACATGTATGCACTCACATAAAAAGAGTCTGATGGTCTGATTAATCCACTTCAGGAGAAACCATTATCACAAGAACAATTGGTGTGTCTATCCTTGTGGAGTGGCCATCCATCAATGTCACCGCTACTTATTATTCGCTATTGCCTCGGGAGGTCCACATTTAGCCACTGTGGAAACTCTTTCAGGTTTGCCTTTAGTTTTGGCATGCAGTCATACTAAAAAAAAAAAAGAAAAAAAGACTTGTAATGATAAACCAAAACAATTGTTGACTATATACACAAGTTGTTATTTGCAGATCAAAGTAGAGGGTTTTGGTCCTGTAAGTCAGTGTGTGTTTTTAAAACCTTTACAGATGGATGTTGATGCCTTTATTTTAAGTGAGTTTTTGGTGGTTTCACAGTGTTTCATAATTCTGCCGTCATCCGGCAGTGATTTGCTGCCTACATGTGAAGTGACCGTCTGCACAAATGAGTCATTATTCACACCAGACACTGACAGTGCGGAGAACTCGGAGTTCTTCACAAATTCAGAGAAGACATCATTAAAGCTAAAAACTTTTACAGTCACTGTTAACAGTAAACAAAATTGAATTCTTAAAGCTACACTGTGTAGGATTTTCCCCCATCTAGCGGTGAAATTGTTTATGACTACCAACTGAATATTACTTTCTAGCCCCTCCCATTCTGAGGGCGTTTTAACTCCTATGGTGGCCGTATTATTTCAAATCTGTCAGCAGTCGCGAGTAATCTCCCCCTCGCATTCGTCACGGTGCCACTGAGTGTAAAAACGCGAAAGGCGAAGCTTGAATTTCCAGGTATGCCCCTCTTTGGCTAATGTATTTCCAAGATGGAGGCGCAACATGGCTGCCGCCATTCGAGCGACTCGCTCGTATGTATTCTAAATGGCAGATTCTACGCTTACGAGAATACTTGATTAGTTGGTAGAAGTAATTACACATTAATGAGCACATATCATTTTGAAAGAACAAAGTGTTTTTTGCTAAGAATCAACTTAAAAAATTACACAGTGTAGCTTTAAAGATATTTCTTCTGCATCTCTCCGCCTTCTTTTTTAATATTAACCACCTTCAGTTACTTCTCCTTCCTCAAGATACTCTCTCCTTTACAGACATCCCCATTTGTTTTTGCTTTCAAGGATTAGATGGACACTCAGACTAGTGAAACGCTACATTATATAGGACATTCTAACATAGCAGCATGGTTTCAGACTGCTAAATATGTTGACATTTATTCACAGGTTTTAAACGACAGTGACTTGACTGCATTCAACAGGTTTCTGGGCTGGCTGGACAGTTTATTGCCTCTGGCCTATGTTGCGGGGTGGTGGTCCCCAAGGGTTGAAATAGCATTCGGGCTTTCGGTTGGGACCCCTCTCTGATCAGGGCCTTTGGAATCTTCCTCCACTTTCAATAACCAAATAAAGGGGGTCGCACACCGGACGCGCAGCTCAGCGCCGCGCCGCGCCACGTCTAGGACAACTCTCACCTGAAAATCCGATAACATCAGCAATTTTCTGATTTCTGTAAATAAATATAAAACTAAATGTATATTGCAGCACAGGGTGAAGTCCGTATATACATTAACTACGATTTGAGACACATAAATGTAAATTTAATATAAAACTATGTAAATGGCGCTCTGTGGCGCGGCAGGATTTTGAACACGGTCCTGAGCCGTTGCTGGGCGCCGCGGACAGACGCCGAAAGGCGCCGCCGGTGTGTGTACTCTCATAGAGAATAATGTGTTCAAATTTAAAAGACGTGGCGCGGCGCGGCGTGGCGCTGAGCTGCGCGTCCGGTGTGCAACCCCCTTAAGACTCTTCAGTGACTCTTTCTGCAAGTTACATTGTTACAGTATAAGTGACTTACGATATTGAATCATTCATTCACTTAACGATTTGTTTAAAAATGCTATTCTATCCATGAACAAACAAACAATCATTGAGTGGCCTAACCGATTCATTCAAAAATATTGTTTCATTCAAAGATGAAACGTATGACTGCCTATGAGTGAGTCATTTAATCATTCACTCATCCACATTGATTTGTTCAAGGTTAGGGTTGATTCATTCAGAAATGCAACACCACTGTTGTGTTTGATTCGGCTGAATAGTTTATTCTGCTTTGGCTTTGTTTAAATTTCCAGTGGCAGAGCAAAAATACACAAACTATTTGTCTATAAAACCAAACTTAATCAAACTTCTTATTTATGGAACTGTTACATAAAATCAATACCTTTTTCGCAGTCGTGCTGATGGTCTGAAAATCAGCAAAGCTGTGATTCCCTTGTGATTCGGAACAACACTCTGCTTGTAATATTGCTTAATTGTCAATAATGGATGTTATCCATAAAAAAGATGGCGCTTGAAATTGTGTTTTACTTTTTATTCACACAGCATTGAACCACTCATCTAAGCTGTTGTATGCACAGGATAACTCCAGTCAAACCTATTTGTAAATAAATGTATTAACTAAGTCATAAGTATTTGATATATTTCAGTAGCTGATGCTTGAGAAATCGCAACTGCTGTAGAACACAACTTTACAATACAACTAGTTGTATAATTCGGTGTAAAATGTATAGACTCGTACCATTTCTCACCAACTTGACATGGTGAACTGGCAGTATTTTTAGTCTTTTCAATGGCATTCACAGCCTTTGAGTGGCTTTGATTACATTATGAGGTATTATAATAAAGTAGCACTCATTTTTGTTAGTGATGGACATGCATTGTTGTTTGAAATATGGGCTCTCTGAAAACCCACAAGCCTTGACACTCCTACAACTCAGTATTGTCCCACACAATGTTTTTGAGTCCATGTTTTTTATTCCTCTACTGAGGTCAACTCTACAGTTCATGATCACCATTCATCTACTTCATGAATATGAGTTTGTTCAAAAATTACGTTGTGACTATGAAAGGAAAGCTGTTTTTTTCTGCTGCAATTTTACATGAACTCATTATGTTCAAGGTGAATCAACAAAGCTTGGCATTCCAGTGCTGCTCCCTGTTAATCTTTAATAAGCTGAACGTTGTATCAGTCCTGACAAGTTGATGGTGGATATCCAAGCACACATTCTTCATCAGTGTGAATTATCTTATTAAATCAGTGTACATGTGTATCTGCTTCTGTTTTGGATTAAAGTCCTGTGCACACTAAGAATGAATATTCACATTGATAAGACTCACGATTCAACAAAAATGCATTTCTAACAAACCGATGACAAAATAGAGAATGTTTATTTATTTAATTATTTATTAACTTTTATCTCTTGTAGATAAAATTTGGACTCTTGCCAATAAAACATGAGCTTTGGGTTCATGTGCTCAGAGCCACTAATCAAAAGGTCAAGGTTTAGCTGTTAGCATGGTCCAGTTAATCCATTCTTGTAGATGTCAAACCTGCACAATCTGTAAAAAAACATCTCTTTCATGAATTATTACATAACCAATAGGCCTATCTATGGTGGCCGAGAGACCTCAACGCGCTGCAACTGAAGAAAACACATGCAAATAGAATAACAACCCGCGAATTAAGAAAACATCTTCATCAGTTTCACAACACATGTGTGCTCCAAATACTCACAACCCAAATACAGAAACGTGTTGCAAAAGTTCACAACACAACCAAATACAGAAACGCGCTGCAAATAGAACAGAACACAACGGAAATGTTTCCAGGGGACCCAAATAAGTGACGAACCTGGGTGGGACGTGCTTATACAGTAGCTCAAAGTCTACTTTTTTAATAAAATTTTTCTAATTTTTTTTTTTTTTTTTGCAAAACATACAGAGATTACATGTTTATGATATATAACTTTGTATAGCCTACAATATGTTCAATGTCATCAGAATACAAATGAGAAAAGAAGAGTTAACAATGAGCTGAAAACTAGAAAAAAAAAACAACTAAAAAAGATAGAGAAAAAGAACATGAGGGTAAGATTTTAATCTATCAGTAACACAAATTTTGTCATGTTATGTTTAAATAATTTTCATAAGAAATGTTAGGTAATGCAGGGTCCAAAGATGAGATGGCAAGTTTTAAAGTTGAGACAGATATATAACGCATATTTAAAACTTTTTTGTATAAATTGTATATTTTTTTGTATATTTATTTGCTACTGTTATATTAACAGCAATAATAATAAATTTCTATCGTAAAAACAGCTATTCAGCTGATGGACAAGGTGCTGCGTTGTCATGGGAACATCCCAGGTGAAAATAATTAGGAAATTACGTTGTCTTTCATTGCTCCCTTCAGTGTGTTCCAAACGGCTACATGATGGTCCCCACTTCAAGGGCTCTGCTCTTCGAAGGGAGTAGGGCATAGGGATGCTCACGAGCAGTAAGCACGTCCCAGCCGGGTTCGTCACTTATTGGGGTCCTCTGGAAACATTTCTGTTGTGGTCTGTGCTATTTGCAGAACGTCCCTTTTATTACAACAGCTGTACTATTATTTCACACCTCAGATGTGAGAAACTTGTTGTTCAGAGAGTGATGACTCATTTGAAGGACCATCCATAGATCACAGACCATAAAAATCTATCAAACACTAACTGCACCACAGATGCAAAGAATAAATATGTTGACATTAGTTCACAGTGGATGAAGCGGAGGCTAAACAGAGGCTGTTTTCAGAGTCATTTATCAGATGAATAAACATGCACCCTTTTGATGTATAACCTTGTGGCGCCCTGTAATGAAAAAGTGATCCTCAAGCAGAAAGTTCACAAAAGAGCACTACTCTGACTTTAAGTAATTCCTTTTTTTTTCTGTTTTCTCTGCCCCTCCTTCCTCTCTCCCTCCCCTCTCTTCTTTGAGAGGTTTTCTGCCAGAGCTGTGCAGGGGTTGAAGTGGATGATGAAGAGGCTGAGCAGGGGGTCTGGCAGCGCCGCATCCCACACAGATGCCTCTCTTGTGGGTATGGCGAGAGAGACACGGCCCCCCGGATGGAAGGTTGCTGGCAGTCTGGAGCCGGAACTGCAGAGGGAAAAGGCTCATTCATTAATCTACCTTACCAGCCTCCATGTACCTGCCTATTTTCTCTCTTCATCTTTGCCCTTTGCATCTTTTTAAGCTTCTAAAAGGACTCCACATGAGTCTGAATGTTATATATTATTAGGCATTAAATTGCTTTGTGTGAGGAACAGAATTGTATAAAACATTTTCACTGAAACTTTTGATATCCGCTCAAGCTCTCCTTGGAACATTCAAAGAAGTTAATGAGAGTAGAAGCGATAGCTGACTTGTGAATAAAAAATTTGTCTTTTGAATTGGCTATTTTTGGTTGATTTAATTTGAATGATTAATTCACAAATCAGACAGATCCGGTTCACAAATTCAACTCAATGGCTCAATGACCTAAAACTACATGGAAAAAAAATTACGAATGGTTTTGGAATTACATGAGGGCAAGTAAATGATGATACTATTTCATTTATGGGTGAACTATCCCTATCAAGTCCGCTTTTAAGGCTTTTTCTATGAAGTCACGCATCATTTTGTTTTGAAGTCATTCTTACCTCATAAATCTCTTCTTCGCTTGATTTCCCTCCTCCTTGCTCCACCACCAAACCCATTTGCTCTTTCTCCATGTGAGGGAGCGCTGACAGATCCTAGGCTGAACGGAAACGACCATGTCCATCCATCCTCGCCTTTCCCGCTGCCTCCCTCATCTTGTGTCTTTTCCTCCTCTCCTCTCCTCTTTCAGTTTTTTTTTTCTTTCTTTCAGGTGTGCTGGGCTCTTTGGCATTTCCTCTTTCTTATCGCAGGAGGCAGGCAGGAGTCACAGGCAAACAACACGCATCATTACCTGCGCAAGTAAAGTGGTCGGGTCCTGGCACCTTCAACCGTTGCAGAATAACTAATGCTTTCTGGAACCTTTTCGTAGCTTTGTACCAGCCCAGAGGCAATTTGGGTGCTCACCACATTGCAGATAGCTCAGATAACTGTGCATTTATTTGCCCTCATGGCTCCAAAAACCTACAGCCTCGGGGTATGTCTAGAGAGCAGTCTTGTGATCCCCAGTAGCTCACCTATGCATTAATGGCAAGGATGACTCTTCAGAATAGAAAAAGCTATACTGCTTTTGCCTACCAGTTAAAATAGTTGTTTACTCATGTCATGCCATTACAAGCCTATATGCTGTTGTTTTTTTTGTCTGAATAATAATTATTTTTTATGCTCAGGGACCAAAAAATAGCCTGTTTGAAATGTGCGTTAGGCTTTACTTTATACTAATGGACTAATATGACATATTTATATAAATAGATTATAGGTACAGTATGAATTATAATATTATATGATGTGTTTGAATGATGACTATTACAGAATACAAACAGGTAAAATTGGTAAACTGCTATAACGTTTCTCAACGGCGGCGGTGCTGCAAGTTGGAAGCAATATCTTCGAAAGGGGGGCGTTGAGGTGTTTTGTGGGGGGCGTTTGTTTAAGGTGCATGTATGCCAAAGATTTACGAGATGAAACTTGTAACTGCTTGCAAAAGAAAATGATCTGTAACGTTCCAACACCGCATCTTCGGACACATCATAGCGTACCTTCCAAATGCATTTGTCCTTTTTGTCAAAGCACGCGGATTGAGTTTGTGCTTGATTTTTAATAATCATTTGAAACTTGGCAAACTGGCAGCTCCAGTATTAAAAAAAAAGATTTATCTTGAACTGTGTTGTGTTAACTAGCATGTATAAACATTAATTAAACCATTTAATGATCAAGTAATGATCAAGTTAATGATCACAACGACTGCATTTTTAAAAAATGCATTTATTATCACAGTAAAACAGTAATATTGTGAGATATCACTCCAATTTCAAAGCATTTTTTCTTTTTAATTATATCTTAAAATGTATTTTTTCCTGTGTTGGCAAAGCTGATTTTTCAGCTTCATTACTCCAGTCTTCAGTGTCACAGGATTCTTCAGAAATCATTATAATATGCTGATTTGGTGCTCAAGAAACATTTCTTCTTCTTATACTTCTTCTTCTTCTTCTTCTTCTTCTTCTTCTTCGAAATGTGGAACATGTGGTGTTTTTTATGAGATTGTTTGATGAACAGAAAGATTGAAATAGAAATGAAAACATGAAATGGAAATTAGAAATGTGAATGAACAAATGTCTTTGCTGTCATTTAAAAAAAAAAAAATATATATATATATATTGCATATTTTGCACATTTACAAAGCAGGACAGAGAGCATGCCTATATCATAAAGCACACCACATACTAACACCACCCCTAAAAAAAAAAAAAAAAAAGCAAGATTTGAAATCGAATGGACTCGTGACTTAAAAATGTAAATCAGGACAGCACTAAACTTCTAAAACTAAGGGATACATTTTAATATTTTTCACTGAAAGCCAATTAAAAACATTCATCCAAAATTTAGAAGTAAAATCACAGTAGTAAAAAAAAAAGGTTTCAAGAGTTTCAGGAAAAGAAGAACAAACTGAAAACGTCTGATTTTGTAACAAGTCTATTTAACCTTTGGGGCAACAGAGTATGTCAGACTAGCCTGATGTCCTCATACTCAGATTCTAGTCAGAATATGAGTCTGATACTGCTCCATTGGGCTGTGATTATGGGGCGTGTTTCAACCGAACCAGGAAAGAAAATAGGCTTGTTTGAGATGCGCCTACCCTCGCCTGAAATGTATGCGAGAGTAGGCGGCTGCAGTGAGAGGAGGAGTGAAAAAAGCGCAGGCAAGCCGGACAGATCTCTCTTCTCGTAGTGGATCTGACACCTGCGAGATCAAAGATGGATATCGCGGGATTCACGCTCGTGCACAGTGTTGCTAATAAACTGGATGTAATTCAAGTTCTGTTGCTTTTATATGATAATAAATAAAATGAACAAGACACCCAAAGTACTTGTTATTTAATTCCATTCCAAATACATGTTTATCAATAATTTTTTCTTTATTACAGACATATGTGGGTTTTTTTTGGGTTTTTTTTTATATAAATTTAATTGCATAACCCAAAGAGATCGCACTGTCAGATAGTTTGGGAATATTCACACATAAAACATGATATTAGAGTTTTAAAATCAAAACATTTTAAAAGAGAACAATACATCACAGTTGTTTAAACCAATGAGCATTAAGCTGTGTCGTCAGCAAGTCGTTTCCCATCGTGCTTTTGATCAGCGCAGTCGGTGGAGAGCAACTGCGCTCGACTGCAGAATCCGACACGTCCGCCTTGCGCTCGCGAGAGATTCTTGACATACGTCAGCATGACATCAGAGCAAGGCGGACCGCACTCGGACACATTTCTAACCGGCATGCATCTCGCGCTGATCACCGGTGATCGGTTCTGTGCAGATTTTGCTCATCTCAAACAAGCCTATTGCCTCTGTACTCAATTGGATAGACCTACAACCAATCAGAGCAACGGAGTAAGTGACGTTTGTTGAGCGATGCATAGTTGTCAACAGAACTCAACTGCACGCACGCTGGAAGAAGTAGAAGAAGAAGATGAGTGTAAACGATCTTTGCCGGTGTTGTAAAAAGAATTGAAGTATACAGAGTAGCCTACTTACCAACACGATCATCATTTTTGAGAGAAATAGTAAAGGTGAATGTATATACGAACAAGTTCTCCGTTTAGGATTAGAACTCGACAATACAGCAAACAAATCTTATCGCAACCCCAGCGCTCTTTGGTGACGTGGATGATTACGTTACTGTTGATCATCTGTCCATCTTCGTATAAAGCCCGCCCTGACAATTTGATTGGTCCAAAAAGTTCTGGTTCGAGCAAAGTTGCACAACAGATCAAGTCCAGACCAAACTTCCCAACCTCAAATGTTGTGGGCGGGGCTAAGTTCGGCTGACATCCAGGCTAATGTCACACAGCTCAACATCACAAAAGCCACTGAAAATCACCAATGATTTTTAAAAACACATTTTCTCTCAATTTAGAGCATTACTAATATATATATATATATATTCAATATAATAATGTGCATGGAGTTACAGTACAACATTTTATGGTACTATACGGTTATCCGGACCACATGTGATGACCTACCCCAACCCCGCCCCTAAACCTACCTGTCACTGGGGTTACGATCAACCAAGAGGTTGTGGTCACGTGTGGTCAGGTGTGGTCCGGATAACCGTATAGTACCCATTTTATTAACTGACGTGACTTTTCAATATATAAATCACACTTTTAAAATTAGGCTTCTTCATATATTCAGTGGGAACCCTGCTGGTTCTTCAAAGAAAAAAATATTTTTTTAACTTATTTTAATGCTTTTTTGTCTCCTTTTAAGTAATCATGATACCATCTTGGAAACTGGCTAAGGCCCCTGATTGAGAACCGGTGGTGTAGGCACATTTATTCATAATCTATTTATACAATATAGAATCTAAAGTGTTTTGCAGTATTTTGGTTTAACAGGGCAAATCTGTAATTTAGAGGCACTAGCTCTCATGCATTTATCATTCAAGGTGAAATGCATTTACTTTCAAATGCCAGTAACTCAATCACTCAGAAAATAGACACAGGACCACAATCTCATGCAGCGTTCACATGCAGATAAGCTGCTAATTACAGAGCTAACGACACAACACACAGAGCTCCTTGCAGGTGTGACTTCCAGTTTACCGTGTCCCCAGATTCACCAAGAGAAACTAACTCTTTTTTGCCATTTCAAAGCGTAGAAGATATAATGGATGTCTCAAATGTTTTTTTTTTTTATATTTACATTATCTCAAATATTTCTCCTTAGATTCATTAGAAAAAATAAAATGCACACAAATTACAGAATTGTTAACATGTGGAGTAAAGGGTTCATATTTGACTTTAGAATCTTTGCAAATATGAGCACAGTTTGAGAGACTTCAGAGATATTTTCTGAAATTCTAGAAAATACAATTATTTTAGGAGAAACATCTGAGAAGCAGGAGACTGAGCTTCAAGCTGACATTCCTGCAGGTCGTTTGAGGAAGTTTTAGAAGTTTGATAAACATCCCTTGCATCTTTGAGCAAATTGTGGTATTTGGGATGTTTGCTACAGATTATCCTTACAGTTTATTCTGATTTGAGGAAGATCTGTGCAAGGAGTAACTGGAAGTGAAGTTGAGCAGAAAGAGCTGCGGTCGCCTGATGGGGAGTTTTAATTGCCTGGCATTTTCTTCCCGTCTGTCTTTAACCTTTCATTGCTCTAATTAGTCAACAGGTCATATCTCATCCTTGCTGTAATCACCCTTAAAGCCTGTCACTACCCACTCTTTTAACACTGTTATGTAACAGACAGCAAGTTAAAAAGCGGACTAGGGGCTACATGTGATGTGTGTTGGTGTGTGTGTGGGTAAATCTGATCAAATTTAGATTGACCAAATATAATTTAAAGTAAAAAAAAATCAGCAAATACAGTATATATATATTTTATATACTTTATATACTATTTTTATAAGCAGCTTTACCATATAAAACAGTGTCAGCGCCTCGTTTCATCAGAAGTACAACTTTATTTTCTATTGTATAGCAGCTTTCCAGTGTGTTTAGCAGCCGGAGTGAACTTTTCCGGAAAGTTTGCTCTGGCGAGCTGTTTCGAACTCCCAAAACAAACAAACTTATTTTCGGCCTGATTTTGTTTGAAATGATGTCACATCAGTTCGTTCTTCGATTTCACTTGAAGTATATTGGAGCCTTTATACAGTAGGCCTATGTTATTTGAATTTCATCATGCTACTTTTCTTAGAGAATGAATAGAAGAAAAGTATTATTAGCCTCATACTGTATAGGCCATATAGTTACAAGTTTCTTTCTTGTTACATTTTTACTGAATTAGAGATTGCAAAATTTATTCAGATTATGCATGTTATTATTGATTTCATTTACCATATTTAGACACTTGCAAAAATAGAGTACCTTCACACACACTGTGGGAGTTTACAAGGATGAGGACAACCCAACAAAACACATACAATTCCTTTTGTTCTCTCAAGTTTAAAGTAATGACCTCAGTTTTCATTTCAGAAATCTAGAATCAGATTATGCAAGTGGATTTGTTTCTAATTTTTTGATGAGCAAATTGATTGGCTGATTCTGCTGTGTGTGTGCTGCAGGTTCAGCTCATTGGCTTAAAGTCATGCGCCAGTGGTTGACACCCCCCTGATTTGTTAACTGAGAGAGACCTATAGATTGAACATTTAGAATTAACACAGAAATTAATATTAATCATTCAAATATGCAATGAAGCCTAGCATAACGATATAAAATTTAAAATGATAATCTGAAATCTTTTTACCCTTAATCAGAATACAATATCATTATAGACACAAGTATATATTTATGCATGTATTTTTATGTGTGCATACATTACTGAGTGACCAGATTGGTGTATGATCATATTTGTGCGACTGAAGTAAACACTTACGATTTGTTGCGTCAGCGTGTGTGTATAGAGGGATCAGCTGGCAGTATCTTGCATTATAAACAGAAGGTAACATGGCGTTGGGTGGGTATCAGGTAGAGGCTTTCCCTAAGGGCATCATTAAGACAACACTGCCTAAACCAGCAGCCTGAGCAAATCTCCTAGTAACTTCCAGGAAACACTCTCCAGAACAGCAAGGATAAGCCAGGCCAAAAGAACTCCACAGTACCTCTGGGATGTTCCTCGAGGAACTCGGCACATTCACTGGACATTGTGCTGGACAACTTTCATATTTTGCAACATTCTGCGATGACTTAGAAAATTCCGTTAGAGTAGAGGGTGTTTTTTGATAAATCATTAATTAGGCTAGCTGTGGACTGTAGGACTTATTAAATAGCTGTGGACTGTAGAACAGTGATTAGCTAACGATATGGGAATAAAACAGACATAGACTTCCAAATGATATACATTATTTAAATGTATAAACAAAGAGAAAGGCTATTCGAAGTGCATGTAGATAGATAGATAGATAGACAGATAGATAGATAGACAGACAGACAGACAGACAGATAGTCAGACAGATAGATAGATAGATAGATAGATAGATAGATAGATAGATAGATAGATAGATAGATAGATAGATAGATAGATATGCACTATATTGTGTGTATTAATTGTGAATATTTTGAATACTTAATCAGCTTGTCTCGTAATTATTTCCTTTGTTCATCAATTAACAGAGCTAATTATTGCTGTCAATAATTACTGGATAATTATTTTCTTATTACTTATCAGCATCACTGTCATACTTGCGCGGTAGATGACATACTCACACGTATGTGCATAAGCTAAGACGTGATGTATCACCGCTCTCTGTCAATCTGCAAGTTTGACATTAAGTTTGAACATCTGACTCATGGTTGGATGATAATTGGCCCACACTTTTTTCACCCTGCATGCCATTACACTTACACCAGAAGTCTTCTACTTCACAAGACTATTAGTCACTTTATCCAATAAGTTTTAGTCTAATTGCATTAGTGACGAAACTGAATCATTTAAATTATGGAATTATTTAATAAACAACAAAAATAAACATATTTCACACTATAACATTATATATTTAACTAAAATAATTATTAAATGCAAGTTACCATAGTTAATTGCAGGCTTTTTCTAAGTTTTCCCTCTCCCTGGTAGGCCTATCATATGCTTGTCAAAATGAAAATATAAACATGATTACAAATATTAAATATTATCCTTTAGTTTATTTTATTCCTGCCCACTGTTATCTTTACAACGTAAGGATGTAATAATAAGATTTGCAAGTTTCCCAATCTCTCTTGGGAAAAGTGTCAGCGTTAAAAGTGATGTAGATCTGAAGCATCTCTGGAATGAGGTGTTGGATGACAAACACTTCCAACACTTTTGCTGACTGAGACTTAACAGTTTCATGTAGATATTGGTGATGCTGAGGTCACCACGTTCATGCAGCAACTAAAACAGAAGGCGGATGCTGGACAGGGCCTCCCATCACAAATGGAAGTGTTGGATAACAGTCCTGGGGACATCTTGGGGCTGTTTACACCTGGCCACTTCATGCGTTTTCTCAGATCGGATAGCTATCCGATTGTGAAAAGACCAGGTAAATGCCCTCCGAAACGCATTCGAGACGGATTTGAATCCGATCGCTCAAACCGCTTCAGGAGGTGGTCTGGGCCGCATTCCAGACAAAACTGGACAAGTGTAAATGCATATGGTGGTTGAAACCACATATGTAAATTGTACTCCTCCCAAAAATGCTAAAAAAAAAAAAAAAACGTGTGAGAGCGTGTTATAGACAGATATGACGACGCTACTGGAACACGCATCACCGCAGATGAGAAGAGCATCTAGGCTATTCATTAAGCCAACGTGCAAACTATCGCAAATCAAAGTGAAAGTAAGTCGCAGATGCTTAACACACAATCATCATCATTAAAAGTAAAGAAACGAAATGATCTTACCAGGGCTGTTGCCGCTCTTATTGCGGTCTTTGATTTTGAAATTTTAGCTGATGATCAATAAAATGCAGCTCATATCATCTGTTGCTTTCGGTGACGTGCACTCCATTAAATCTGCATATAGTGCGGGAATTGAAGATCGGATTTAAATCTGTTTCGCAAAAACACATTTATGTGACCAGGTGTAAATGGAATCATTTTGATAAATCAGATAGCTATCCGACCTGAGAAAACGCATGAAGTGGCCAGGTGTAAACAGCCCCCTTGGTTGCCACATCATAATATTGTAGAACGACATGTTAAGGTAACACAAACATTTTCATAGTTCATAGTTAAAAAATAAAATAATTATACTGTCATTGCTTGATAGAAAATAGGAATAAGAGGCATTTTATTGTTGGTCATAGTTTTTTATTGTGTTATATGTTGTTTTGTTATTTGCTGTTTTTAAATGTAGTACTGTGTTGAATTTGTGTTGGTAATTTGGCATGTAGTTTTCACAAGGTGCATGCTCTAAAGAAACTTTTTTGCACGGAAAGTTTCCATGGATGTTAAAAGTTCATCATGAAAACATAGATGCAAAGAAAGAACCTTTATTTCTTTAAGAGTGTATACACTTTTCTACGCATAGTATAGTGAGAAATTTGGGACACAACTATGCGCTGTGCCCACCCTTTATTATGAAGGCCCATCCCCTTGAACATTTCTGGGTGAGAACATCTCACAGTTTGGTGAAAGCAACCTGTAGTGAGTGGGAAAGAGCAAAAGTGAGAGCATCTTCCTACTACCTATCATTATAAGAACTTGTTTTGTGAACAATGGCGTCATCGTGCCCTACATAATTTACTTGAGTAAATAAGTAAATAAGCCCAACCTACGCAAATAAAGTACAACACAATGTCAGTCTGAATGGATCACTGCAACCTATTTTCATGAGTTCTTTACGTAAACTTGACTAATCAGGTTTCATAGACCAGAGGTAGTGTTTTTTTTTTTTTTTTTTTTTGTCTGTGAAAAAGAGAAGCTGGGCATTTGAGAAGGCGGAAATGTGGTTTTATTTAGGGTTGAGAGCGCAAAGGGAGTTTTATGTGTTGTGTCGGGGTGTCTTCATTCTGGTATATTTGTGTGCGGAAGCATGTTTGCACAAGGGTCTATATGTTTGGACAGGACCGGGTTGAGTTCACACAAGCACATACACATAAATATTTGTGATTCATCTTGCCTCCTCTCATCAACTGTTTCCAGCTTTAAAACACACCTGAGATTTAAAATGGCTGCAGTCACAACAATAACAGTGTCAATGCGACAGCTCACACCGGCAACTCTGTTTGGCATCTGTTACAGCAAATTACATCAGCAATACCACACCATTACCTGAGCTCTTACCAGCACATAACAACAGCCAATAGGGAACTTGTGTGCATGTGTGTGTGTGTCTTCCAACCCCCAGACACCTGCCACTCTGACTAACAATCATAGCTAGCAACCGAAACTGCTGTTCTCAGTCATAGATGGAGCAAGCAAATTTTTCACAGTATGTTAAAGGGCCCCTATTATGCTATTTTAAAGTTTCCTAATGTTGTTTTGGAGTTTCCTACAACAGGTTTACATGCATCAAATGCCAATTCAATTTCATTTTCTCATAATATACATTTGCACATCACCAAATTTTCAATGATTCTCAAACGACTCGTCAAATGAATCAATCTCTCTAAATCCCTCCTTTCCACGAGCCACTCTGCTCTGATTGGCCAGACAGCTCAGTCTGTTGTGATTGGTTTACCGTGTACAGCGCATCGAAAACAAAAACTCCCATTGCCATAACAACGTCAGCTCTGCGTGTCCTGGTCCTGAGGCTTCCTACACTGTAAACTAAACACAGTAATGAACAATGACGGCGATTTTACCATATCAATGCGAGCGCGAGTCCGATGATGAAACATTGGAAGAACTAGTAATTTAACCCGAACCTCCATCGCAAGGACAACTCGAGCAGGACGTTTCTCAGTGATACACTAACGTTACTCAGTTTGAGGTACATTATGAGATGTTGCAACTGTAATTCCTCAGCATCAGCATTAACAAGTGCATGTCCATCAACCGATTATTTTACTTGTACTAATTTATTTACCGAGTATTTTTCTAATATATTGCGGTGAACACGTGGAAACTGTATCAATAACAGTCCATGTAAGTTATGCAATACATTAGCCGAGCTCTAGCGTGAATGACTGATGTAACATAAACGTTGGTAAAACAAATCTTGCTCCATGCTTAATCTTTACTCAAACTAGTGAGAACGACAGACAATCTGCACTAATAGACACAGTTTTAGGTAATAGTGGCCCACAGCTGATTAGCAGAAGAATTTCAGTAAGACAGTAATAACGTGAGTTAGCCAGTTAGCAGGAGACCTACACAATATAAAACTCAAAACTAAGTATTTTTAACACCATCTTTCAAGAGCAAGCGGTTTGCAAATCCTGCATTGAACTCTGAGATTTGAGAAGTCGTCAGTAAAATAAAGGGAATTTGCTCAGCAAGTTACTCTGGTGTCGAGTAATGATGCTCATTAAATATGCCCCTCGATCTGAGCTGAACAGATGACGACAGCGCTGTGACGTCGAAGTCATTAGTAAACATTGCAAGATGGCTATGGATGAATACCAGTTGTTTGAAACGGCTTTGGCCGCTACAATGAACGAGTTAGACTTGGCTTTTTATCTAAAAGAGGAACAGAAGACGGCGCTCGAATCGTTCCTTTCCAAGAAGGACGTTTTTGCTGTTTTGTCGACCGGATACGGTAAGAGTATAATCTACCAGTTAGCTCCGCTGGTAGCTAAGCGTATGAGGTTTATTGTTGTGATTGGTCGTAGTGTTATCCAGTTGTGTGCAGTGAGATTTTCAAATGCATGCTTGGTGCCGCCCCTCGAGCTGGCCGATTTTCATTAGTCGACGCCAGACCATTAATCTTTTAGATTTAGGTCTGGATTTCCAGGCTAATCAGCTGCTGGTTTGAGGTTCAAGTTTTCCCTGGTGTCTGTGCGTGCAATAAGTGGGCGGGCAATATGCTAATGATTTGTCTTGACGTCACGACGAAACGGCTTATGACTCGTTTGAAAAACAATTAATTTCATTGACTCAGAGTTGACTCTTACTTTTGAAAGACAATAACTTTATATATGGTGCACTTTCAGATTTAAAACTTTGCAGGATGTTTTCATTCACTTAGAGCTATGTTACACACTACATGAAAGGTCATTTAGAGCTTGCTTGTGTTCACCTATCTACGCGCAAACAACCAAAAATAGCATAACTTGTTTTTTTATCACTCATACACACATTAGCATGTCTGCTAATCTCCTCCCGCCCTTGTTCTATGTCCACTTCAGCACTATTTGGTCAAAACAATCTTGATGAGGGATGCCAAATGGGAAAAAAAAAAAAAAATCTCACATGGTTTGCTGCTTCAGTACACACCTTAACAAAGCGCAGATGACTTCATCATGCTAGCACAGACCTCATCAAGACAAAGTCAAGCTGAAGTACGTCTTTCACATAAAGTCAAAGTAAACTAGAAGTACAGTTACTAAATGATCTGGCCTAAATATAGTCAGCAGCCTCCACTCAAAAACAACTGCTTTCTCTAAAATAAAAATTATCCCAAGCGTGAAGATTAAGTGTAATCTCACAAGACATTTTTAAATATGCTTTAATTAAGGAGCAGTGTAAACCAAAGAGCTGGAGGTCACTCATGTTGACTGGATTGATGAGTAAGCTCTTCATCACTTATTGAACATTGACTTTCATGGTACAGAAGCCAGACACAATGACACACAGACCTTTTGGGGATACAATCCAGTCTACACTACAGTCTTCGACAGGTCATGATTTAGGTTCCTTTTTAATGCTAAAGTGAAACCAGCATCAGAACAATTAATTGTTGATGGTGGGCGTGGACAACTACTTCAGTAATGTACAGAAGACATATCAATCATTTCCACAGACCACTCAACTTCTGCATTCATTTACAGTCCCTTTAATAGACAATTTGTCAGAGTGAGTGAATAAAACTGAGAACTTTTACATCTGAAACTTTCCTTAAAATGATTTAATGCGGCCCACTTGTCAAGTGTAAATGGAGGCTATATTTAAAAAGCATTAGTGGGAGAAAAACTGTCACTTTCATAAGACTGCATTAAATCACTCAAATTTAAGATTACCATTAATATGTAAAGGACTGTGCTATCCTAAGGTGGCTTTTATACATCAAAAACATTTTATTATTATTATATTTTTTGATGGTTTGATTTCTTTGACTGATTGATTTTGTGTGGCTTGTCCTTTGGCAACCATAAAAAAACTGATCTAAGATAGGGCCACTTTTTTTCTTTAATTCTTCAAATGTTCAGTAATGCTTAATCTTCAGAAAATGTTGATCATAAACCTCTAACCTCTATAAAAATCAGTTTGTTTCACTTTCAATTTCTGCAACACTGTTATCAAAATCCGGGTTGTGTGATTTTGCTATTTTCTAGAAATAAATAGACATCAAAAGACTGTTATACAATTATATAATTAGAGTATAAATAAATAAATGAAAAAACGTGGAGATAGATATGTTCGATCAACCTAGAATGAAAGCTAGTTTTAAACAAATCAAATAAATAATAATAAAAAACAACAACAACAATGGGACACCATTGTACACAATTCATGAAAAGTGTCATTCATATTACAAAATACAGCAGTGTATAAGGTTAGGTTAGGTTATTTTATTTGTACCTGCAGGTAAATTTGTTTTGCAGTAACAAACAAACAAAAATACCTGCAAGTAGAAATCAAGTAACCTAACTAACCTAACCTAACCTAACCTTGATCATCTGCTTGGTTTCATGAGGCATTGGTAAATGCTTTGATGGAGAATATAAAACAAAGTGAGTTAAAAGCATTACTAAGTTTGAGAAAACAAGAATGTTTGTCCGGTTGTGTGTGTGGCTCATGTTTGTGAGTTTGAACAGGACAGTGATGAATTCCTCGTAACGGCACAAATCTATTCAGCAGAATAGTACGAAAGCGCGAGAGAGAAAGGTAAAGAGCAGCCGTAAATGAGTCTACCACTGCCAAAGAGGTTCACAGGAGGGCCAGTCACCATCACTCACTGAAGCAACAATGCTATATCAAGCCTGTTCTCTAACTTCACAGAAGACTTACTCACAACTCAGTGAAACTTTCAGTAGTGCAAATGGAACTAAAGCTCTCAGTCTGAGAGCATCCACTCAGGTTCATTAATGGACGTGTAATCCACCCTCTTAAAAGCAGACATACAGATGCCATGAGCTATGATTGAGTTTTATAGATCATGACACTGGATGACTCTCTGTAATCAGAAAATCAATGTTAATGTACTTCGGAGCATTGCTCTGTATTTATGGTGACTTCTTTTTGCTTTTCATTTCTAGAACTTTAAATTTTTTTGCTTATGTTGCTGTGCAAGGCTGTCAGAGACATTATTATTTGACGTGTTCAACCGGTTCAAGTCTATTATGCACCCTTTAATAAGAAAAGAAAGGACTGAGGAGTTGATGAAAAGTAAAACTCAGAGAATAAGAAAAAAAAAAGAAAAAAAGAGTGAAGCAATTTAAAAACCAGTTTGGAGAGAACATTTTTTTCGTGCGCATGTCAAGAACCTTTTTTCCCCTTCTGTTCCAATTGTGTGTCATCTAATATTAGTATTTTTATTAATTATCTTAAATTAACTGTCAAAATGGTTAATTAGCATAATTAATGTGGTGTGGCCAAGAATCTGAGTGGTATTTGAAAAATGTAAAAGCAGCTGAGAGTGACTCAATAGTAAGTTGTCCAAAATACATAATTACAGCAATTAATTAAATTCCGGCCCTGACACCTTTATTTAAATAAAGTGATTGAGAAAGTTAGAAGAGATGAGGCTTTTTCTTCTCTATTTGAAGATCTCGGATTCCCAGTTACAGGCCTTAAAAAGTGCTGAATATAGTTGTTTTACAGTTTTCTTCTTTGCAACACTGAGCTACTGTTTAATGATTTCAGCAACCTGTAAATGGTCTTGGTAAGTGTGTATGTGTTTGTGGTGGAGTTTCACTAATAAGAGTTTACTCCTCACCCTGAGTATTATATGACCCATGGGATCAAAGAGGCAGCAAAAGCTTTAAGCATCCGTGATAAGCTCTGCTTACATTGGAATGGAACGGAGCAACACTTGGAAGTGAGCCGCACAAATGAGAAAGGGAGAGCAATGGAAAAACAACCAATGAAAAACAAATCAATCTATTCCTTAGAGACTAAAAAGAGAATTCTAAACGTCTTCAATCACAGCTCAGACAGAGTTAAGGCGTTTAAAAGAGGGGGATTCAAACATCATTATTTCATCTGAGAAGTTCAGAGATGGTGGTTCAGGGAGGTCTGAACTGCTTAAACCATAAAATCAAGAGTTTAATTTCAACAGTATTGATTTTAAACCTCTAGGAAAGAATGAGTTCACAGGGTCTGATTCTAATAAGGTGGGGAGTGATGGTTTTGAAGATGATGACTTCATTGATGATGGTGATGTTATTGTTATATACTATAGAACTGCATTGTATGTTCATGTTTGTGAATCTATGGCTCAGTTTATTAACATGTTTATTAACAACTCTTCAAGTGGTCCAATCAGAGGTAGACGGCGCTAAAAACAAGTCTAGATGGGGTTCAAAACATCTTGTGATCAGATTAAACCATACAGAGGTAGTCAGAAATTCATGTGACTACATTGCATTTGTAGCATTTATGCTGCTATGTTTTGATGTGTTCAGGACGCTGAAAGACTATGGGAGCTTTCCCACTGGGCATGTTTGATTAGGTCTAAATGCGATTGTTCCCGGATTGTTCACTTACTTGACTCTATGGAACCCTGCTGCATTTGTGTTTTCATCATTTTTGTAATATGCTTAATTCATCTTATTGTGGTTTTTATTATTATTCTTCATTTGGCGCTATTATGCGCAGCAGTATTATACTCACTCTCATACTCACTTTCACTCTCAATATGTAAGATTTAGCAAAAATCTTACGAATTTGTACGAGTGAGGTCGTATGAATTCGTACAAATTAGCCACCTCGTAAAATACGGACAAATTGCTGAGGTCGGGTTGTAGCTTTTAGATTACCATTTTTTCATGCTAACCATGGTCTGTTTTGAACTAAACTGCCGTTGTGAAAGCACCCTATGTTCTGGGGTACAACACCTTGCTACTGGGACAGTTCCCTCAAAAGGTACAAATGTATAGTATATACTGTATATATATAGTCTTGAGATTCTAATACCTTTTACATACAAGTATGCACCCTTCAAATAATAGGTTGCTCAATCAATATAATATGCACGCTTTAGGGGTAATTGTGTAAACTTTATGTGAGTGTACTACAATGTAATCACTGCACCATAATAAAAAATAAACAAATTTAAAAAATACTTAGTTTTCAAGTTTAAATAAAATAGAACATCTGGTATCCAATTTCAGTAATCCCACTGAATGTAGCCACACAAATCAGGTACCATCCCTTCAAAGAAATGCAAGTGTTAACTAGAGAAATATATGAGACAAATGCTAGTAGCAGGTTTAATTCCAGGTGTGAATCTGTCTTTCCACTTGTTGATGTTAAAACCTGGCGTAAACAGGCCCATATGTTTGTGTGCATTTCATATCACTTTTTCTTCTATTAACAAATGCTGAATTTCAGCAATTGCTGGCAATTCAAGTATGTCAATGAGTCTGTACGTAGGTACGTACACATTTGTGTCCAAACACGTGTGCAAAATATCCTTCATGGACATCTCCCTCCTGCCTCTTTCATTTCCATACTGGTCCCATATGAGGATTCATCTAATTATTCGCAGCAGAAGGTGTTGTTCAGAGTGAAATGATCACAAACTGTCCCTTGATGCTCTATTTCTTTCTTATCTCTCACTATCAATTATATGCTTGCTTGATCCATAATATCAAATACCATTTAATGGGTTCATAATTAAAAAATCGAGGAAACTGTTTTTATAGTTTTATGCATTTTTAAACCTCAAATTGCAAAAACAATTCGTTCTGCAACAATACATTTTTAATTTCAAATTTATGGGGGGCTCCGAGCTCAGAATTTTGGCCCGAACCTAGAGTTATATATATATATATATATATATATATATATATATATATATATATATATATATATATATATAAAGTTTGAACATTTTACATGTCTTACAGAAAACAGAGGTACAGAGGTAAAGTTGACACATTGAGAGCAGAGTCCAGATGCAGTGCAACACAATAGGACAACGTTTCAACTCTGTGCAGAAATGTGACTTGTTTTTGTGTTTGAGCCCAGGATAAGATGGGAATAATAGGATTACAGATGCTAAGCTTGTGTCAGAATAGATTTAGGTCTTTGCCCACGGCCATGGGGATCACTTAAATACTCTACACCCATCCAGATGACTTAAGCTCTTTACCAAGAAAAAAAAAAAAAAACAAAAAAAAACGCACATGCAAATCACAGACATATATTGAAGAGAAGGATGGATAACACACAAAGACTAAAGAATAGTGTGTGGCATGATTGAGTCGTTACACAAGCTGTCTTTTTTCTATGTTCTTTGTTTCCTGAATCTAATTAGCAAAAAACTTAGTCACTATTGTCTTTTATCTGTTTTGTCATACCAAAATGTTTGTAAATTATGAATCCTCACTGTGGTAAAGGTTTAATTTTATCATTGAAGGGACACATCCTGATCAAGTAACCCCTAGTCCAAGAGAAAAATCTGTGAGTGTATATTTTTTTTACATGCTCCTGTAGCTCAAATTAAAGCATAGCACTAGCAAAGCAAATGTCATGGGTTTGATTCCCAGGTAATGAATAAATGTATACATTTATATATAAATAAATGTAACCGGGTGTAATGGAAAAAATCAAACTATGATTTCTAAAATTGGGGTTTTATTCTGACTGCTGTTTTAAATAAGTAACAGCGGTGGATGGGAGCACAATTAGACAGATAAAAGTCTAATTTAAAAAAAAAAAAAGTTGTTTGAAGAGATTTCACAACAAAAAAATTTGATTTCACTAGTCAAAAAAAAAAAAAAAAAAAAAAAAAAAACTTAGCAATTGTGGAAAACAGTTTACAGTAAAATGGGAGTTGAAGTAGAATAAAATGTCACAAAAATAAAGGTTTAGACCGCGGATAAATGCCAAATCCACAAAAATACAAGTCATACAGAATTAAATGTGTAGCCTAACTGAATTAACACTGAAATACAGAGGAAAGCACCACAATATGTCGGATTTAAATCCATTAGTCTACAAACCAACGAACGAACCAAAATATGATACAACTAACTGGAAAACGTCAACACAGACTGGAATACGGCAGTGGCTGACGTAGGCCTACAAGAGAAATAAAAGAACATTAACAAAGCCACTTTCGTGTTTCACATATTAACCATGCAGTAGGCTACCAGAAATATACATTTAACCAAACAGTTATACTGTATAATCATAGCACATAACTTAAAATCTTTTAAGTTATCAAATAATTGATCAAATAAACATGGCACATTGAAGCATTACACCATAAATCATGAAACTTGCATACCCAATCATTTACCAATCACCACGAGGTTCACTCCTCACAGATGTGATCCAAATACAACTACAAGAGATTTACACATCAAATGTTCTTTTAGACTCCGCTTCACAACATATTGGCGCATATTAAAGATATTGGAGTAATATTTACCAAGAAAGACGATAGTATAAAGCAATAAATCAGATCGATGCATGCACAACGACATTAAGCTTTTCAGAGTTAAATTTGCGTCTCTGATCGCGCGCACGCATCCAAAACCAGTGAATATTATCGTGAGAAGAGAGAGATTTTAAAGGGGCCTCGAATATTTTTAATACAAAATAGAAACAATGTATATTCATACTACTTGGCCACATATATATCGACATGCTGACATACAAAATACAGTAAAAGCAGTAATATTGTGTAATATTGTAATTTTTGATGAATAGAATTTGATGAATAGAAAAAAAAGACAGAAAATAGGAAAAAGATTTTATTTGCAACAATGTAGACGTAAAAGTCTTTGCTGTCATTGTTGATCAATTTAATGTATTCATGCTGAATAAAATAATATATATTTGACGTTGTGAAGAAGACTATGGATATGATTCTTGCTGCATCAAAGCAGAAGGTAACTGTACACAGAAATCAATTGGGACCTCAGGCTAGCACCAGCAAAAGGAGTTTAATCTACCTTCTGAACCACCCAAGACATTTGCAAAAAGAAAGGGTGTTGTCAGAAGTTCCCTGACTTAAGAGATCATGAGCCAAACAATTGGAGGTGAGTTCAATTGCCTTGATTACTTCTCTTACTGAGGCTGGCAGATCTAACAGTATTGACTATTACCAACAGCACTTAAACTAAGCCTGCTAAAGCAAAGAAAAAGAATAGGCTGCTCTTTGCTTTCTCTCTTTCTACTACCCTCTTTTCCAGCTTTCATGCTTTGATAGCAGCTTTCATCTACCATGTGGCCGGAGCTTCGTGCAATAACACAATCTACTCCAATTTCAGTCAGACGCCTCGTCCCACTGTCCTCACCTCCCTCATAAATTCATAAGCGCTGTGTCAGAATGATCAATACGCTTCGCCACCAGTTAGTCCGTTGTTTCCACACTGAGGATTTGCTCTAAGTAACAATTTTAATATGTAAATGTCAGCTTGGATAGCGTTTTAATAAAGAATCATTGGAGCCGCAGCTCATCACCAGCGGCCTGGGCATCAATCATGTCTGGGGGAGCACAGCCATGACAAATAGCTTAAATCTGCACCGCCGCAAACTCCCCCTATTAGCCAATCAAATGGCTGTAGGGTATGAATGGATGACACAGGAGGAATATCCAAGACTTCTCAACACCAGAAAAGAAGGTGTTTTCATTAGCTGGAGCAAAGTGTTGTCGATGGGGAGTGAAGAGTAGGTAATGAAGTGCAAGAAATAGAGTGTAGTCAGAGCAGAAGGTGTATTTAATAAGAAGTGAATGACAGCAAGACAGATGAACAGACAGAAGTACCATTCATTTAGTATCATTCAGACAATGTAACAGTAAAAATATGTGGACATTAAGATCTACAAAGCTGGACATAAAAATCTAAGAAATCTGTTTTGGAAATTACACACGACCTTAAGGATCGTTCACCCGAAAATTCTGTCATCATTTACTCACCTTCATGTCGTCTGTTCTGTGGAACACACAAAAAAGATCACTGGACCCCATTGACTTTCATTGTACAGACACATAAACACGAGACATTTTTCAAAATGTATTATTTTATGTTCCACGGAAGAACGGAAGTCATGCAGGTTAGAAATAACATGAGGTTACTTTAGATACGTCCGAAATCACATACTGTGAGTAGATACTTTTTGATGAGAAACAAACTTAGTGACCATTAAAAAAGTTCTATATATGACTGTGTAGAATGTAGTATGAATGAAATCTGGACATACTTCATCCACCATGTTGTCATAGATCATGTGACTTATGGCATTAGTTGCGTTGCTTCACTGCCATTCACAACGCCTCTCCCATGGTCTCACGGTACAGTAAAGTAGAAGGACATCCGGGTACTTTTCACCTGTTGTTTTATGAATACAATGAATTCAAACATACTAATCTTTTACTTTCTTTCCCTATCATATTGTATGGCATGTTTGGACACGACTGTGGCAAGGCAGGTTAGATCCCACCCTATTATTTGTGGTTGTCACATGAATGATGGGTGTGACAGCCTATTTGCGGCCGTCCCCGGCCTATTTAAGGCGGAGTTCAGGCCACCTGGCGGGAGGTACCTAGCCGTTTGGCTAATGTTGCCGCTAGTGCACATGCACTATTAAAGTGGGGGTGTATTTGTTATAGCCAGATTATGGTCAGGATTGGTGCGACTTTGCTTTTGGGTGCAGACTGTCTTTTACCACAGGTATGCCTATTCCAACGGACTAATGTTTGTTCTGGTGTGACCCTTTGCTTCCATCGCATTGCAGCTAATGTGTACGATCAGATGGAACACCTGTACATTTGTGGTTTGCCTATTTTGAACGAAGCTGTTAGTAACTGAATAATCTGTGGGTCTAGCGATCTACTACTGGGTATGTATATCTAACCACTTGAGCATTATGGGGTTGGGTGTTTTTGATTCATTCATTCATTTTGTCTATTTTTAGTGCGTCAATCCGCTCATGAGCGGTTCGTCTCTGTGGACTGCGGGGCAAATGCTACCTAGACAACGTTGTGAGCAGGGCTGTGCACAGACCTTTTGAGGGGCATGTGTTGAAACTGAAAAAGGATATTTCTAAATATTCTTCGAAATATATGTTACCTAGGTGACGAGGATCACTCAGTCGCTTTGTGTAACAGCGCGGGGGCGCACCCGTGCTTATGATTTTCCGATGGTAAAAACAAATTATATGTTGTTGAATTAGGCTACTTATCAATATATTGTTAACATTTTTACAAAATTCAAACTCAAATGCAGTTACAGGGTTTTTGACCAGCAAATGTGTGCAAATGTGCATTTTGTCCGTCATTAAAACGGTGCCGGTGGCATCACATTACATTTTCAACAACAGGTTACAAACTAGTTTGTTGTAGCTATATGGGCGCTCAGTTTTTCCTGTTGTAAAATACATTTGCCCAAAATCTCATCAGGCTTACTGACAGTTTGAGGATGAACAAGATTTACACAAGCTCTTTTTAAGAATTTTCATTGGCTAAATATTTGTATAAACAGATAGACGTGTGACCAAGGGTGACCAATAGCATTGATTTATTGAAGAAAAGAAAAAACCACCACCACCAAAAAAAAAAGGGCACTTCGGAGTGTAAGGGTAAAAAGCCCTACCTGTAAAGTTCGGAGTGTAAGGTTGAGCCCTACCTGTGCACGTGTCTCGTTGTGAGACTGCACTGTTTGTTCTGCTGCCATTTATACTACGGTGTGACCGTTTCACTTTTTTTTATTTTTTTTTTGATACGTCCCTTCTGATTAGTTTTTCTTTTGTTTGTTTTGTATTTATAGCTTTACGCTAATGCTGGTGGTCTAGGTGAATATTGGCTAGTCTTAGAGCCGTCACTTAACGTGAGACGTGCCGGTAACATTAGCCCCACCTTTGTTATATCGCCACCAGCAGTTTGTTTGTTATTTTGGTTGCTTTCTTTTGTCTGTGCTTTTTCTAGTGTCTGTGGGAAAAGTGAGTAATATTCTGTACCTGAGAACACCAAATATGTCTTGTTTTGTTTAACGTTTTGAGTATTTAGTGAAAACCCTGCCATATCTGTCAAGTTTCTGTTTTTATTTACTAATTACCTTTGGATTTGTTTCATGTGATTTAATTAGTTTGAAGTCCAATTAATTGTGGTTTTCATTTTGTATTGTTTGACTTGTTTTGTTGTTGTTGTTGTTGTTGTTGTTGTTTTCTTATAGCAGTTGGCTGCTCCACTGTTTGTGTCTAGTTTTACTGGCAATTTGGTGTAAACCTCTAGGCTACACCAGTCTGTCTAACTTCTGTGGCCAGTAACCCAAAAGCAAAGTCACACCAATCCTGACCATAACCTGGCTACAACAAATACACCCCCACTTTAATAGTGCATGTGCACTAGCGGCAACATTAGCCAAACGGCTAGGTACATACCTCCCGCCAGGTGGCCTGAACTCCGCCTTAAATAGGCCGGGGACGGCCACCAATAGGCTGTCACACCCATCATTCATGTGACAACCACAAATAATAGGGCGGGATCTAATCTGCCTTGCCACACAAGGATTGAGTGGACTGCAGATTTATTCCTCAAAGCCATGTTTTTAGTTCAAATTAAATATAGCATCATATCCATTTTAAATAAATTTGTATTAGGCTACTAATACTACTTATATTAGCATCTCATTTGAATTTGCATGATGTTCAACAGTTTAAAACATAATAAAACATTTAAAATGATAAAAGAGGAAAACTTTTTAAACAAAGATGTAGTGCACCTTTAATAATAAGGAACATTCAAGCTAGTTTGTTTCCACTAGCTCTAACTGGTATTGTGGTGTATTGTCTAACACTGGACTGATTTACATTCCAACACATCCTTCTTTGCCCACTGGAGTCTATATGATGATATGTGTCCATCACATCTGTCATGAGACTGGGAGCGATGGTTCTGTTAACTTTGATGTTTCTGATATAGAGGGACAAAACAAATAACACACTGTTTCCGAGAAACTTGCGCTGTGTGTATTAGCACTCAAAAGCTACTGACAGAATTAGGCCTTTATGAGAAGTCACAGAATGTACAGTTTGCTATATCGTGATCCCTTGGTCTCTCCCTGTCTCTCTGAAACCGCCTGGCAGTCGCCCCACATGCGAGCCACTACAAAAACCGCTTGCCATGCAAGAAAGTTGAAAAGCAAACAATTAACTCCCAGAGCTCTGTTAAACCACTTCAGTAAAAGCTTATCAAAACGTTGCGACGGAGCAGCAGGATTTGTCAGACTTTAGAGGCAGAGTAGCCCTCCTCATTATCCCGCTCCCGGTACCAGAAGGGTTGAGGACATCCATCTCCCTGACAACAACTTATGCAGGAGATTCTTTGTTTCTGCATAACACAAGCAAATGGAGTGCTGCGGGTTTAGACTAGGTCAGTGTAAAGGGAAATTAATGCATAAACAACTCAGCAATTACCCACTTGTTTTCCCTATTCTTCCCTTTCATAGTCCATCTAAGAAGACGGTTACATATGGCATATGGCGCTTTGCTTTTTGAGAAAGAGGCCGAAATCTGCTCACATGTGAGGAGCTGAGTTATAATACACACATACACATGTAATCACACACATTAGCTGCCTCAAGCTAGCTGGAACGCTGAAGGCTTTCAGCAACAACAAACAAAGCAACAACAAAAAAAAAAAGAGAAAAGAGAAACGGAAGTTTGTAACCTGTTTGCAGAGTAAATGTAGTCTATAACAGGTTGGCAGTGAGGGGGTTAAAAAAATTCATCCTGACAATAGAGATGAAAGGATTCATTGTTCTCCATAAAGAAAAAATAAAAAATAAAGTTGTTTTTATTCTCTCTGTCACTCGGCACAAAACCATTGTGATGTAACAAAAAGGGAGCCATGTTCTATGAACTTTTGTTTAAAACATTCGCGTCTTTTATCGCGCGCTACCTTTTTCATTCATCTTTAGGAGAGAGAGGCAGAGTGTCAAAGCGGCGGCATGCTTTGAAGTAATCAGGTAGCTGCGGTCTTTTGAATTTGACTTTATTATCTGCCAATGTCATTGTTCTTTAAATGTAAGATCTGATAGATTAACTCTTGTGCCGGCACAGCTGCCATCATTACAGTCCGATAACATCGCTATCTCTATCTGGCACCACATTATGTTTAGGTTGTTAAATTAATTATCCAAAAGCTAATCTCCAAGGGCATTGTTAAGACCATTTTAGGAAATCTTAGGAGTCTAGAACAGCTGAACAATTGGCTGATGAGCATCACAAATGTAGCTGTGCATTAAGTTACATACATTATGGAAATAAATAGGCCTACTTTCAGCAGCTATGTGTGCGGGTGTTTGTTTATAGAGGGAGTTTTGCTGATTTAAGGTTGTGTCTATCTGCCTGACATTCAAAACAATTCAACTGAATGTTATTTGAACTGTGTTACTCACAAAGACATCTGCATAGTGTTTGTCAAATGCCTCACTTGCCCAAGAAAAAAAAGGCTTCAGTTAAAGTGCAGATTGATTGCAAGGACAGAATGGCTAGAGAGGGAGAGGGAGAGGGAGAGGGAGAGGGAGAGGGAGAGGGAGAGGGAGAGGGAGAGGGAGAGGGAGAGGGAGAGGGAGAGGGAGGTTGGACTGTGAGCGTTTAGAAACCCAAACTCTTGGTAAGTATTCTGTTGGCCACTGACCGAACTCTAGCATTCAGACAAAGCCATTTACAATTTCGGATTTGCCTGAAAATTGACTCACTGACCCACGGTCACATCCAAAGGAACTCAGTAAACTATGCAGCAGAGTTTATAGGTCTACAGGATTCAGTGATTCGGAGAGAAGATTGTTTGTGTGTGTTTACAGTATCAAAGGTTAAAGGCTGGTCATGAAAGCAGATGGAAGTAATTTGATTAAACCAGATTCCTAGAAGATTCCTTTCCACACATTGCAAGAATGAGACTAAACCCTCTAAAGAAGCATTAGGTCTTAAACGCACATACACACGGTCAAGGGTTCAAGACAAGCTGGCTAAAAATAAAGTATCTGTCTCCTTTAAATAAAGATGGTTGCAGTTAAATCCTGCTCGTTTTCATCTTTGCCTCAACCATGCCATGACAGTATCATTGACCTCCTTCACAAACATTAGCTATGTATGTGCATGTATGTTTGTAGATTTTATCCTGTGTTGTAAGACACTGCATCAGTATCAGCAGTTAATTGCGATAGCCTGTCTACGTTTGAGAAATAGCCTGTGTCATTTAGCTGGCATGATTATTATTCTGTGTCTGGTCCCTCTCAAGTGCCGTGCGACTCTTTGGTGGCCTGTGTGTTTATAATGCTTCTGAGTTTCTCTCTAAACCAGCTTAAGCTTCACTTTAATACAGAGAGTAAGGTGACCTCTGACCTCTCGTGTTTGGCTCAGGGCTCTATTCACTCCCACTCTTATTCTTTCTGTTTCACCCTCCCTGTCTTGTCCTCTGCCTGAGTGCATGAGAGAAAATTATTATATCCTAGAGCTTTCTGTCATGTGTTCTATAAAGACACATTACGTCTTGTAGTAAAGTGCCTGTAGGTTTAAGAAAAATCTTTGAGGTCTGTACCACAGAGGTGAATCTGGGCCCAAATGTTGCCTTCTGCATTAAAACGTGCATCGGCCACACACAATCCCTATCGCCACAGAACTTCTCGCTTATCTTTCTCACTTTCCCTCCATCTGTTTTTATAAGAGGGTTCTTAAAATCCCAGCAAAGCGTCTGAGTGCTTTAGTATCAGTATGTAGAACAGTAATGTATCCGTAAGTCCGTGAGAGAATTTATCAGCTAAAGCTGTAGAGCTTTTGATTTAGCAGCAAGATCCTATTTAGAGGCGATTGTGATGGTTTATTTAGGCAAATAATTGTTTTTTTTTTAATATATCTTTAGTGATGTTTTTATCACTTGTTCAATTCAATTTTATTTGAATATTGCTTTTCACAATATTGTTTAGTAATTTTACAAACATATTAAACTTGCAAACGCAGTTCACAGTCATACAAGTAAAAAATTATATCTATGGATATGCGCAGATTTCAACTGACACAATTTTTGGAGATTCTAAATATTAAATATTCACCTCTAGCATAAGCTTAACATATTGCATTTGACATTCACCATGTTTCAATTTTGTAGCATTATCCTTTAGTACATTCAATTGTTCATAATGTCCTACATCATAAGACAAACGAGTACTTAAAAACGAGAAAAATATTGGCGAAGTCAGATCTTTTAAGAGCATTTACCTCTAGTATGTAGAATCATAGATATTGTAAATTCCTTAAAACAACGACAACAACACTTACTCAAGGAGATCTCTCTCTCTCTGTCTCTGTCTCTGTCTCTGTCTCTCTCTCTCTGTCTCTGTCTCTCTCTCTCTCTCTCTCTGTGTGTATTTCCTTTTTCTTCTTTTTCCTTGGGCATGGCCTCTAGGTGTACTGTAATATGTTGTTTGCAAGAGTATTCAAATCTTACAATTCAATGGTTGCAAGCATAAATCATATTTATATGGTTTTGCTACTTGACCATTTTACAGACAGACAGACAGACAGACAGACAGACAGATAGACAGATAGATAGATAGATAGATAGATAGATAGATAGATAGATAGATAGATAGATAGATAGATAGATAGATAGATAGATAGAAGGTCTTTGGCAGGGAGAGAGACATCACAGACAATTATCAGTAATGCATGGAGGCGGAGCAGGGAGGTGCTCGGTGGGGTTCACTGAGTGTGACGACCCGCATCAATTAAACCTGCTCAGGCTGGACTGCCACTGAGACACACACTCAAACACACATCCACAGACTACTATTAACCAGAACTGAGCAACAGCGCTCTGCTAATTAGTGAGTGTTCATGGGTGGAACAGAAATGCAGGGTTAACACAAACATAAAAGTTTTTTTTTTTTTACCAAACTCATTTCAAAGACAGCTCATAACCTGCAGTTCTGCAGGCACTGATGCAAAGGTACATCTGTGTATGTGTTTGTTTGTGTGTGTGTGTGTTTACCAATGTATCACTTCACAGTGCTTTATAGATACGGGGATACTGCTGCAATAAGGCTGAGGGCAGTTGACACACTTCAAGTAAGATGTGAGGAAGAATCACTAGATCAGGACTGAGAGGATTTTATAGAGCCCTCTGAATCTGAAAGGACGCTTAAGGACAACATGTCCTCATGGCATGACTAGCATGAAATTTTGGATAAGCAGGAAGAGCTGTTCTGAGCCCCCTATGTGGGCCATCCAATACTTTTTAATGATTTTATTTGTCACCCATGTTTATTCTGCGTGGCCTGAAGGGCTTCACTCTTAAATCGGCCTTCTGAAAAGGAACGAATCAGATGGCTGAAAGTCTACGATACTAATGAGGGATTTCTCCAGAAAATGGCCCCGCCATGCGCAGCAAAGCCATCTGTTTATGAGATCACGGCGCCATCTCTTTTAGCAAAGGAGACTATCATTCGTGCCTAAAGAGAGAGATTCATTCTCACTAAATACTGCTCCTCTGTGCCATTTACAAACTCAAATTATGTCACCACTTGCATTGTAGGGAATTAACCAGTGTGAGCAAATTTGACCCTCATGCCACCAATTTGTACCACTCAGAATTGAATTGAAAATGCTTTTTGAATTCCAATTCAATCGCTGAATTTGAATTGAATTTGAACTGAGGTAGATTGTTTTTAATAAAACAATTAATTTTTCAGCATGAATTACCCTAAAAACATGTTGCACAAACAACATATGGGACATTTCCAGATTCATTAGATGATGTAAATAATCAATGCTTGAAATGCCATCTGATAAATTTGCATGTATTTCATTACATTTAATAGTTAAATTGTAAATATAAACACTTCATTTTTGATGACTATTTATTTTAATAGTTGATAATTGATGAAAAATGTAATTAGTCTAAACAGTCAATTCAATTTAACTTCCTGAAAGTTGTGGCCAATTCAATACAAATTACAGTTTATGACTTTCTTAAAATCTGAATTTTGCCCAACCCTTCTAAACTGTGGCATCGTGCAGATCCCTAGAAGAAATAGACAGGAGACGGAGATCCAGTTCACAAACCCCCAAAGGGCAGTAGTTTATTTCCTCTTTACAACCTAACGTTTACAACCTAAAACGCTGGACTCAGGAGGCGTCCTAACTTCCCTCAAAAACAACAAAACGCAAAGGAGACCATCTATTTCCCCCCAAACAGCTCACTCTAACTCTTCATTTCTTTTCTCTCTCCACCCCCAGGAGCACACCTTGCCCCTTCCCCCTTCCCCCCCTTTTTTTAGAGTCTGAACAAGAGTTCTTTTCAATCACAAGAATGTTTAAATAGCCTCCCATTGGGTTAGTAGGGTTAATACTATTTGTGCTTGTGGAGCTTCTTATCTTTGAGCCTTTGGAGATTATATCATTAATCTGCAGCCAGGCCCAATGTAATATTGTTATGACTGATATTGTGTTTGTATGTGGTGGTCTTGTTTTGACCTCCCACAGCTTGTCTGGTCATCAGGTTGATCTGCCATAGGTTTGGCTTGGTCCATTAATCATTGATGGCTTGGGTCAGACGGCTTCAGGCCCCTTTCATTGTGTGTGAGTGGGCTTGTCTTCGTGAGGGAGAGAGAATGGGAAGGTGTGCAAGATTGACTGACAAACAATGGGAGGAGTGTGTGTCTGTGTGTGGGTGAGCATATGTGGCAATCAGTGTCATGTGGAGCAAAAGCTCTGGGGGTTTGAGACCACAGGCCCTCTCGAGGGAAATTTTACCTCACTCTTAGACCCAACAGTGTTTATTACAGAGTGACAGAGAAATGCAGACAGAGGCATGTCACAAAACCCTGGCTGTGTGTAAACAGTTATTACGGGTCAATAGTATCGCTAATGTCAGCCCAGGGGAAATTTGGGTAAATAGATGAAGGATTAAACATTTAGGCCACTTTTATTTCCGCACTACAAATGGCCTTCTCACATAGAGAACACACATACACTAATTTACGAAAATGCCATAAAACATACTAATTTTCTTGTACAATCTACCAAATTTAGAATAATTGCTCAAATCGCCATGTGCAAATAGGTTAAATGAGGCTCACTAACAGGAGGTTCAAGAATGATAACTTATATTAATGTAGTCCTATGTAATCCATTTATTTAGAAATAAATGTAATTTATTGTATATTTATACATACAGATATGTGATATCCTCCTGAGACCCAGGCATAGACTTTTGTCTATTTTTGTATATTTCCATTTCAATTTAAAGGTACAATACAGTGGGGAGAACAAGTATTTGATACACTGCCGATTTTGCAGGTTTTCCTACTTACAAAGCATGTAGAGGTCTGTAATTTGTATCATAGGTACACTTCAACTGTGAGAGACGGAATCTAAAACAAAAATCCAGAAAATCACATTGTATGATTTTTAAATAATTAATTTGCATTTTATTGCATGACATAAGTATTTGATCACCTACCAACCAGTAAGAATTCCGGCTCTCACAGACCTGTTAGTTTTTGTTTAAGAAGCCCTCCTGTTCTCCACTCATTACCTGTATTAACTGCACCGGTTTGAACTCGTTACCTGTATATAAGACACCTGTCCACACACTCAAACAGACTCCAACCTCTCCACAATGGCCAAGACCAGAGAGCTGTGTAAGGACATCAGGGATAAAATTGTAGACCTGCACAAGGCTGGGATGGGCTACAGGACAATAGGCAAGCAGCTTGGTGAGAAGGCAACAACTGTTGGTTCAATTATTAGAAAATGGAAGAAGTTCAAGATGACGGTCAATCTCCCTCGGTCTGGGGCACTGTTACGCTGTCAAGCAAATGGGAACAGTGTTTGTGCTGCTTTGTGCGGTTGTGTTTCTGTTACCTCCATAGGTCACGTGACGTCCCGCCGACTGCTGATTGTGGGTGGGGGCAACTGCTTTAAAGACGCCTTGTTTGACATCCGCTTCCTCTCTCACTCTCACTTCCGATTCGCTTCTGGTGGCAGACGGAGCGTGGCTCCGAGGTGTCTCGTGTGCTCGGCCCGTTATGCTTCTTTATGGAGTTTCTCGTATCGACTTCATGATCGTGTTTCATAAGCACGTTCCCGGCGTGGAACTCACGTCTGTTAGATTCTGTTTATAACTTTATTTTAGAGCTGGTGGCAATTGGTGATGGGTTTTCACATGTTATTTAGTTTAGGATTAGTTAGGGTAGCAGACAGAGAACCCGGAAGACTCACGGAGAACATTGTCTTTTGTTTTCAAACGGGAGGCAGGCAAGTGTTATTTCTCCGGTAGACATTTGTGCGCAGGGTTTTCTTTTTGTTTGTTTTGTTGTTTTCTTTTACCACCATGCTCTGCTTATGATAAATTATCCATCATTTATAAATAAATAATTTATGCACCGTCACTGAATCTCTGTGGTCTTTATATGTTATGATGTTCCATTTTAATTCATTTAATGGGCTCGTAACAGGCACCATGCAAGATCTCACCTCGTGGGGCATCAATGATCATGAGGAAGGTGAGGGATCATCCCAGAACTACATGGCAGGACCTGGTCAATGACCTGAAGAGAGCTGGGACCACAGTCTCAAAGAAAACCATTAGTAACACACTACGCCGTCATGGATTAAAATCCATGCACGCAAGATCCCCCTGCTCAAGCCAGCGCATGTCCAGGCCCGTCTGAAGTTTGCCAATGACCATCTGGATGATCCAGAGGAGGAATGGGAGAAGGTCATGTGGTCTGATGAGACAAAAATAGAGCTTTTTGGTCTAAACTCCACTCGCCGTGTTTGGAGGAAGAAGAAGGATGAGTACAACCCCAAGAACACCATCCCAACCGTGAAGCATGGAGGTGGAAACATCATTCTTTGGGGATGCTTTTCTGCAAAGGGGACAGGACGACTGCACCGTATTGAGGGGAGGATGGATGGGGCCATGTATCGCGAGATCTTGGCCAACAACCTCATTCCCTCAGTAAGAGCATTGAAGATGGGTCGTGGCTATGTCTTCCAGCATGACAACGACCCGAAACACACAGCCAGGGCAGCTAAGGAGTGGCTCCGTAAGAAGCATCTCAAGGTCCTGGAGTGGCCTAGCCAGTCTCCAGACCTGAACCCAATAGAAAATCTTTGGAGGGAGCTGAAAGTCTGTATTGCCCAACGACAGCCCCGAAACCTGAAGGATCTGGAGAAGGTCTGTATGGAGGAGTGGGCCAAAATCCCTGCTGCAGTGTGTGCAAACCTGGTCAAGAACTACAGGAAACGTATGATCTCTGTAATTGCAAACAAAGGTTTCTGTACCAGATATTAAGTTCTGCTTTTCTGATGTATCAAATACTTATGTCATGCAATAAAATGCAAATTAATTACTTAAAAATCATACAATGTCATTTTCTGGATTTTTGTTTTAGATTCCATCACTCACAGTTGAAGAGTACATATGATAAAAATGATAGACTTCTACATGCTTTGTAAGTGGGAAAACCTGCAAAATCGGCAGTGTATCAAATACTTGTTCTCCCCACTGTATGTAAGATTTTTGTAATAAAATATCCAAAAATCACTTGCACAGTGTGATATATTTCCTGCAGTTGTGTACTTACAATATCCCAAAAGTTCCCAAAGATTTTTAATTTCAGAGAAATTCCAATTTTAAATAATGGCTCGTCCCTGGTCATTGTTGCCTGTCAATGACGTAATATCCGCGTTATCCCTGGTTTCTGCTCATACTGCCATAGTAACCATGGCGACAGACGTGGACAACTGCGTTATGTCTATCGGCACGCTCACACTGTTGTTGTTCCGTTCAAACATTATGGACCATGGTAAGCAGACTTTGGGACAAAAGGAGAACTAAAACGAGGATCAATATCAGCGTGGCGTTTTCGAGATGCCAAGAGCTCCACGTCCACGACTAACTTCGACTTGACGAGACGCCACTCTTGCATGTACTTTATTAGACAGGTGAGCAAATGTACATAAAATGAATCAATGTTATACAGCTCAACATGATGAAATGTTAGAATATGATCAGTATGTTATTCTAATGTTGATCTAGCTTACTGCTAGTCTCATACAACCAACAAACTAACACATAGAATAACATTATAACTTTCAACACACTCAAATGCAGTTTAGTGTGATAGTGTAGACCAAGTGAAACAGCGCTGCGTTACCTCACAAGTTTCATTCGTCTAATAAACTGACCTGTGTGAGTAGTAATTCTGCACTTGCGTCTGGACTCGCGTGTGGTGCTGATATCTGTCTCTCATTAGCAATCGTGCCATGCTTCATACCACAGTCTTGTTAAAAAACATGAATGTATTCACTCATCCATAAACATTATTAGATCCATCGGCATGACGATAAGTTTCATAATTTCGCTTATGCGTCATCAACCTACGCCTTTGTTACTGTAAAAGGTTAGCGAGCCCTAGCGGCGAAAAAAATGCATATTGTAGCTTTAACCATACATGTCAGAGTTTTAAGTCTTGGATGTACTGTAAAGAACACATTCGGGGCTTTTCAGAGATACCAAATGTTTGGAGGTTTCACCATGACAACTCCCTCTCCTTGGTGTTTAAAAATGATAGACTTTGACTGAATAATCAAATTTAGCACTCGTATGGAAATTATAATATTTTGTAATTAGGGGCCAAGCCCCGAAGGGGCTGAGGCACCTATTGTATCTGTTAGTTTTCTTATTATTATTATTATTCTTCCCAGTGGAAGTCTATGGCAGCCCTATGAACCGTAAGTAGGAAAATGATGAAATTTGGCACACTTGTACAAATGGTCATGACAAGTAATTGGACCAATTTTAGAGTCTCTAGGATCAACTCTATAGCGCCACCACCAGTTCAAAAATTCAACATTCAAAGGGTCATAAATTTTGAACCATTTGATCTAGAAAAATGAAACTTAGTACACTTGATTCCTCTCATCATGGTGATCAAGACCAATATAGTCCATTAAGACTCCGCCCATTACAGTAGTGGCCATTTTGAAAAGTACAGTATTAAGTTTTTTCGCTACTCCTCTTTCAAAATTTGACCAAATTTGACAAAAATGTACTCAAATGATCTTTGGACTGAGTCGCACAGAAATGACTGAACAGATTTTTTTTATTCAAGTTTGTTCAAAAGTTATGGTGTCACAAAGTTAACGAGGTCGACCCAAAATTGGTTCAGAGGCTGTATCTCAGCCAAAAATTGATCAATCGAAACGAAAATTGGTACACTTCATCAGAAGCATGATCTGAGCTTCCATGCCAAAGTTGGGAACAGCGCCACCTACGGGTCATGAGATATGGAAAATGGCTATTTTGGCCAATAACTTTTGAACAGTTTGTCAGAAAATCATAAATTTGGTATCTATGGATTCCTTGGGTCATGCTGAATCCATGGATACTGATTTTGCCAGGATTCAATGAACCACTTGTCCACCATTTTGATTTTTGTCATAAATTGCATTATCTTATTAAGTATTTGACATATCGGCACCAAAATTGGTAAGGATCATCATTAGCATGGCCTGAAGGTACCTGAGAACTTTGAACACAGCGCCACCTAGTGTTCCAGAGGTATAAGGTGTTTTGCAAATATGCTTATAACTTTTGAAAACATAGGTTAAAATTTTGATTTCGACGATATCTCATTTGTCATTTTCCAACAATGTGACTGTCCGCCATATTGAAGCAAATGGTAAACAGTTTTTTCGCTACTCCTCCTTCAAATCTTGCTCAATTTTGCCCAAAGTTTGCTCAGATGATCTTTGGACCAAGCCGCACAGAAATGACTGAACAGATTTTTGATATTCGCTACCGTTCCCGAGATATTCGTCTCCAAAGTTGACCTAGCCTGTGTTTGTTGCCTTATGCTAGTTAGCTTAGCATAATAATTGGTTAGCATGCTAACCAGATGCCATTCTTTCTAATGCGGCTCTTCAGCTATCATGATAACCATAAGCTACATTAGCATTAAGCTAGCTTAGCATGCTAATCTCGTTAACATGATTTTGTGTGCTCATTCATACACTGAAGCCTCTCCTCTGCAGTTTGGTAAAACATGTCCTCTGGGTGGCGCAAGCGGTTCAACCATGCGTCATGAATCCCGAACCATTCTGGTCGTGGGTTCGAGACCAGTGTGGGGCGACTTTGAAATTGTGTATAAAATAGTCATTTAAATTCCTTCTGGCTCTGCACTGCTGTTGGTGCTTAAATGCTATTGTGCTTGATGTACATTTACATGTATATTCAATTTGTGCTGTTTTTGTTCTTGCGGCTCCGCACTGCTATAGTAAGAATACTTTGGTTATTAAAGTTTCTTATAAAGTTTTGAAAGCAGAGTATTTTTAGCTACTTTTTGAACCCAGGGAACCATTGGAGGGCTTGGCCCCTTTGAGGCTGCTTGCAGCTTTAATTATCATTTATATCTGTTTGTCGTAAATAAACATCTCAGAAAAGCGTAATGGGGTTTCAAATCTGAATATGTCTTTATGTTATGAAACAGGATATCGATTTCATACATGTTTATCAGGAATTTTGGGGAGACACAATAAGTGAATAGGGAGAGAGATTATATACAGTGCTATGCATAAGTTTAGACACCCATGCTAAAGTTGACTAAAAAGAGGAATAAAAAATCATCTTTTGGAAATTGAACTTAATGCCTTAATTACAAAAATTAGGAAAAATCCAACCTTTAAGGACACCAATTTTCTTTGTGAATGAATAATGTATCGTAAATAAAAAAATGTTCTTCCTTAAAATACAGGGTGCATAAGTCTGGACACCCCTATGTTAAATTCCTATAGAGGCAGGCAGATTTTTATTTTTAAAGGCCAGTTACTTCATGGATCCAGGATACTATGCATCCTGATAAAGTTCCCTTGGCCTTTGGAATTAAAATAGCCCCACATCATCACATAGCCTTCACCATACCTAGAGATTGGCATGGAGTACTTTCCATAAGATCCTCTTTCAATGCAAATCAAACCAGCTATTAGGCTAACTGAAATAAAACCATGCCAATCTCTAGGTATAGCCAACATATTCACTCTACAAGAATGACAAGTTACAAGAGTACAACATAAATTAAAATGCAGAAAGTATAAAACAGAAATATTTTTTTTATCATGATCAGAATGAACATTATTAAAACTGAATACATAAATAAAATAAAACAACTATAAAAACCTGCAGCTGATGACTTTGTTCAACATTCATCACAAACAAGCAGTTAACAAAGGATGTGTTGATTATTATAATGGAAAGAATGTCACTTTAAGTTTCAAGTTAAAGATACAATAAACGTATAACTGACTATATTATTCTAATTAATCATTTTTAAAATATATATAAATTTAAGACTTTGGTGTTAAAGTTTTATTAGCTAATGTTTGTGTGACAAATTGTATGACCCATATTCAGCATTGGTACTCCTGTCATTGTGAATCAGATTCACCTTTCAAGTTTGAGGTGAAGCTACTATAGCAGGCAGAGCCAGAGGGTGTTTAGCCACTGGGACCATATGAAAAGATATTCAGCTTCGGGTACAGGAGTCTAAGCAAAAATTCACTGCATTTAAACAGGTCATGACCACGTCAAAATGAACGGCATTGCAATGCTATGAGCTACAATCGACGCTTCAATACCATATATCATTATCATGCACCCATTCAGAAAGACAAATGTTACAGTTTATATTGGTTACTTTGATGTGTCCAGTATAGATGGCCGTGATGGTGCAGATACATTGGATGGGTTTATTATAAGTATTATAATTGCATTATATGTTACTCTACTCAACTGCTAATTCACAATTCACAAAATATTCCTAATATGTGACCCTGGACCACAAAACCAGTCATATGGGTACTTTTTTTTTATTGAGATTTATACATCAATAATCTGAGGGTGCAAAAAAATCTAAACATTGAGAAAATCGCCTTTAAAGTTGTCCATTTATGTTCGCGATTGTGCTGCATTCACTCACAAAAAATAAATGTTTTATATATTTATGTTAAGGAATTTACAAAATATCTTCATGGAACATGATCTTTATTTAATATCCTAATGATTTTTGGCATAAAAGAAAAATCAATAATTTTGACCCATACAATGTATTGTTGGCTATTGCCACAAATACCCGTGCGACTTGTGACTGGTTTTGTGATCCAGGGTCACATATGTTAGACCTTTTATTGAAAGTAGCCTAATTTTATTTGTTGAGACATACAGCAGCAGTAATAGCTGTATTTGTGATGTTTGATTTGGGGGAGGCATGACATGAGAAAGAGGGTTTTTTTGCAAATATGCTTTATTTTTGTAATTCTTAGGTGCTACTAGTGTTGCAGAAACTACATACTTCACCTTTAAATGAAGCCAGCCACATGTCTAATGACTAATAACACACAACTCTGTGTGTTTGCCTTGAAATGATAGTCTTGGGTCTCCGTTGTCCTGTCAGAGAGTCATTTCTGGCCATTTAAATGTAATGTTTAAATAACTGTGACATACACTAGATTATGGACCATAGACAAACAATCAGCAAACACACGATCTGATTTTAAATAAGCCAAACTACGTGTTAGTGTTTACAAAAGCTACCAGACAGATTAAGACACTCTCTCAGCAGAAAAACAGAGATGGCTGTCTGATAAACTCTTCGGGCCATTATCCTACCACCGACTGAACAAACACAAGCCTCTGAGCGTGATTTCAGTGTGTGTGTGTGTTGCTTCTTTGCCCAGCTCATATCAGTAAGGCCATCCCGCTGACGCTTTGTCAATAAAACGAGAGAGAAAAGTCACTCTACCCTTTGCCACCAGCACAATCACCACTTGACCTGACGCAGAAGAATTGTCAGCAACAAAAGCACCACATACATACACGCACACACACACACACTCAGTTCCTGGACAGGCACTCAAAGCTGCACACACATATGTCCCTGAGGCACGGCAATATTACACAACACACAGATACAAGCACGTATCTGACAAACACAGACTTATAATCCATGTAGAACAGAAAACAAGGTCTAAAATAGACAGCACACACTGTGAGCATCCAGGAGGGTCCATATCTCTAGAGCTAAACAAGTTGAAGAGCAGCTAACACACACCAGAGAGAAAGCGGGTCACTAAACAGGCTAAACTCTCTCCAGAAGACAGCAGGAGCAAGCTGTCACTAAACAGTGGTCACCGTGGATACACCTGTCTCACCATCTTTAGCCATATGTTGTGCATACCCTTATGTAGAAGTAGCACACACACACTGCCTAGTAGCTTACCAACTAGATGATTAGTTCTGCCACCAGTTTTCACATCGGGCCTGTGTTGACTAGTTGTACATTTCACAGATAGGTGCATTAATTTGCTTTGGCAAAACCAGGAGGAAAATTCTCGGGCTCCACAACCTGCATCCCAGTGTATCTGCAATGCATGTCATTATCTTAGACATATTGATGGATTCCTGTAGGTCTTCACTAATTGTTTGGAATCTGGGAGTACTATTTGATTCTGAAATATGCTTTGAACCACATATTTTTTTCTTGGTTATGCAATCATTAAGGAATCATCTTATCATTCTGCAAACTTTTTGGGAACTTTTTTAATGTTCTCTGTACATTCAGAGTCATGTAACATTTTAAAAAAAGTCTAACTAAAACATTACAGATCATAACTTTGAGAGAACCTTTTCCAGAATGTTAGCACAAAATCTGAGAACGTTCCCTTTTAGCTGGTATGACATTTACCTGTACCTCAGGAAAGTTATTCAGTGTTCATAGCCCAAAAGTTAAAAATGTAAATATATTGCTAAATATGTACTAAATCAGAATTATTGCTATATGCACTAAATCAAAATTCTGTTTCAAACTCTGTTATATAGGATACTAGACACACCTTGTTGGGCTAGTAAAAAAATAAACAAATAAATAAATTAAAAAAAAATTCCTGTCACTCAGGAAAAAACTCAGGTACTTTTTTGTTGCTGTTGTCGTCCCTGAACCAATGATACATAATGCAAACTGATTCTCATTCACAACAATGAGGGTATTGGCAATGTCACTATAAAAGATGCCAAGTGCTCCTGCCCAAGCAGCAATATTTAACACCTAGGGAGTGCGAATGGGTTGTCACACACATTTGGCGCAGGCGCATATTTTTGGACAGTATGCAGCAAGCAAAATGATTAAATCATCTTACACGTGCACATAATCACAATAATAGGCACACACAATAGTCTAATCCAGGATGGAGTAAACCACACACAGCATAAGCACACACATAATAATTCACATCACCACTGGTGTGTGTTGAAAGCCTAAGCACAGGTTTTGAAACGAGATGCTCATAGCTGGGAAATAAATCTTTAACATAGTATCCGCACTCTACATTGTGGCCAATTCCCACTCAGCTAGCAGCAGTGCAAAACAAAGGCAGAGTCACATTAATGCATTTTTGATGAGCCTATCTGCGCCTCTATCTCCAGCCTGCCCGTGACTTTGTGTTTAGACACAGACCGCCCTGCAGCTGCACATTTCAGAAGAGTACAACAAACTATTGGATTACTTTGGCCTTGCAATTCCATATGGACAGTGGGAGAACTGGGATAGGGACGCATAATCTGGGACACAATCTTAATCCTACTTCTTACATGAACCAGCCTGTTATCCAGGATTTACAAAATAAGAGTTTACTTTTCAATTTGCAAAAGGACCATGTTTTATTATCTCGTAGAGAAAGGGGAAGTTGATTCAACACAACAACAATAACAGGATTCACATTCACTCGCTTTGGATTGTGATTTTACATGTGATTTGGTGCTAAAAGAATTTATGAAAATAGACCATATAAATTTTAAGGGACTGACGACCCAAAGATAACTCACCCTTTTGTCATTCCAAATATATATTTTTTCCAGATGAAATGCAAATCTTTGAACATTGATCCATATTCATAAAATTTTGCAGATCTAAACAACCCATAGTAGACATGTCTGGAGGGAAAAAAAAATACACACATACAAACATAGGCTACTGCACATACATATACATACATACATTTTGTTGTCATTTCTGGAGATATAAGCCATGGTCACTATAAATCATTATATGGACAAAATATATGTGAAATAAATATATAAATACTTTGTTCAACAAAAGTGAGTCATACAGGCTTGCAAAGAAAAATTAATTTTTATTTTGGGGTGAACTATTCCTCAGGAAAGTATAAATGTACATAGGGAGTGGAAATTTACAGTCCTAGAAAATTAAGTAGATATATTTTATACTTTTTATACAGATGCAGAAATCACTCTGAAGAACTCTAAATGGGATGTGAGTAAGCAATGTTACACCGATCAAAGTCTGTGCACCACAATTTAAGTCCACTCACGGGGTGAGTGACAAAAAAGGTTTGACCTCACAGTCAAGGAACGCCTATAACAGTGACTCAGAAGCAATGGTACCGGCACTTAATTTTGAGCATGGTATTGATGAATGATGAAACCAGTCTGACAGGAGTCCCAAGCGCTTCTAGACAGACAGAGATGATTTAAAATCGGCTACATTGCCTCAAATGTCAAAATGTATTTTGTCTGTTTGAATCGGACAGCAAAATATGTAAATTAAGGCATGCAGTTGTAATCTTTTTTTAAGTATTACTCTCAATGATGGATTTGTGTGTTTAAGATGATGCTCTTATGTGGTTTTAAATAGCAATGATAATCAAAATGGCATTATGTGTATGTTGCTTAATGCTAAAATTCATTATAGGGAATTGAATTGTATATTTGGATCCAATGTGATACCCTGGTTAAAAAGTTTGAGAAACACTTCCTTTTTACTTAAACAAACATACAAATATGCATATCGAGATATGAATACTGAATGTAAGAGGCAGAGAGGGTAGAAAATTATCTGTATCTGAAAAGTAGGCTACACTGCAGGTTTATCACAGATTATCTGTCAGCATGATTGTTCATTCATATTAAACAGAAAACATCACCAAATTACCAAACATGACAACATCACCAAATTACCCTGAAAGAAAAACATCATTTACTCTTATGAGGAGTCCCAAAGTGCTTTCTGCCTATTTATGCATGATAATTCCAAGCAAGAAAACTAGCAGAGATGTCACAAAACACACAATAATGTTGTAAACAATTAACAGAACAATGTTTCATGCTGCAATTTGCATGTCACACAACCGAATAGAAGAGGAGCTGCATTTTGGCATGCAAAATGAAGATCACACCCGAGAACACGCGCGCACGTGTCCGTCACACACTAATTGGCTGGTTTCTAAAGTGTGTATGCCTGTCTGCATCACAGTGGTGCATGTGGGCGTTTGACTGAATGTGTTGTTCGGTTTTGTAACCCTTATGTAGCAGTGACTGGTTCGCCAGTTTCAATTTACACCCCCTGTGCTAACGAGGTAAACCCTCAGGGAAACCTCTCCGCCCTCTTCTGGTCCCTCTCTTTCTCCTCAACTCCCTTCTCTCTCATCTTGTTTCTGACAATAATCTCCCAGCGGTGCGTCGGAAGCAGAGAGGAAGAAACATTTTGTCACAAGTGCTTGGCACGTTTTATTTACTCCATGGCGAGAGGGAGCTTTTTATGCCCAATTGGCTCCCAGCCAATAGTGGAGCGACCGTAACCACGGTGACACTGACAGATGCAGAAATCACTCTGAAGAATATGTTTGTTTATTGATGTCTGCGGCTTGCCTCTTGTCATCGCTTCCTGTCAGTTCCTCTGCAAAAGAGATGCTTGGAGGACTGTCTCTTGAGTGTGACAGACAAACACAGACAAAGAGGGAATTGTCATTAATGTCAAAATATTTGATTCGTAGTTATATTTCTCAGGTGATCTAAGCACCTCTGACTTTACCAACAAAATCTGAAAATTGCACAAAACTATTTTGTATTTTTAGAGAGCTTTGTAGATCTACTTAATCTGCACTACTTATTCTTTAGGCACTTCATATATAGAACATTTTAGGGTTTCCCATCATGGCATCACACCCCTCCCTTCACTGCTCCGCCCCCAAAATGCACAAACATGCAATGCAAGAGTATCTCTTTTACCATATTAGAAGCAAAGCAAAATAATGCTTAGTGAAAAAAAAAGTAAAGATGACGAACGTTCGACAAGGAAACACACACACACACACACACACACACACACACACACACACACACACACACACACACACGCAAATTAAGTACAGAAGACTCTATATAAGAGTTTGTTGTTAGTCCCAGCTGCACACACTCAAAACCATGTTACTCGCGCATGGAGAAAAAACAACGTAACCTCGTCGTCCGTTTTCAGGCCTTCCCGCTTAGGTCTCTGCAGCGCTGGAAAGTTTTTCTAATATTAACACGGGTTCTAAAGCTCTTGCCTGATCATAACTATTATTTTTCCACTGAAGTGAAGAGTTTTTCTCTATTGTAATGTCTCTCTCAATCATCAACGGTCACTCTTCAAATCTCCCTCTTGCTCACTCTCTCCCCTCCCTCATCATGAGTGGACACGCCCCCCAACTACTGATTGGCTACAAGTTTTTTGTGGCGCTTGGTCCGATCCACTTTCAAAAGCGTTTTTCAAAAATAGCTTACTGCACCTTTAATTATTTCATTTTGATTTAATTAAAAAAACATATATATGTTGATTACATTTTATGAATTAAACAGCTTGTAAACATACCATTTTATCACTAAAAAAAATAAAAAAATAATCTGTTAAACATGAAAGTATTATGCAATAATTTATGACATTTCTCCTTTTGGCATAAAGGGTTCTTTAAAATTGAGAAAAAAAAAAATATTTAAAATAAAGTGTAACGTGACATTATATAATGCTTAATTACGAAATAGAAATTAAATAGACAAAATTCAATATACTTGATATTGACTTATCTACATATCATCTTATACTACTTATATTACTTAAATCTTCTTTACAAACCCCAGGTTAAAAACCATATGTTAGATTAAAAATGTCCAGATGAAATGGAAAAGAGACAAAAAAGCCATCCAGTAGCAGTGACCCCTCTGCGACCCAGACAGACCCGGACCCTTTCCGCCTTGAGCGAGGGTCTTGATAACTGCTAACAACAAGCCTCTGTTTAAACACTGAAATGCTGTCTGTATGTCCGTATGACTTGCTTATTAGCTTAACTGGGTCCTGTGACCCCTTTCCTTACACAAAGAAACACACCAGAGACGAATCAATCCCATCTGCCTGGTCAACACAGGAAATCTGATAGTCTCCGTTAATATGTCATATCCTTCGCATGACTATAATTTAATTTCCTCCGATTAATTTCTGGTCATAAAATTGCCATAAGAGATGAAGTTAGAGTAGCTTGTACTAATGCAGGCTTGCCCGTGGTTCTGTAATTCATGTGTGAAGACTGTTTGGGTGGGTTTTTAAAAAGATTTTCAGCTTTTAAAACATACTTAATAAAAATGGTAAGCCAGGCAGTAATTATTGCCTCTCATTTAGCCTGAGTCATTATTAGTTAAGAATTAATCTCATTAATTAGAGAGCTGAATGTATGAAGATCGCAACAGACAGCTGCATTTATAAAAGCATTGCTTACATGTCGTTGTGTCATTGTTTCTTGTTGTATTGTTTGAGTACACAACCAGAAAAAAAAGAAAAAAAAAAACCTTAATATTTTATTCTGTGCTTGCACAGTCTAAGCAGCATTACAAGAAAACAGGTAAGTAATCAATCATGAATTGAAGTAAAGGAAACATGAACTCATAAAAATATATTACCTCCAAAAACACTTTACATTTAGGTTATCTCCAAAAACAGAAATGAAATAGGAGAGCTTTTTAGTCTTATTGGAGCTGAATTATTGTGTGTTTGTGTGCGTATGGTGAGACTAGCAATTATTTCTCTGTTAGCTTGGGTTGAGACAGTAAATTATGATTTTCTATGCGGATACAAATTCTTCATTTCTCTCTGTCAACCCACACACCTGAGTCCCAGTGAGAGAGCCCTGTAGGCGCACACACACACACATACACACACACACACACACACACGCAAACGCACTCGCGCGCGCACACACACACACACACACACACACACGAGAAGTATATCCCAGACTGAAAGTGTTTTGCTGGAGGTCATGAAATGCACGGTATGCCAGCTTGCTTTCCCTGAGGTGGCTTCAAAGACATCAACGTGGATGTTTTTGCGGATTGGATTTTCACTCCCCAGTTATTAAATAGGTTGACATCAGGGAAGGTTCGTTAATGACTGTCTCATTCAAGACAAGGAGACATGGAAGTACATGAGGACAAAACAGAAACCTCGCTGTCTCATTTCACAACACACTTTCATGCACTAGGAAGTTCTCTAACAACCTCTGAATCAGATCCGCCCCCAAATTCCTCCTCCTTGTTATTTAATTCCTCTGTGACCAAGTTAGATGACAGGTTCAAGTACAACAAAGACTCATCTAACACAAAGAAGGATAAACCCATCAGAGAAAAGAGAGAAAAAACCTAACATGTTCACAATTCATTAAAGGTTAAAAACAAATCAGAAAAGCCAATTAAGTGGTTATGTAATTTGTTATTGCACTTTTTTACATTGGAAATCGTTTAATTAGTCTTTCATTTGAGTCATTGGGTAACAAAAAAAAAGTTTCCAGATGTTCATCTTCATCTCTTTATCAGATAGATAGATAGATAGATAGATAGATAGATAGATCATTTCTATTGTTGCCGCAAGGAGGTTAAAGTTCTGTTCAAGCGGTCAGAACGACATCATATGCAGAGAGAGATCGTTATCACACCACAACCACCTGAAATTGGAGCTCGGATTCGTCTCAAGGGGCTGCCGGTAAGCTGTCAATCAACTTGTTTTCAGACGCCCAGTTTGATACATCATAGCCACTGGACGGCCCATCAAATAAATGGACAGCTTGTCATCACGACGGGATGGTTTTGAAAATGAGGACTTGCAAAGACGTCGCAAAGTCACTGATGAGGGTGTCAACATTTACTATTTTATTATATCACACTGCATATGAGAACATAACTAATCAAAGTGACAAATGACATCAAAAAACAATTGACAAGTGACACTGCAAGAGCACTTTTGTGAAAAAAAAGTTAGCTAATGTGTGTGCTTTGGGAATGTTAGCAAGCCGCTGTGGTGGCAGTGGAGGGGGTGGTAACAATACCAAACAACTCTACGGTCTTGAAATTGTAAAGTGATATTCCCCTCCCTGTTCCCTTTCACAGTGCCGCTCTCATTATTCTTGCTTATTGAGATGGATAAACCTGAAGTTGGTAATTACATCCCCCTTCTCAGCCTGTTCTACACATGCGGAAGTTAATTAGCCTAAGAGTTAGCTAATTCTGAGAGGAAACTAAGCAAATAGCATGAAATCCACTCTCTTTAATCATCACCTGAACATAAAGCAGGAAATTGATTTTCCCGTCAGACTCTTCAAGAGAGTGATTGGCGTTTTTGTTGTTGTCATTTTTTGCTTGCTTGTTTCACAGCTGTGAAGCAGACAGTGGGTGATTCAGATGATGGCACAGCATGGCTTATGAAACTTCTTGTTGTGTAGGCAGTCATATAGTTTAAAATAAAGAAAACAAAAGCTTTTCAGATTCTGAAATTTTGGTTTATAAAAACCATAAACATTTTAATCTGATTCACGTATTCGTTTACATATGCATTCAATGTATTCCGAACAAAACTTCAGCGATTGCACAGTGCCTAGTGCCCAGTTGCTGCGTTCAGAATTGGGGGGGAAAAAATCACCGGGATAATGGCACTGGAGTATGGAGCCCCTAAAGGGACTTCCTACCCTTACATGTAATCGAATTATAAAAATTGAAAAAAAAAATATGTGGGAGGAAATTTTCTATGGCAATTCTTTTGCAATTTCTTGCCAATGTTTTGCGTTCCAAATGTTTATTTTCACATATAAACATTGATCAGCGAACATAAACAGAAGCTCAACCGTACATCCTTGACGCACAAGAACAAACCTCATTGGCTCTCGAGGAAGCTCAAATGTGCTGCGTAACACACGAGAATGTACCTCATTGGGTCTTGCACGTCAAACAAGCATGCTTGAGCTTCCTTTACCATAACTGATGTGTGCGTTGATGAATGTTTATATGTGAATAAGAGCCTAAATTAAATCTTCATAAAATTTGAACTAAACCAGCACTGTACATGAAATGTTATCAGCAAAGGTTTAAAGTCCAGGTTCAGAAAGTTTTACTTTTTGACCCCTGGACTTTACACCTTTGGTTATCAGTTCAATTGAGCCATCAATCTGATTATAAACTGATTATTTGGGTGCATGTACATGTAACATATCTATTAACTTTCATTGTATGGACAAAAACAGTTGAAAGTCATTCAGGTTTGGAGTTGTAAATATGACATCATTTTAATTTTTACATGAACTAACGCCTGTAACACTCTCATCCATATCGCAGTTCACCCAAACACATTTCATGTTAAATCCTGAGTGCCTTTTTTTCTGTGAGATATGTAACATATGTTGGGCAAAATGAAGTTATTGCCTTTGACCTGCATATTTTATGGATGAGAGGCTTTTGCCCTTGAGTCAGGCAGATCACAAGCTCAGCATATGTCCAGTGCAGACCCGGGACCCTCTGCCGAACATAACTACACCTCCAGGCACAGAAACTGAGCCTGTACACAGCATATCAAACAGGAGGTCAACGGGCTCCCATATGCACGGAACTCAAAGTGCAGATGAAGGGAAGTGGATCTTGAAAGCGCACAAAGGCATCAATGGTAGCAGCGATCGCGAGGCACTTAACTAAGAATGAGAAGAGGCCAAGGAGAAGGAAAGGAGCTATTGAAGAGAAAAATATATAAGTTTAATGAGCTGCTCGTCTTTGGCCTGTTTTCTGCAGAGAGATGCTACAGTTGATCCACCGCGTGGGGATCGTCAGTGAGCGTTTGGGAATAGAATCAGCGTCGGCAGAAGGGGCGGCGGATCTCAGTTTGCTATCGTTAAGTCTAGATGGAATTAAAGGCTGTCAGATAGGGAGCGGGGTGACTCATCTGGAACATGTCTGGGGGTTGCTTTGGGGGAAAGATGTCAGCTACACTCCAGCACCCAACTCCCCACTACCTCCTCACAGATCCAATACAATAAGTCCTCCGCACACAAAACCTAATTACTCTCTATGGTTTATGAGTGGGCAGCATTGCGTCGACACTTCAAAGTGTAAAGATCAGGTGTCTTGTATGACTCTAATTAACATCAGTATATAGATCCCAAGACTGTATGTCACTTTGAGTCTAAGAAAAGGCAAATAAAAAAAATAAAAGTAAAAGATTCTACAGTAGAAGCAGCAGCGGTTACTCATCAGTGCATCAGCCTTCTAGCTTGATTTTGACAAATCCCACAGCACATTCCTCCAAATTACCATCATTTACTCAATAATGACAGTGATAAATCGTTCAAAACATAAAAACAGCCAGAACACACTGGCTGTTTCAGTACAAAACACTAGGGAACAGCCAACAATTAAGCTAAACAAAACTCCAAATACAGAGGTTTGTTATTCTATAATCATGTTAGAACCCCCCTCTTTTCTCTTGGCCAGAAAGACATAATTAATGACAAAATCCTATTCCCTTTGTGCACATGGGCGATGTTCGCCTGTTCTGTTCACATACTGTGTTAAGCAACAGGGTAAGCCGGTGCATTTCATTAAGGAACAAAAGGAACGCTGTGGAAAATCAGACAACTTTTGAAAACTCAAACAAACTCAAATCCACCGACTATGATATGCTCCTTTTTTAATGGGCTTCAGGGCTAAGCTGCTTAGGGAAACAAAGAAGGTTTTCTGTAGAAGACGGTCAAACTGCAATGAAATCAGATAGGATGATATACAGTAGTCGAACCAAAGACATTTCATACGCCCCTCAATGTGCAGCGGTTCTGAATTAATCAAACAATTTACCATACGTAAGCTGCAGACAACTACGTAAATGCCTATGTAAATGACACTAAAAGTCATTAGTATTTCATCAGAACTCCAAAATGAAGAGCTAAACGCTAAAAGAATGGCTTCAGTGGTTATGCATTTCTCTTGTTAATCAGGTACTAGTTCTCGTAGCTTTTGTCTGTTGTTGTTCCTGAAGGGGGGTGACCTATTTTCTATTATTAAAAAAAAAATAAACTACCAAAGTCAATCCTTTCGGTTTGGTTTTGCCTGGGAGACTCTGTTTGAAAAACAAAAGGAATAAGCACATGTGGGATGGAAGAGAGTGACGAGTCCATTTCCGTGCGATGGATAATTGCCGAGGGAATAGGACGAGGACAGCTGGCGGCCAGCTCAGTGCTCTGATTTATTCTGGAGTTGCATTACTCAGATAGATTTAGATTAAAATGCATTCATCAATTCAGCAGCGGACATAATGCATTATTGCCCAGGAGTAAACACGGCCCAGGCACCGAGGGAATCAATAAGGATAATTAAAACGGCGAGATGTAACAGCCATTCCTCATCCAACCTAAAATCTTTGTGTGAATGTGTGTGTGTCCATGTGATGGACAGTGAAAGAGGTCTACGGCAGCTTTTCAAGCAATTTCTAGTAATGCTATTGTTTTGTTATTTTGAGCATTTATAATTGTTAAAATTGCGCTTTTGGGACATTGGGCCTCTTTAATGTGTAACAGCATCAGAACTCCCATTACATTTATGACATAGGTGTTGAGTGTCATGGGACATTTGAGTAATTAAGATAATTGTGTTGAGATAATTTGTTATGACAAATAACTATTTAGAACTATTTACATGATAATGCCTGTGTTTAACATGGCCAGAGATATTAATCACTGTTGTGTGTTGTGTTTTAATTTAATACCCTGTACTATGCTCATGGGTACAGTAAAATGCTTTGTAAGGCAGGCAATCCAGGTTTAACAGAAACAAACAAACCCACCTTAATTAATTGTAGAGGCAGATTAGAGTTATTGCATCTATTGAGTGCATATTTGAACACTGTAAGACACACACACACACACGTATATATATATATATATGTGTGTGTGTGTGTGTGTGTGTGTGTGTGTGTGTCTTACAGTGTTCAAATATATTTTTAAGGAGTTGATAGGAAAATTATGTTTTTATCAGTCTGGACTAGAAAGTGTTATCAGATATGGCTTGTCTGCTGTATGGCGTATGGTGTGTATGACTATTTTGTGTAATTATTTAATATATCAGATTCTGTCGAAATGCTGGCAATTGAGTCAAATTTCCATATCAGGGATAATAAAGTATATTTCATTTCATTTCAAGCCACTGAATATCTCGTACAAGCTTTCCTTCTATATCCATCTTTCCCTTTTGTTCCCCTCTATGCTCACTGAAACCCATATTCTTGTCCCTCTAGTGAACTGCTATTTGAGAGACAGTACTCCTAAAATAGGCCCTGTAAAAGTTAATTACACAAGCGGGTCAGGCAGCCGGAGGAAGGGTCAGGCAGTCTGAAGCACTCAGTCAGCTCTAGTGGAAGAGCCTTCCTCACACATCCATTCATGTCGCCGAGTTCAGCCGGGGCCCGAATACAATGCAAACAAACCTTGTTACTGCTCACTTAGCACTTAACAAAGGGTTAGGCCAGCGGCCTCTGGTGAGATAACTGTTCAGCTCTAATCTCATTCACAAATATGATTCTAATTAGGTAGTGCACTTTTAAAAACCCTAATGATGATATTCAGGTGTTGATTTCAGTGGGTTTTGATGACAATCTAAATCTGGAACATCAGCTGTCTCAGACAATGATAAAAGGAGACACGTTTTACTGTTAATTTAATTAAAAAGTCAGAAAATTGATTATCACTGTGGCCTAGAGGTTGGTGTACAAGCTCTGACACATTGAGCTGTGCAGGCTTGGCTGGCGGGCAATCTGGCTCACATTATCTGTCACCTCATAATGTTTTACACCACATAACTTTTTTTTACAGTCCATACTGTCAGTAAAAATGCCCCAAAACAACCGTAAGTAACAGTGTAGGAGTCTAGAGCTAAAAACTGCTTCTCTGGATGTTGAGTGTTTCTGATCTTTTAGACAAGCTTGCTTGACATTTCCATCCTTCTCCCTGCTATTTTCGTACAGCTTGTTGTTGTTTTCAGGCCCATGTGGTTTAAACTTCATTCCCTGGGACCTCAGGCGCCATTAGTCAGCTCTCTGTGAGGCAACATCCCATAATATCTCCAGCCCCCTGGACCCATCTCTAAGGTTTATTAGAGTCTTCCATTTGGAGCCATTATTTTCTAACTATGGGTTTCAGTATGACAGAGAGATTAGTAAGGCTACACCTCAATATCATCTCTCTTGCCTTCTCTCGCTTTTTAGCGCTCTTCCATGGTGCCATAACAATGTTTCTCCCCTCTGAACGGTCACACACAGATATTAGATATTCGATTTTATTAAAATGCAGTTGCATTGGCAGCAGTGTCCACTAACAACCCGCATGCTAAGACCACACTCCAAAAAAAAAACCTTCTTATGTCTTCACCGCCCCTCTGCGAGATTCTCTATCCTTCTCAAACTTGTTCTCCTCAAGCCGTGCCAGGCCCAGACTTCTCTCTTTAGCTCCTCTCTCCATCTCTCTCTCTCTTTTTCAATCATCCCACCATTTGTGCTGCCCCTTGCAAATTCCCTGGCTGTCTCACACTCTTCCACACGCGCACACGTTCTCACACACACATCCTCCAAGCAAAGTCAAGTCACCCTTGATTAGGTTCTCATAGCTCCTTGGAAATGTGCCCCTCGAGAATGTGTGTATGTGTGTGTGCGTGCACATTTGTGTTGCACCGCCAACCTTCTTTTCTCTGTTCACTCAGCATTGTCGATTTTTTATTAATTCTTTCCTTGTTTCTATAATCCATTTAATGTCTCAGAGTTCAAACGCTGATCGTTCTGTGTGAAATCTGTTGATTCTCAAGCGGTCTCGTGATTTGATTATTGAATTATTACGTTGCAGGTCCAGCTCTTTTAGAGTAATTACTTCTCTTTTTCTCTTCCCACTTTTCCATCTTCTATCTTACATGTAAACAATCTCAAATGTCAATGTGAAAATACTTTCTCCTGTCCCAGTTCATTGTGTAAACAACTACAAGTCAATTCACAAGCTGTTTTTTGGTTGATTTCCCTGGAAATTGTAAACACTGTAGCTCTATCAAAACATGCTGCTGTTTTAGCAGGTCTTCCCAGACAGCAACGTAGTGTCTGGGCCGACACTATGTTGCTATCTGGGTTCGTAGTAATGGCATTAGTTTGGGGTGGGACTAAAGATAAATATTTTTCATATCTATTTGTATATCAAATTGTATAAAAAGCTGGGAAGGTTTCAATAGACATGAAGGTGCAATGTTACTTATAGTCAACATAATGTTTTAAAGGGACCATCAAACTAAAGTGAAACCAAAAATCATTAGCGATATAGTGTGCCCAATTTGTAAAATAATCATTCAGACCACTTTTATAAAACTGATCAACCAATTCATTGAACAGGTCTGACCCAAATGAACAATTCATGAATGCTTGTGTGAGAAATAATAAGGGTGAGAGGCACAATTTTATTTTTTGGGTGAACTTCCCATTAAAACAATTATAAACCACAGCAAAACACCATTTTTTATTTCATTAATGATCATTTAACAGCCAGTGTGTTCTCAGCTATAGGTGAAGTGATGCAGATGTATTTTAAGTGCGTGTATGGCCCTGAGAAACCTGTAAAATCTGACACAGTATCTCATCAGACTCCGAAAGTCCACTAATTAGTCAGCGAAGAGCTGAGCATGTTACAACAGCACATCTGGATGGAGCGGCACTAAAAAACGCTGGATCATCCCTATAAAAATAACCATCCATTAAAATAACAACCCCAAGATACATCACATTGCTGTTTTTAAGACAGAGATCTCCTCTTAACCTGCTCCAGGAAAGTGAAGAAATATGCCAAGTTTCTGTTTCTTCTCTAATGTCCCTGTTGTCAAGCCTCAAGTCTCTTCAGTGCTTCTCCAGTCCCTGAGAGAAAATTAAAAGATAATGCCTTGTTCGTGCAAGTAATTCTCAGCAGTATGTAGCAGATAAAGGTGCCCTTCATCATTGGTGACTCCCAAATACCCCAGCGTACAGAAAGACTCTTTACAACAACAGCAACCCCCTTGTGCCGGCACTTGCTGAACTTCTGGGAGGACAGGAAACCGCTGCAGTTGACAGAATTAACACAGAAAGGAAGCAGCATTGTCAACTCAGGACTTTCCAAATAAAGAGTTACAGTGCAAACAATTGGTTCGCTTGCAATATATTTTCATGTCAAGCATCAACAGACAAGCAGATAGTACTGCAAAAATAATATTAACGCCCTTTTAGATGCACTAATCTGCTCTAATCAAAGACCGCAAAGGTGCCGGTAACACAAAACACCTGGAATTCCTACAAGTTATGCTTCCATATTATGCCTGAAAAGAGGAATTAAAATATTTCCAAGGTTTTAATCGCCATTCTAATTGTTTCAGTGCTCAAGTAAAGGCAACATGAGAATTGCCAAGCAATTGAAGGGCTTTGCTATTAGCTTGCTCGTCATTCACTTGCGCTGCAATTTAGGATCCACTGGGTGAGGACGAGTGAAAACCAGTCATTATGTCGTAATTATGATGTGATTATAGCCTTATTATGGCTAATGCTTTGTCAATGCCACACATAACTGAGTATGCGCATGTAGTGCGTGGCAGACATCGGCTTTCTTGAGTAAGTGTTATTAATTACCATGCAAAGATAGGTGGCAGAGATGCGAGTGTGTGTGTGAATATGTGATGGTGGCTCATTAGAAGCGCTGAATAAGATGAGGTATTAGTGTATGATGTTTTCCCAAAGCTCCACTAGTCATTTCAGAGCTGTGTTTTCACTCAAGGAGAGCCACTCAATCTCAATTAACATGGAAAAAGCACAATATCAGTAAAGAAATGCACAGGCACACATCCTCAGTGTGTGTGTGTGTTTGTGCTCTCCAACAATGATGACTCTGTTAGGTGGATGGGGCTTTTCCGAACAAAGGGCAAAGGGACAGAGGAGATAAGAGAGTTTTTGCGATAACTTCCCCTCTCTGTTCCTCTCTCTTTCATTCCCTTCTATCCATCTCTCTTATCTCCATTTCACCATTCAGCATATGGCATCCCTGCAAAGTACAGGAATAAAAAGACGGAGGGTTTGCTTACATGGCCGCTTTAACCACTCGTACCCTTCTCCATGTTACCACTTAGAATTCAGTCTGTCCGTTTCCTTATCTGTCCAAGGTTCGTACATTCTCTAATGCAGCCCTGTAACAAAACACAGTAGAAGAAGGAGCAGAGGGTTATGGGATACAGGTGAGAGGGTGACACATTGAATAATAAAAAAAGAATACCCGGGTATACCAGATGAAAATGAGATTTGCCTGTTCTGTGGTATGATAGGATACAGTCGTCAGTGTGTCATGGTTTAGTGTGGAGGAAACACATGGGTGGGGGGGTGTTGCTGGGATGTTCCTCCCCATAATTCCTATCCTGCCACATCAAAGTACCTGCAAATGTCAAGATCAGGGATTGAATTGGTACGTGCTTGCACATTAAGGATGTTTACATCTCGTCCAGTGTTTAAAAAAGTAGTATACTATTGGAGGAGCTAAACTAAACTAAACTAAACTAAACTAAACTAAACTAAACTAAACTAAACTAATGCATTTTTATGCTTTGTTTCAAATGCAAAAAAAAGAGTAGAGTTGTTCTTTTCTATTGCAATTTTTCTATTTTTCTATTTTGAGTATATATCAGAAGGGAGCATGTGTTGTAGTGTGCAAGTCGATGTGAGGTTTGTGTGTGCATGTGTGTGGAGTGGAATTCATATGGTTCCTCTTGACGAGGCAGCGCTTTTCTCCAGCGTCCTTAACATGTAATTAATCAATTCAGGTCCCAAAGAGCTCTATTTATAACTGCTTGGAGGACCTCTCCATCACAACACTGCACAGCTCCTCAACCGAACATCATGCAGAGCGCTCACTGTTACCAAAACCGCTTCCAATCCACTTCCACTTGTCCTGAAGTGCAGAGTGTGTTCAGTCAGGTATTTATTAAAACAATGATGAATGTGCAAACTACAATTAAAGGGTTAGTTCACCCAAAAATGAAAATTCTGTCAGTAATTACTCACCCTCATGTTGTTCCAACCGCGTAAGACCTTCGTTCATCTTCGGAACATAAATTAAGATATTTTTGATGAAATCTGAGTGCTGGATTACTTCTCCATAGGCTGCTAGGTGACCGAAACTTGCTGGCCCAGAAAAGTTATTAAAGAGATCGTTAATATAGTCCAAGTGACTACAGTGGCTTAATCTTAAGTATATCAAGCGACGAGAATACTTTTTGTGCGCAAAAACAAACAAAAATAACGACTTTATTCCACTATTCATTTCCTTCTCTCTGGGCCAGGTACATTCAGTTTGACTTCACAGAGTATTACCTTTTTCTAATGGAGATTCTAAATCCCAGTGAGTACGGATCCTTTGTGCAAAGAGCACTGCTAATGGCATGGGAAAGTGTACATGAATATATCACTTCACAGGAAGTGGATAAGGAAATTTGACATTCACTTTTTCATGTTATTAATTACAGCAGTCATTTATCACCAAAACTATACCAACTATAATAATAATAATAATAATAATAATAATAATAATAATAATAATAATAATATATATATATATATATATATATATATATATATATATATATATATATATATATATATATATATATTGTCACGTGTCAGTGTATGTTTGGATGCTTTCAGTTTGTTTTGATTTGTTCCTGTTTTCCTTTGTTCTTTTCCCGCCACTCCTTCGTTTCCATGGTTACTGTCATTATCAGTTCAGTTGTATCACCTGTTTAGTCATCATCGTCATCTGTATCACCTGTGTTCTGTTAATCAGTGTAATCTGTGTTTGTATTTAAGTTCTGTCTGTTCTGTCAGTCTTCGTCCAATCCAATCCAATCCAAATTTATAGCAGCTATAAACCCGAGTGCGCAGCGCCGTTGTTTTATCTATTAAGCACAAATAAAAGCCTGACAATGCTAAATGTTCAGTTTTCAGATAATATAATTCACATATTAAAGTGTGCCAATAAATTAAATGTAACAATTATATTAATACTAATTATAAAAATACCAACAGAGTTGCTTTATGCAAGCAAATGGTGGTTTAATTATTTGTATGATTTCTATGCTGTTTAAATGGCAGAATATGTGATCATGTAACATAGGCTATAGGTTTATTTATAAAAAATATTTTTAGTAAATGGACTTAAACTTCCAAAAACCTCTAGAGTAGTGGTCTGGGTTCAAACATTGAACGAAAGTGAGGCTTCGTTTTTCGTTGATCACGTGTTTCTCTGAAAAAAATATGCGCTCCGGCACGGAGCTTCATGAGAAATTGCGCTGCATACTCAATACACGCTTTGAAGCTTCAGTGTCATATGTAACATCACTACAGTGACATACATATATATGTATGTCACTGTAGTGATGTTACATATGACACTGAAGCTTCAAAGTGTGTATCGAGTACGCAGTATACATTATGCATATTTCTCTGCTAAGGTTACAGGACGACTTCACCGTATTGAGGGGCTGATGGACGGGGCCATGTAACGTAAAATCTTGGACAAGAACCTCTTTCCCTCAAAAATTATTGACCCTTCATTTCTTTGTAAGTGGGCAAACTTACAAAATCAGCAGGGGATCAAATAATTATTTGTTTATTTGTTTATTTATATATCATTCAGCGCTTGTTCATGAAATGCTCTGTACTGGGGAGACCTTGGTCTTTTCCCAACTGACCTGAAGACCCAAACAGCTGAGGTGTCTGAGCACCAGTTTCCTGTGTGCAGTGTGCACACAACAAATCTTGAGTGAGCCAGGATTATCCAGTCGAGATATTTGAGAATGCAAATGCCCACTTCTCTTAATGGTGCAAGGGCAACCTCTGCGAATTTAATAAAGACGCAAGGTGACAGGGACAGCCAGAAAGGGAGGACCTTGAACTGGAATGCCTGACCCTCGAAAGCAAACCAAAGAAACAGTCAGTTTCGAGGAAAAATCGAGACATGGAAGTATTCATCCTTCAAGACTATCACTGCGAACCAATCCTGTTGGCAAACACATGTCAGAATATGTTTCTGTGTTAACATCTTGAACGGGAGCTTGTGCAGGGCCCGATTTAAAAGTCGTAGGTCCTTTCTTTGGTACGATGAAGTAAGAGCTACAGGAACCCTTCTTCATCTCGGCTATAGGGACAATCTTTATTGCTACTTTACCAATAAGGCTTCAATTTCCGCACGCAGGACAGGGGCGTCTTTGCCTGCCACCGAGGTAAAGAGAATGCTGCTGAACCTGGACAGGCACCTGGCAAACTGAATCGCATAGCCAAGTCTGACTGTCCTGATGAGCCAACTTGAAGGGTTGGGAAGTGCTATCCAGGCCTCCAAACTCTGCATGAGCAGCACTAGAGAAACAATCGTTTTTGACATACCTGCAGTGAAGCACTGAAGCGGAACATTGGCCGCAATGTTGGTAAGCCACGCATCCCAATCCTGTGGTTGTGGGTGTACTGGAACATTGGAACCAGCTTGTGACAGTTGAGGAAGATACAAGTCTTCTGAGCATGCCACACTGTGCGCAGGGCTTTGTGTGAGTTGTGTCTGAACATGAGGAGGCAGTAAGTCCTTGTCCATCATGGCTGCAAACTATGTGGCCCAGAGAATGAGGAAGTTGCTCTTTCTTTGAAAATGTGGGTACCACTGCCACTTGGGCGAGCAGCAGAGCAAAAATAAAATGAAAAAGATTCTCCACCAGGCCCTTTACTGGGGGAAGGAGCGGTGCATTCACCACCTCCTGGGAAAGAGCAGCTCCTCTCACCTCTGCACCTCTGAGGAGCCTGTCTTAGGGAGACTTCGAAGCCTTCTTAGGATTCTTAGGGCTCACCAGACGAGCAAGCTGCATCACCTTTCTGCAGGCAGTTTGATACTGTGGCCGGACTGTGGGCTCAGGCTGCAGCAGAGCTGTTCCTGCATCAATCCCGGCTCAGAACTACCCTTGTCCAGCTCTTTTAGAGCTTTGGCCTGATGAACCTGCAGGATGGCCATGACATGCAGGGTGGAGGCGGCCTGTCCACTTCCACATGCACTTCTTGGAAGAAAGGAACTGGGGTCAGGCACTGCTGTGAGTCATGTTCTGAGCCTAGAAACCAATCATCCATGTCATGTTCTCGCAATGGTCATGTTCTTGCAATGAGGACATGTAACATCCACAAACGTTGTCTCAGCATGGGTGAGACCCAAACACTTGAGACAGCGATCATGACCGTCTGAGGCTGAAAGATATCAACCGCATCCAGAAACACACAGGCGAAAAAGCTCTCCATCTATGGTTGCTCTTTTAGAGGAAAGTTGCTCTTTTATGTTGCTGAAGTGCCAAGGGGAACTCTCTTTGCACTCATCTGTGCACTGCTTGGAGACAGAACGCTCAAAAGTGCGGTAACACCAGCAACCCACTTCTTCCAGAAGTGAATGAAATGAGCTTGTGTAGTGATGACACTCCAAGGAACAAATCTAAATGAGTGATGAACACCGTTTCCCTTTTATACCCGTATGTACGGGGGAGTGGCATGCAAATTCCACTTGCCAGTTCTCATTTGCCTTTTCTCAAAGTATCAGAGGTGTTTGGAGTTCCCAAGTGTGACCATAGTGTCAGTCACCGAAACCACGTCGAAGTGACTGACAGATAGGGAAACTTTGGCTCACCCCTGCCAAAGGGACGTCACATGTGTTTTTTCATAAGAAATGTTTTACTTTATAGTAGGTTATAATAACATCTCAATATAGGTTAACATTGAGAGCCTTCAATGCATCTTCTCCATGAAAGAAAGCAAATGAAGTGAAGCGATTGCTCCCGCAAGCTGAATCTGTGCCATTGTAGACCGATAGATTAGCTAATAAGAATGGCGGGTTATTAATTTCCACTTCTGTCGAAGGCACACCTGTGCTCTTGTCTCTCTCTCTCAGGCGTACAAGCTTGGCATTGCCACTGTAAGGGATTATTACAGACATTAAAAGCACATTACATACCCCGCCCTGCCCCTTCCACACACACACACACATACACAAACTTCATTAGGCCTTGCCCATTAGCTCTCTCTCTCTCTCTCTCTCTCTCTCTCTCTCTCTCTCTCTCTCTCTTTCTGGTGGAAAGCTTGTGCAGAGAGTCATCATTTGCCAAAAAAGCCATTAAAAAAAAACATAATTACAGAGAGAAAGCAGGAAGAAAATCAAAGAGATTGGCCCTCTTCTGAGAGAGAGACCTCCATTCTGACATTCCCATTGAAAAGATAAAAGCTCTTTCCAATCTAACATTATATCACACACAATGCATACAAGACCCTATCATCTCTCTCTCTCTCTCTCTCTCTCTCTCTCTCTCTCTCTCTCTCTCTCTCTCTCTCTCTCTCTCTGTTCCCTTTCTCTTGCATACTGTAATGATAAAACTTACTGCAATGTCAAAAGAAAATTACATGTTATCTACAGTATGTGTGCATTGATTTTCTTTTTTCTTTTTTTACTTGGACTTTTGGTATTTGTTTTGTTCAAATGGACATACAAAATCAAAGTTGTTTCAATATATAATGTAAGTGCTATGGACTGGAAATGTTGAGTGCTAGGACTTTTTTATTAATACAGCTATGTCATAAGTTTTCAATCCCTAATAAATACTGCTGTTTTTAAGTAACTTGTTTGTATGGTATGGTACAAACTCTAAAACAAAACTGAATTAGTCAAAAGTCAAAAGAGCTCTCACAAAAGCCATAGAGAACAAATTATTTTACAAAGTCTATGGCTACAAGAAGATTTCCAAAACACTAAAAGTTTATAGAGAGACAGCTGGCAGCCTTATTCAAAAGTTTAAAATGTGTTGTACCAGAAAACCATTGAGGGTTTTGAAGAAAAAGCACAATATCATTCTAAGGAATAAAATGTTTAATCAGAGCAACAACAACAACAACAACAACAACAACAACAACAAAAAACTTAATTTACTGCCAAAGTCTTGCAAGATGACCTGATGAAAGGAATAAAAAAACATTTCAATGCAGAGTGTACGAAGAACACAAGACGCATTTTAGAGTGGCCTTGTATTGTGGCCAGCCTAAGGCACGCCTGTGCAATAATCATGCTGTCTAATCAGCATCTTGATATGCCACACCTGTGAGGTGGAGAAGTGCACACTAACACAGATTTAGACAGATTTGTGAACAATATTTGAGAGAAATAGGCCTTTTGTGTACATAGAAAAAGTCTTAGATCTTTGAGTTCAGCTCATGAAAAATGGGGGCAAAAACAAAAGTGTTGCATTTATAATTTTGTTCAGTGTACTTTCTTAGCACATAAATTGGCTAGAAATGATGGCGGTGTTTCGAGCTCTCAAACACTTCCTCCCAGACCTGAGGGGCCATCATGTGCTTGTCCGCACGGACAACACATCTGTGGTCTCTTACATCAACCATCAGGGGGGTCTGAGGTCATGTCACTTATGCAAACTGGCACCATATCCTCCTGTGGGCCTCTCTGAAGGCAATTTACATCTTGGGGTTTTTAAATAAGGGAGCAGACATCCCGTCGAGGCAGGGTCCGAGTCCCGGGGAATGGAGACTCCACCCCGAGGTGGTGAAGCTCCTATGAAAAACTTTGGTCGAGCGGAAGTAGACCTGTTCACATCTTAAGAGACGACACACTGTCCACTGTGGTTTTCACTCAGTCAGCCATCTCCTCTGGGGCTTTTTGTTCAGTGTAGATGGTCCTGCCATAGACCTTGCGCCGAGCGACCACTCATGATTGCCCCCCAACCTGTGAAGGAAGCATCTGTCGTTAGCATTACGCAACGACAAGAAGCCCCCAACACTGGGCCTTTCTTCCACATTACTAAGACATGTAGGCATCGCTGCGTGACCTTGATCATGCGAAACAGATTTCCCCTCGGAGAAAACCCCTTGGTTCTGCGCCACCACTGCAAGGGCCTCATGTACAGGAGGCCAAAAGTTATTACGTTGGACGCAGCTGCCATGAGACCCACCAGTCTGAAACTGTTTTACAGTGAGTGACTGGCCTAGTTTTACCTAGGCCGAAGGGAAGAACCCGATATTGGTACACTTCGCCCCCGAAAGCGAACTTCAGGGACTTCCTGTGATGAGGATGGATGGCTACATGGAAGGACGCGTCCTTAAAATCTATCGTGACAAATCAGTCCTCAGACTGAATTTGTGACCCAATCTGTTTGAATGTAAGCCTCCATCCTTCTTTGGAACAATGAAGTAACGGCTGTAAACTCCCTGCTGGGAGAAGGAACCCTTTCTATTGCCTCCTTTCGCAGAAGAGTCTGTACTTCTTGCTCCATAACCAGAGCCTGCTCGGGGTCCACCACCGTAGGGAGGACCCCTAGAAATCTGGGCGGAAGAACCGAACTGAATTCTGTAACCCTTTCTAGTGAGCAGGACCCAATGAAATATATTTGGCAGTAGCTTCCACGCTGCCAGAAAATCTACTAAGGGGACCAGTCTCTCGAGACTGGCCTCTGGTATTGGTCGAACAGCCACTCCGTAGCCCTGTAACGGCGAACCGGCAGGGAAAAACCAAACTGACTGTTCTACGACCCTCGGAGGAGGATCGTTGGGAAATGAAGGTACCTCGGCGCCCTGAACCGGCGAACCGGCAGGGAACAACCAAACTCTCTGCTTTACGTCCCTCCTCGGTGGATCATTCGGGAACGCTGACACCTCGGTTCCCTGAACCGGCGAACCGGCAGAGAACAACCGAACTGGCAGAGCTGCGACCCTCCTGAGAGAGCCGCTTCCCAGAGGGCGCTGAGGAGAAACGGGCACCTTATTTTGATGAGGTGGAAACCGTTTCTCCCTGGAGGGGACTGCCCTCAGAAGTCTGACGGCCTGATGAAGGCACTTCATCTTAGTCGAAGCCTTCTTTGAGATAACGACTGTCCTCAGATCTGTCTTATCCCAAGACGACTACGGCTGAGACTACTAAAGGAACCAGCCTCTCGAGACTGGTCTCTAGTATACCTTGAGAAGCCAATCCAGCGTCCTGAAATGGATGACCGGCAGGAAATAACAGAACTGACCCCTCTTAAACCCTCCTTCTGTGAGTCAGACACTGAGACTAGAACTCGCTGGAGGGTTAGGGTTAGATATTTCTGAAACATTAACCAAGATGGCCTTTGTTGTTGATATGAGTGTGTTGTCTCATTTTTTTCACCGTAATTCTTACAGTTAATATAATCTGACTGAGGAATCTTAGACAAGTAAATATTTTAACTGTGGTCAAATGTAAATTAACTTGTGCTTATTTAACTTTATTCAAAAAAATATTATTTAACTCTGCAATTTGCCTTCATTAGCGATTATCATTAATTTGATTACACAGATACTAATTAAACTAAACTGAGCTAGACAATGACATCTCTGAATTCAATAATGAAATGCCTTTAACTGAAAATTGAATGTTTAATCTTATTATTATACATTACTGACACTCTGTCCTCCAATTTGATACTGTTAAGTGCTTTGACACAATCTGTATTGTTAAAAAACAACAACAATATAAATAAAGGTGACTTGACTTGACTTCATGTCGATCCAGTGAGCATTGTTTTCGCGTGTGATGCACGCACGTTTGCGTTTAAATCTTTTCATCAAATAACGTTAATGTATTAACCAGCATTTATGCTTTTGAACAAGTGCACTACCTCAGGACATTTTTGTTCATGTAAAATATACCTTATTGTCATGTTCTAGACTTGTTATATTTAGCTTTAAATAAAAAAAAAATACCCCCTTAATATTGTGGCAGTTTTTTTCTCCGTGGTATCAAAAACGGTATCGAATATCGATATTTTTCAAGGTATCGTATCGAAGTTAGAAATTCTAGTATCGTGACAACAATACTGTCTAGATATATATTTTATGCTTGTGGACAAACTAGACAAAATAAATAGACAGAGACAGTTTCACACAGAGCGCTTGCTGAAGACACAGAAGCTATAGTGACTGTTTGTTCCAGGTATGCTTTATAGTGTCCTGGTCGATGACGTCACGTGACGTTCAGTCACGCCATTGGACTGATTTCATACGTGCCTAATGACGCAATCACGCAGAGGCATTCCCACCGCGTCTCGACGCAGCTCGAGTTCCCTTGAAAGGGAACCAAAGATTATCAGTGATCTGGAAGCTTTTTCAAGCGTGGAATGGACCAAGATTGCAGCAGAGAGGTGTCAGAAGCTTCTAAGCACTTACAGGCAGCATTTATTGCAGGTTATAAGGAATAAAAGGTTCTGCACAAAAGCACCTTCAGTGCTCGGACCCCTAAAAATAATAAAGTCGATAGCTGTGGTCACAATTCACTTTCATTTGTAAAAAAATTAGCAGCTTTCAGCAATAAATGTTTTATTTTGTGTTCCACTATTATTTTTTTATTATTGTTATTGTTTAAAATAGCATGCATACAAATAGCCGTTCAGAACTTGGAAAGAAAGGGGAAAATGCTTCTAAACTCAGCATTTAAATTTTTGCAATCATGGCATTTTATCTGATAAGAAAATATTCAATGGGGAAAAAAATGAGAGCAGTATCTCTATGGATTGAGTTTATGAATATGTGTGATTGAGTAAGACAGAGCAAGAAGGAGAGGAAGTAGGAGTGGGAGAATTGGAAGGGGAATTTTAGGTTACTTTGCAAAAAACTGAGATTCATTGCCTGTGTCTTAATCCCCATTCAGTGAATATAAGAGCTAAAGTTCTTGCAGACTTCTGGCTCATATTTCTTCCCATTGTTGGACTGCATAGAATATGTTTGAGCGAGTATATGGGTCATCCAATAAAACATGTGCCTTTTTGATAGTTTTTAAGTCTTTTTTTGTACAATTTTAAACATTCTGTCAGACAAAGAATATGTTGAAGCAAGTGTTTATAAATCACACTAAGCCATCTCAAGTTAATACATTTTAATATATGTGTGGACAGTTATTCCTTCTGAAAGGTAACAGGATTGGTGGTAAAATAAATGGTAACATTTAATTTTCTTTTTTTTACATACGGTATAGTCTGTGAGGAAAATACTTCACAGAAGAGGCTGACAGTCAATCAATCATTTAACCAATCAATATTTTACTTTTTTAAACATGCAAGGGACAACAAAAGACATGTTTTGCAGAGTGAAACCTATCCATATGCAAGAATCTGCAAGCGTGGTGGCAGTGTCTGGGTGCAGCCGGTTAGATTTATGATAGATATATACGCATTTTGGACATGGCTCCAGCTCCCGCATTGGCTGCTGTGCCGGGTTTTAGTGTATCAGCTGAGCGCTAGCTCTTTGTCTTGTCACCAAGGCAATCAGGAAAATAAGGCACGTTTGATTTACTCTGGCCTGGCTTGGCCACTGGGTCCTCACACCGTGAACACTCCTTGCACTCCTCTTTTTTCTCTCGTTTTCCTGTGTGATGGATGACAGAGGATCACTCATTCCTTATAACCTACGGAGAGACTCCATTTATCAAGAGCCTAAGGCCCCGCCCCCAGGTCATAACATAAGCTGTCTTTCATTCTGATAGCCATGGCTAATACATCAGACTCCCTCTATCTCTATCTCTCCCTCTCACACACGTACGATGGGTCAAGCTAATATATCAAGAGATCCACAGGCCGTGGGAGTGCGTTATTTATGATCAGGACTCTGACACGGAAAGCACTAACACAGCAGAGGGAGGGAGGGGTGTGAGCACATGAGAAAGAGACAAAGAGAGATGGATGTTTAAAAGAGATTAGAAGAAGACCATTGGCAAAGCATTTCTGAAAGGGAGCGTGGATTATGGGAGATAAGTCTCTAATAAGGTGTTGCCGGATGGAATGTGATCTCCCCAACCAACTACGCATCATGAAAAATTAGCAGGGGTCCAACGGCGAACTCAAAGAAGAATAAGTTTTGTTAAAATTGGATTCCAAATATTGTAGCAAATATATAGCATTAAGTACATTTTAATTAGTTTTTTTTATAAAAGTTTGTTTGGTATAAGTGGGTACACACCTAGACAATTAAAATGTTCTCTATAGAACTTTAAAGGGTTATGCCAGGTGCTTCATATGTATAAATACATTTTATGAATTAAACATCCTTTAAAAAATATTTTATCACCAAAAAAAAAAAAAGAAAGAAAAAAAAAACAAAAAAAAAAAACTGTTAAACATGAAAGTATTATGCAATAATTTAAAACATTTCTCCTTATATTTAGCCTTTTTGGCAGAAAATTCTTTAAAATTCTGCATATAACTCTGGCAATCTATGCGCTCCTCTGATGTGTAAATTGAACAATCAGAACATATATGCAAGCAACATTTATTTCTAAAATCTAAAAAAAGCAAAAGGGAGACACAATGAAATTAGTTTCCTTCTGTATAAATAACCAATTATTATCAGAGGTGACCTTTCAAAACGATTAGCTTTCAGCATCACTGTTCAGCATAACACAACAGGTGGAGAGAGACAATAAATAAATAAACAGGTGGAGAGAGACTTTCAAATTTAACTAAAATATTGATGGAGTCCAAATTATTGAAGCATCTCAAAACAAGTGAATGACTGTACGACAAGGCCATAAATAATTTTGATGGAGCGGAGGCTGGATTTCCTGTACTTGTAGGTGAGTATATGATTTGATTGACATGTAAAGCAACCAATTACACTTTGTTTTTACATGCTGTTTAGGTCTGGGTTGATCTGAAATAGATGATACCACAATAGAGAGCTGCAGGGATTTTGTAGGGTAAAACTCAGAAACAAGTTAGCATTTTAGCACGTTTGGTTCCATCATCCGAAGTCCATTTTGGAATCAGGTTTTGGTTAAATGCCTGAATTATGTCTATGACATAAAATACATCAGTAATACCCCCTTGTGTTTTTTTTTGTTTGTTTGTTTGGTTTTTTTGCAAACAAGTGGCTGAATGGGACTACAGTGGTTTTCGGAGACATTAAACCTCATTATGCCGAACAGGTAAACTTGCTTTCACAGTAGTTTGTTTATGGCCCATGTTTAGCTTTTTACTAAACTGTATTACACACTTCAATTGTATTTAGGCTTCAAAATTCATAAAAGTTATGATAATTTGTGAAGATTATCATGATAAACAAAACGTGTAACAATATAAACTTTTGTTGGTCACAAACCTTATTTTCTGCAATTCAAAAGCCAATGAGAAAAAAAAAAAATCCTTTTGGTTTTGTGGGAACCAGAGTGATGCCAACATCTGAGTTGGTTTACAGAAATGCACCATCTCTGCAGCTCTTTATGTATACCTCTCTATAATAGACTGAATATACATTTAATACAAATAATTTAAATAATGTTTTGGCAGTTTCTACAAACTTTTTTTTTTGTCCCCATGAGGAAACAAGCTTATAAATCATACAGAATTAACTTTTTTGAAAATCTAAAAATGGTAGAAAGTTTTTCTATGATGGGCAGGTTTAGGGGTAGGGTTAGTGTAGAGGGATAGAATATACAGTTTGTATAGTATAAAATACATTGCGTATGGAATGTCCCCATAAAACATGGAAACCCAACAAGTGTGTATGTGTATTTGTGTGTTTATTTGTGCTGTACTGACAGCCAGAACCCCGACTGTACAGCTCAGTTTAATTGCCTCAGTTTGACCTTGAAAATTCACAGATCCATCTGGCTTTCACAGTCCACAGAGTCAGGAAGTGCTTCTCGCTCCTGCTCTGTGTTTGGCAGTTACTTAAGCGGAGATGTGTTCCTACAGTACCGAAAGCTACGGAGGCGTGTCTCGTCCTATTCTGCGATTAAGTTTAACACAGAAAACTTTTGCCTCCTGGAAAAGGAATGTAAAATGTTTCCTTTCACTAAGTGAGCGTCTCTTGTTTCTCTCTCTTTCTCTAAAATGACGGTGCATTTCCTCGAGTTCTTACTCAGCAGGAGGTCAATCACTCCCTCCGCTTCTCTTTCTGTCGCACGCAGCTGCGCACATCCCTCTCGCACTGTTTTAGTCTTTCATTTCATAATTCATCCCGTTGAGTCACAAACACGCACACATGGGCTAGAGAGCGGGATTGACACAGCAGTCGAGTGCTGAGGTGGGCGGAATTCAGAGCGACTCCATGTAACAGCAAAAACACTCTGCATCCTGTTTTACATGCACTATACGCATCACACACATCTGGGCCCATTCACTACTGACACAATACATCCAACTCCATTTGACACTCTGAATGGCAACTTGCTAATAGAGAAGTATGAGGAAAGTTGTGAGAGGAAAAACTTTTTGGAGCTGAAATCCAGTGTGTCACCTGGTTTAATTTGGGATGAAGAAAGGAGACATTTGGGTCTCTATCCTCACCATTTCCTTGCTTAATTGGTAGCTCCTACCTGGGAGTAGTGTTGGGATAATCACTGGCACCTTCACGTGACATTTATTATTATCAGAGGAACCAGCTGACTTAAGGTCAGGATCTATCTATCTATCTATCTATCTATCTATCTATCTATCTATCTATCTATCTATCTATCTATCTATCTATCTATCTATCTATCTATCTATCTGTCTGTCCGTCAAAATATTCAAGACAAAACATTTTTTTTATATAGTGCATTTCTCAAAACACACGGAGGAGAAAGTGGGAGGAAAGAAAGAGAGAGATGAAGACAGAAAGAATCAATATCAATAATGGGAATCAAAATTGAGAAAGGAAATGGTGTGGACAGAAAGGATAAGGTGCAGCTTCTCTGAGTCTCACTCCCTCTTTCATATTTTAAGGTTAGAATGGGGTCATTTGGAGTCATTTAATTCTATTGTCTGATACATATTAAATACATGTATTCCATTTAAATAGACTGAAGTAACATTAACCGTAGACTGTCGTGAGGAATGCATTGAATCAATTCACCACTGCTATCTAGACGCCTGAATCAACTCTTTAAAGGGCCAAACATTTGATCATTTGGTGAGAAAAAATATATGTTTTTGTACTTTTTTTAATTTTTAAATCAAAATTGTTTATGGTCTGCTTTCATCAGATTACATTAGGCAAACTTTAATTAAAAGATGTAAATAAGGCCAAGTTCCCTTTCGAGGGAACTCGAACTGCGTCAAATTACATTTTGGGGGAACGCCCCTCAGCGTAACGCCTCTGAAGCATGAATGAAACTAAGCCAATCTTGAGACCATAGTAGTAGTAGTAGTAGAGACCATACCCAGCTCTAGAGCTCCCTCCACAAGGAAATTGTACGGCCGGGCTATGTGCCCAAGGTGCCATCTAATGTGGCACGGCCTACGATTCTGCAGGCTTTTCATCCTCCACCTCACGTGACGGTGGATGAAGAAAGACTTAATTTGCTCTGCCCTGTCAGAGCTCTCAAAATATGTATTCAGAGGTCCTCTTCATGGCGGAAGTCAGACCAGTTGCTAGTGTGTTTCGGGTCGCCCAAGAAGGGGCTTCCCACATCCAAGCAGACCATTAGCAACTGGATTGTTCAGGCTATCTCTATGGCCTATCAGGTGCGCAGTTTGCCTTCACCTTTGGCCATGAGGGCTCATTCAACCAGAGGCATGGCGTCCTCTAGAGCCCTCTTTTCATGGGCCCCGATCCAAGAAGTGTGCGATGCAGCAGTATGGGCCACCCCTCATACTTTCATCAGATTTTATAGCCTGGACATTCAATCTACGCCTGGCACCCTTGTGCTCTTGTCCTATGTGTGCCTGTGCGCAGCTTCACACTGGGACAGGCAGGGCTCGTTGTGGCATAGGGGGTACTCGTTCCCCCAAAGTGTCATTCGAAGCAGTGCGAGTTCCCTCGAAAGGGAACGTCTCAGGTTACGACTGTAACCCTTATTCCCTGAGAAAGGGAACGAGAACAGCGTCCCTTCGCCACGCCTTCCCCTGCCTGGGAGCGACTTGCTTCATCACAGAAGCTGACGCTGTTGTGTGCCGGCGTCCCTTTGTAGCTTCCGTGTATGCCGTCACACGTTACGTCATGATGCAACGCCAATCAAGATTGTTTTCATTTCATTCATGCTTCAGAGGCGCTACACTGAGGGGCATTCCTCCAAAATGTCATTTGACGCAGTTCTCATTCCCTTTCTCAGGGAACAAGGGTTACAGTCGTAACCCGAGACGTTTTCTAAATAAGATTAATATGAATAAAATAAAAAATATAAATATGACACTGATTTAAAGGGACAGTTTTTTTGTGGGGACAGTTAAAAAAAGAAAAGAAAAAGAAAAGAAATTCTGTGCACAAAACACAAATGATGATACTTTGAAGAATGTTGCAACTGTTTTGACCTCAGAATGAAAATCAGTGGGGTCCAAAACAACACTGACACTTTTTTCAAACATTTTCTTTTGTGTTCCACAGAATAAACAAATGTGACAAATTTGAAATGGCATAAAAGTGAGTTTCTTTTTTCCCCCTTTTTTTGGTGCATATTTCCAGATTCTCCATCACTCGCAAAGATATTTAGCACCTATAGTTAAACTAGTATGTAGATGGTTAGTGAATAAAATACAGATTTTGCAATGAAATACTGCAAGTGCTACAACTTTTTAGTGAACTGTGGTGTCCAAGAAGGCAAAACTATTTGTGCATTAAAAAGACCTTGCAAGATTTTGGGGCCTACAGCAGCAGCTCTACATCTAAGGGTTAACTCTATTAACTTTCTCTCTGTCTCTTTCATTCCCTTTCTCTCTGGCGGGCTCTCAGTCTCTCATCTCTAATTGAATGCCTCTCCTGACAAATGGGCTGTTGAGGCTACACCTGCAATGCACCATTACATTCTCAATTCTCATCTGACAATGAGTGTGTGTGTGTGTTTTGTTTGAATGTGTATGTAAAATGCATCATTTCATATCGCAGATCAAAGTATAGTTGTAACAGCTCTTTACTGCTGGTCTCAAATGGTTCGGGTTTGTGCGGTGGGTTATAGAAAGTGTTGTGTGTGTGTTATTCTCAGTGGTAAACTCTTTGAGTGCTGTTCTGACAGTGCTGTGCGTAATAATGGCTTTGAGCCTCATTGTTAATGCTCCTCCTCTCTGTAGCGTGAGACTCACAGACACACACGTGTGACCTCGACTCTCAAATCATTAATTTCCATGAGGAGTGTGCAACACAACTTTAATGCTCCTAAAATGCAACAACAGCACTGGGCTTCTAAGGCATGCCTTGATTTAGCACAAATTACTCTGACATTTTACTCCATCTTCTTGCCATGAAACTGTGCAGTCTGGTATTCTGAAATGGAGAGAGATTGGACATAACTGGAGCTCATATTAAGCATTTCTTTGGCACAAAATTCCTAATTATACCTGATTCTACTTGTATACATGATACCTGAAGTCAGTATGTTTGTACAAGTGGTTAAAGCTTGCAAAAACAGGGTATTATATTCTAAGATTATTTATGCTATCATCACTTAATTGGCTTTTGGCAAAGGTTCCCTGGAAAACCAAACGTCTGCTGGTGTTCTGACCCTTTCCAGCACATTTGTTGACTTTTGTGTCCTCTTACCTATTTGAGACTGGCGGAATAGAGTTAGCTATGAAAGCAAACATAGGGGGAAACCCAAAACCTCTTCAGGAGAGAATGAGAGAGGGAAGAAAGAAAGGATAATTGTGTGTTAGGCAGAGGAGACGTTGGAGGATAGTAACATCATCTGTACTCCAAGATGAGTCATTGATTTTTATTTGTGCATTTTTACTGGAAGAAAAATAAATAATTTTTAATAAATATAATTTTTAATTAAATTGTTTTGTATCTGCAAATGTTTTTTAATCAATATTTAGGAACACTAAAAGCCACAATTTTGGCTTCAGTGGTCTTTCATTTGTAGCAGATCATTTTGAAAATATTATATCAAAGAGCAAAGACGTTAAAATAAAATGTTACAATCTTCCACAGGCTATGCTAAGAGACATAGAAAGAGGACGAGTGTGCCTGTGACACTAATGAAATAATCAAATTTTTATTTTTCAATTTTCCACCATTTGAGTGATCTGCAACCCAGACAGTTTCTGTGTACACAAGTGGCAAACATTAAACTGGAAAATTCCAGGGCTGCTTGAATGCACAACTATGTATAAAAGCCAGAGGCCCACACACTTTAGCTCCCTTTGACAGCAGCAGCACACACTGACACACATGGTTTATGGTGACTTTCCATAGACATAATGATTTGTATACATGTGCAAACTGTATATGCAATACCCTAACCCTAACCATTACATAAAACGTTCAACAATTTGACATTTTCAAAAAAAAATACAAAAAAATAATAAATAAATAAATTTCATGATTTATAAGCTGTTCCTCATGGGGACAGAATTTATTTTCCATAAATTACTGGTATTACTATCCTTGTGGTGACATGGTCTCCATAATGTAAGGAATGCAGGTACGTGTGCATGTAATTTTTTTCTTGACTGAACTTGAAATGTCAAACGGACAGCATCTAAAATCTGCCATATTTGTAACAATTCATTATTTAGGTTTGTTAAATGCCATCTGAAAAAGGTTCCCGTGAAGCCTTTTATTTCCACAGTTTCAAATTGTTTGTTGTAATATGTTTTATCGCATATACATGTCATGGAGAACTTTAAAAAAAAAAGTATACTGAATACCATCACACACAGATGTCAACACTTGGCGCATGCAAACGGCAAGGAACAAAGTCATCCTGACATCACAAGACAAGGCGTTACTATGACAACAAAATGTAAATAAAACAGGCAAACAGTCAAACAATGCATCCATATTATCACCCCAGTGTATATTGGGAAGAGTGTGAATGGGACTGAAGCACCATACAGTAACTATAATAATCAAGCAAATCTTAGCAACGTTTACTTGATTTAGGACTCTTTTTTAAAATCATGAAGCAGGCCCTGGCTCAGGAATACAGAAACACAGTTGAAAGGGGTGGAGAGCTGGATGTGTTTTTCATGTTTGCCCACACGTCACGTGGCCAAGAGTCACGACCCACGAGCCACGATATGCAAATGCAATTAGAGCATCTTTATCTCTTCAAAAAGCCACGGATGAGAGAAAGGGAGGAGGCGGAGGGAGGGAGGAGCGAGGAACTGAGAGAAAGCGAGAGAGAGAGAGAGAGAGAGAGAGAGAGAGTGAGAGAGAGAGAGAGAGTCTGACTTGACCTGCCGTAGATCCTCATCGCCTGTCTGAGACTCAAGAGGAGAATACAAATGTTACTACATTAACCCGCTCCCGCAGAGAAACGACAGACAAGAGAGGAGAATAAAGGCTAGGAAGAAAGGGAGAGAAAATTAGGGAAAAATGGCTTTTCTTTGTAGTAAATCATATCTCAAATGAATGCTAATTTAGAGGAAGTGATAGAAGTGGTAATTGTTCTTTTCAGCTTTGGGGGCTCGGGCTCTATAGAGCCGCACCTTTGATGGACTGCCATGTCAGCAGTGAATTGTGGGTACCAAATAGGCTAACCCCAGTGCACTTTGCTTCTTGTTGTGGATTATATGCACGTCTTTGTAAAACAGCGATCGCTTCAGCACCTGTACAAGTTTCCTCAGTTCATTGTTTTGTCGTTTCGGTTTGCATGGTTGTAAAATTTCTGAAGATACTCCTAAGTGTTCCCTTTGGATTTATTCATTAAAGACTGTGTATTGTTGTCTCATTATAGCCACATTTCGTTACAATATCCTTGCCATCATGCCTTGACATGATGATAACATAAATGCTTTTGAGAGAGATGTAAACACTGATAGCAGGCATACAGCAATGCCTCAAGCTCATTGTACTTTAAAGTGAGATAAGATACAGTATATCTTTATTCTAAAGAGAGATATTCTTAATTCATCCAGTGTTCCATGGCAATCTAATGTTTATCATTAACTCCTCTACATCAGTGCTAATTCAGCTCACACTTAGCCCTGTTAATGACCATTAGCCATGCTAACATTACTGTTATATTACTGTTCTGTGAATTATTCTTTCATCTTATCTCATTTTACTAATTATCTATCATTTTTTATAAACAAGCTAATATGAAGACAATTAAATGCTTCATAGACTTCTCATGAGAGTTTAATTTTAATTGAATATACTAAATAAGGATTGGTAATCAAGAACTGGGTCAATTAAAAAAAAATAAAAAATATTACTGAAACCTAATTATTTTCATAACTTCTGGTTTTGTTAAAGGTTCTTGGATGTCTAACTTCTTAGACATACTGTACTAAATACTGAATACTGTATTAAAATACTATAATACTATAATTATTTATACAATATAAAAGGGACAATAATATAGTGTTTCCTGCATTGCTTTATCTCCAAAAAGCAATGTTTTAGTTAAGAGGTTGCAGTCTGAATTGAACACAAAAGAAAGAAATAACAAAATACAACCATAATTCATAAATGTATGACTCATTTAAACAATTGAAATGTTCTTTTTTCTTTTACTCAAAAATAAGTCTTAAACTCGATATCAAATGGCTCACTTGATGATTCTGTCAGAGCAGTTGTGGAATTGACATCTCATTGACTCACTGAACTACAAGACAGTTCTATTAGCATATCTCAGGGATTCCAAATATTTTTTTGTCACCCGAAACATATTCACTTGGCTGATTTAGGTTAATATTTCAATGCAACACATTCACATGTTCACGGTTCTCTGATGTCGGTTAATGGTGGAATGACATACATGTAAACAAATAAAACATTATTTTAATTTTTTATTAATTAATGCATTTTTATTATTTTAGTAATTATTTCAAAACTTTACATTAATTCATAAAACCCCTGCAGTTCCTCAATGAACCCCAAGGAGAGCCAAGGATCTTTGATTTTGCTGTAACAAATTTGTCTTTAAAACATTTCAAAACAAAGTCTGTTTCAGGTTGAGCAGCTGACTTTATTGCTTCCACAAAAGTATTACACATTTGTTAATGGGATCATGAAGGAACCAGAATTCCCCCAAAAATCCCAAATTAGGTCACATAATTCACATCAAAACATCCTAATACAAATCATTCTTTCCAGAACATTCTCAGATTCACCCCATACAACTTTCATTTCATGGACGAGGCAGATTTGCTCTTGTTTATATATGCAGAGCAGGCACCACATCAATAGAGCATTGGAAAAGACACATTTTGTAATTTCCTTACTCTCATTTGCTCTGTAAATATTGATGGCTTTCTTTATTACTCCAGTGTTTGAGGAGAACTGGTGCCTCATCATTTTTTTGTGGATTGATTTTGCATTTGCAGGGATACAAGAGGTTTACAGCGTGAATGAATGTTCTTGAATGAATGCACTTTGTATCCTTCTCATCCTCCTTTCCCAGGAGGAATGGAGAAGAGAAGATGCTGCCAAACAAACTCCAGCTGTCCAGAGGTGTCATGGATGTTTTCAGGCTGGAGGGTTGGAATGCTCAAGTAGGCCTGCACTGACCAGTTGAGAAATCAATCACAGATTCATTATTATTAACACACATTTGTTTGAAAGACAAATGAAGAACCGAAGAGGGGATGAGTCTGAGATATTCGAGCCTGTATGAAGTCAAACTCAAAGCCAAATCTAGGGACACTCCCTTGGGTTCTGCTATTTTTCAAGGTAACTCTGTGAACGTACACTGACCTCAACCTTGTGAAATCTCTGCAGCTCACCGCCTCCTTGTTAACCCGGAGTTCACCGCCCGAAATTTCACAGGATCCATTTTTATAGCTCATCTTAAATCTGTACAGTTTGTCTTCCTTAATGCTCGGCTCAGTGAGGACTTAATCGTGCTTGCACTCAATGGAACAGTCACGAACACTAACCGTGACAAACAAGATGTCCTGCCAAGCATTTCACCCTAAATTTGACAGAAAACAGTGCTGCATGGGACTTTCATAGTCATAAACTTGAGGTTTTTTGCACAATTAGATAAACAAGCGAGGTGAGGCCAGATACGCAGATATCCACGTACACACTGAGATTAAATTATCCAGAACATCTCCTTCATCCGCTTCATTATTCACACATACTTCACATACATCTTTGGTACACTTTGGTACACAAAAAAATCCCTTTCAGGAGGAACGGAAAAGAACGGAAGTGGTTGCTAGGAGACCTTTTGGTGAATGGAGTGTATCTTTAGTGCGCTAAGAGATGCAGCCGTAGCCTGTAGGTAGTGAGGGATTTAAGGAGATTTAAGCGGAGAGAGGGAAGCTGGGGGTGCGATAAGGGAGGGAAAAAGACCTGGTCTTAACACAGAAAAGAACAGGGATTGAGTCAAAGAAAAAGCATGTCAACTCAATTCATCCCCAATGAGTGCTTGGGTGTTTTCTGTACTCCCAGCGTGAGTGTAACATGGGCCCGACAGACGACTTATTCAAAGCATGCACAGCAGACAAAGAAAGCTTTAAAATAATTACAGCCATAATAGCAGAATTCATTGTCCTTACAGCACAGCCGTTGAGAATAAGGAACGTCAAAGGCAGGCGATCGCTCGGTTGAACTCGTGGCCTCGTAACAAATTCTGTTGGCATAAGAAGCGCAGGGGGATGCCGGGGGGCTACGCCAAAGGAGCACAAATGCACTTATCATCTGAGTGTTCATCTCATTTTATACACTGTGCTTGTATTCACAACCTGTGTGAATTAAATTTCTAGTAGAAAAGCCAGAGGAAGTAATCGTGGCCACAAAGTCAATCTAATCACTCGCAGATTGCATTAGCATTCCTCCGCTGGTAATTACAGGCAAATATATCATATGACGGAAATCAGATAACATGGGCAAGCTGGGCGTTTGAAGCTTACATTGAGATATAAATGATTGCAGAACAGAACCTGTGTTGTGATGAAAAAGGCACACTCTTGTCGCAGTCACTTACTGCAGATGTTTATGGCTAGTGTGATAAGGATACCAATTATATATATATATATATATATATATATATATATATATATATATATATATATATATATATATATTTTGCTAATTTAATGCATCAATTTGATGTGAATAGCTGTGATAACGCAATACAAATAACACAATTTATCATGCCTCCTGACCCATATGTAAATGCCATAATAAGGGGTTTCCTATCATCCTGGTAATTCAAGCTTTAAAAGCCATTTTCATATTTTGAGGTGATGTGCCTGGCAACAAAGTGGAACAGACTGGGGTCTCAAGATGTGTTTTTAACAGCTGAACTACTTTTAACTTGGCATATCATCCTAAAACATGGCGGTCTTTACATGGGACGTAACAGTCAAATATGTCAGCTAATTCACGTGTACATAGAAAAACAAGTTTAAAAATGGTGCAAACTGATGCAAGAATGTAGTCTACATCCAATGCAAAATAGAGTTCATATGCTCATGTTTAATTATATAGAAATAAAACAAACCATATATTGACTTCTACAGCCACTTTTTGTTAACCTAGAAATCTAGACGCACCCTAGCGGCAGCAAAATGTATTTTGCAGCCAGGGTAGTCTAGCAACTCTCCGTTGACTTTCGGAGCTGTAAAAACCTAAATTGGGTCAGGCCAATCACATCGTGTATAGAGTAGGCGGGGCAGGCTTAACATAATGACGACAGAGTTGCGACGGTTCCCTGCTACTTGAAAACAAAGAATGCCGGCTGCTGGAGAACAGTCTTTCGAATCGGCTTTGGCCGCGACTCTGGAGGACTTGTTTTTCTTTGAGAAAAGAGCAAAGAACGGCACTTAAGTCATTCTTAAAAAAGGAAGATGTGTTCGTAGTTTTGCCGGCCAGATTCAAAGGTTGAATCTATCAACTAACGTTAGCTCCGCTGTTGGGAAAACGTTCTGGTTGGTTGAAGCGCTGTCCTATTGCGTGCAGAGTGAATATGAAAGACAGCCGTTTATCCCGCCCCTCGGATTGAGCCGTGTCTATGGTGAGTTGCCAGACCTAACATCTTGATGTAGGTCTGGCTTGCCAGGCTAACTTTTTGTCATTCCTATACAATGCTTTCATTTTCCATAATAATGTAATATCTTTGAATCTTAATTTGGCAGCTATGTGCAATTACAGGAATATTCTGGGTTCTGTACATGTTGAGCTGAGTCAAACCCATTGTAGCATAATATTGTGTCACGTGGGGCGGCTCAGACAGCTGAAATGAACAGAAAAAGGTCATTCATAAGGCGAGAGGTAATCTGTACCTACACTTCACATTTTAACACAGACCTTGAGCTTAGCGTTCATTAGCATGACATTCGAAACAGGAACCTCTCCCTCCAATTTCACTAAACAAGACAGGCAGAAAGACATTTGACCCCTTTAAACACCATCTATCACAAGACATACTCTGTAATATCACAAAAAAGAGGAAGAAATGAACTCGAAGAAATTAAATAGAATGGAAAATGTTATACGGCACATAGCTTTTGAATTTAAAGCTCAGACAGAAAAGAAGATCTGACTAAAATGATCTACTCTAGTGTGTTTAAATAACATAAAAGGAAATCAGTACAATTATTCGGGTTCGGTTCAGGACGGTCCGGCCTTCAGTTCAGGTGCTGTAGTGCTTAACGTCATTTGTCAAATGATGGAATACATGTTTCATTAAATATCATCTCAATCCAATCAATTATGCTTTAATTCATGGGTAGAATGGGAGTCTCTCGCTCCACATAGCGGTTAATTTCTAATCGAGGTCTAATTGTTTTTACACAGCCAATCAAGAAGGTATGTGTCACTCACTTTGCCTCACAGTCTAATTATATGGTTTGGGACATTTCTAGTTATGTTTTTTTTTTCTTCTAGATTTGCATTTTATGCATTTGGCAGACACTTTTTTCCAAAGCAGCTTGCGTATATATTTTATCTGTTCATGCATTTCATCTATCTAACCCCTGACTTGGCGTTGATATAAGATCAATGCAAATTCATGTATCCTGCTTAAAAAACAAACAACAAGCACACATCTTAAACCAACTTAGGCTGTTGATAAAACTCCCAACTTGATAATAGAGGTGTGTTGTTGATTTTACAGAGGTTTTTGGCACTTTTCAGCTGGTCATGCTGGGAGACCAGCTGGCCGCCCAGCTAAACCAGCTAAACACCAGCTTGGCCAGGCTGAGAATATAGCTAGACCAGCTTGAATATGCTTGGAGACTCATTTAGACCAGCTAAGACTAGTTTAACTTGTTTTTTTTGTTTTTGTTTTCAGAAGAGTATTTTGGCAAGTTCTGTGGAGACCGGATTGTCCTAGACAAACACTGTATTGCTTTGTATTAAAGAGCAGAAAAGAAGGGACAAAGTAAATATATGTGATATGACTGATAACCTGGTATAAGGACTATAGATGTGCTTGTTCTCTCTGACATCTTATGAAATCCTAGTTGACATCTGATTGGATCAGCTGGTGTCGGACTTCTCACTTCCGCAGGGGGGATATTTACTGTCCTCCTGTCAGTCAAATCACCACATGCACGTGTGCACACCAGGCACACAGATATATAGCCAGTTTAGCCAGTCAACTTTTTCTTCATACATTCACCTTCACTCATACCGGTCTCATTTACAATGGTGTCTGCTTCCTCCACTGTAAAATTTCTCCCTCGGCACTAAATTTTCAGGATGGCATGCGGACATTTATTGCTTCTATGGGAGGAAACGAACAAATATCAAACCAGGGTGGCTATCAGCTTCTAAGACTTGCAAATAGATACATTAATGCGCTGGAAAGTGCAGGGCTATTTGCATTTAGATTTATCTTTCATTTTCATTGATCAACATTTTTCGCCTGTCTGCTCGTTTGCAAGTTGAGGCGGTGAAATCGATGTGTGTGTGTGTGTGTGCGTGTGTGTGTGTGTGTGTGTGTGTGTGTGTTTTTTTTAGCAGCTTGTCTAGTAGGACTGCCAGACATGTTTAGATGTTTTACTGTAGAGAACCTGGACAAAGTGCACCGGTAAATCTGTCAATGGGGTGCAAGTATTTTTATGCTCACAAGATTCTCCTCTCTTGACTCTTGACAATGACATCAATGGACTGAAAAAAAGACTTCATGATGTACTATGTCATTTCAGTGATGGATGAGATGTCCCTCTTGAAAATAAAAATAAAAAATGAAACGAACTGATGAAAAAAATTTGCACACGGGACTGAATTGATGTTGGACTGGCTCGTTTCAGAAGTTGTAAATCAAACTGAATTGCTAATGCCTTTCTCTTAATAACCCACAACATGTGGTACATTTGAACAAGAAATCTACTATGCATATTTGTTTCAGAACTATTTCCACTACATGTGTGACAATCATATAAATACAGAAAATGCAAAAAATTAAATAGATAGTTCACCTAAATATTAAAATTATTCACCCTCATTTCATTTCAAACCTGTATGACTTCCTTTCTACTTTGTAACAAGCAATACAATATTTTGAAATGTTTTTTTTTGTCCACATATTGAAAGTCAGTGGGGTCCAATTGTGGTTTGGAACCACTGAATTGACTTTCATTTTGTGTTCTGCAGAAGAAAGAAAACAGGTTCAGAACAACATGAGGGTAAGTAAAAGATGACATCATTTTCATTTTCTATGACTTTCTGTCACTCATGCAGTGGAATGAGAACTGAAGCATATACATACTCTCTTTAAACATTATCCATTAAAATTGCAACTATTCAAGTCACAGTCTTACCTTGATCTTTTAACATAATTTTATTGCATACATACAGAAGGAAATGCAACTGCAAAAATTGGAAAAGCATTACCAAATCTAAAAACTATAAGTAAGAAAGGGTTTGCACTTTTCTTGCTTTTGACGTGACAATTCTGACAACGTGGCAAGTTTTGACATGCATCTTAAATAACGGCTGTTATTTTGAGGTGTATATTAGTGTTGTTCTTGTATTTACAGTAATTGGCCCAGCTAATGATAGTAATCTGACACATCAGTGCATCAATCCATCTGATTGTTTTTTCTTCAATCTGTGGTCTATTCTGGTGCGCTGTGACCGCATACCACTGTGACGCGTGTTAAAAGGCTGTGTGGTAGATGTGCAGCTTGAATGAGTGTAAGAGGGCTATTGTGCAGTGGACTAAATGCTTCTATTCTACTGGCTGTGGTTTATGGCGTAATAGTAGACAAGGTCACATACGTACGGAACGGCTCACTTTATTGCCAGGGCGGAAGAGACGAGGGGGAGTTTGTCTCACACATAGATGCTCTCCAGCCATGTGTGTGACCCTTAGACAGTGACACGCAGAACTAGAGAGCTGAGAGAGTATCATGGGTCAATGAGCCCAAAGGCAGGTCACTCAGACACACACTTTGGCACAAACCTATAGACAGACACACACACACACACACAAATACCTGAGCGTGCACAGAGAAACAAACTATCCTACCTCTGTTTTCCAATCTCTCTCAGTCTTTTATTCCTTTTTTTCTCTCTCAGTCAGCAGTTTTCTATCAGTGCCTTCTTAATGCATGTGGGAGGTCATCACAGGTACAGTAGGAAATGTTTTAAGTGAGTTTATGCAATTAAGGAAATAGCAGCTTCACAGGGATTACAAAATGCAACTGGTCTGCTGAGTGTAAAATAGACTGTCTAGACTGTCAGCAGCTCAATTGTGGAGGATTATTGTACACTGGAATATATTGTTTAGGACTGTCACTCAAATGAAAATTTAAGCAAATCAATTACATGATATGCAGATTAAATTAATCAAATTATTTGCATAAATCAATATTTTCCATGACCCCCCATAAGATTTAGCTGCTGTGTTACGTCTGTTTTCTGCATCCTGTGTCATGAGTCCTGTCTTTTTTGTGTGCTAAATTAACAAGTTAAATTGAGAAGCCTAATTGAGTTATAAGTGATTTATTTTTAGGAAAGAACACAAGAGAAAACAGACCTCTGAATTACTTGTGCTGTCTAAGATTAAAAAGTGGTTTGTTATTCAAGAGTTCAAAAGTCATTATTGTTTTTTATTCATATTTAAAAATGTCATTCTCCCTGTAGATCTCTATTTATTTCCTCCTCTGATATCCCAGCTCTGGAACGACTTACGGTATGTGATTATATGACAGTAATTATCTGTTAAACTTTTAAAAATAATAATAATAATAACTGCAGTGTTTACTATTCGTCTAATCACCAATTCTCTCTGAACCACTGGAGCAGTAACAGTTTTGAATTTAGAGTGTACTCCTTTGCCTGCATGCATTAGATAACCTTATGTGGTGTAGTAAATTATGCCTTTAAAGCCATAAAGTTGAGCAGGCGAATAGTTGGGAGCAAGCGATGGACTTGTTGAACGAACCATGATTACTAAATCAATCAATACAGCAATTTAGCAGTCATCCTCAACCAGAGCAAGGTCAAATGCATGGCCTCCACGCTTCAGCTAAACCTACTTGGGAAAATATCCTTAGGTTTGGTTTATTTTCTTTTTTTTACCCCAGAGAGGCCAGCAATCGAAGATATTGCACATACACGGAAGAAAGGCAGCATCCTCCCCAAACCCATCTCCTCTCCTCACTTTTCTCCTCTCCAGTGGTAATGGAGCGGCACTTTATTTTGATAAAGACGTCAGGTTGAAACTGACTTAAAGCCTGTCAGCAGTCATAATTGCGGGTCGTTCCTCGGGAAGGCCGGAACAGGACCCTGAGGAGAAAACACAATCAGTTTAAGAGTGCCCTCCTCCCCTTCGAAGCCCGGCACACAGAATTGGATCAGCCCTGCTCCGATCGTTTGTTCCAGCCCCGGCGCCCTGATTGAAAGCCCCTCCGGCTGAGAGGCCAGAGATATGCCAGAGCCGGTCAGCCAGGAAAATACAAGTCAGACAGGCAGTGAGTTACAATGATGCAAGTGTGTCATCAAACTGTCTCTGTGCAGTGTGTGATAGAGGCCATAAGGTGTTTTAAAAGCATTTAAACAAACACTTAATACTACATAGGGTTGCTTGACAAATGCAAACACACTATATCATCTTGATGTATCATCATTTTTATTATTATCTTTTAAAGTTCCAAAGCACCACTGTTGTAATGGTTTTTATACTGTACACACTGTACTTTCTATTCCCTAACTCTAGCCCTAAACCTACCCATCACAGAAAAATTTCTGCATTTTTCCATTTTCAAATTTAGTATGTTTATTAATCCATATCCCTCGTGGAGACTGCTGGCTGGTCCCCATAATGTAGGTGATTTCAGGTTTTACTATCCTGTTTACTATCCTAAACTGTGTTCAGTTCACCCAATGATACATATGTTTGTGGGCTTATCATTGTTTTATGGGAATAATCTATTCGATCCGGTTCTGACTCTGTGTAGAGGAATTATTATGTTTTCTATTTTAAATACAGGTTATCTGTGCTGGTCCGATTATAGGATGGTCTAGTTGGGCTGATGAGCCCACCTGCTGCACCAGTCGTACTCTTTGAAGGCTGCAAATGGAGATCTGACAAAACTGGCAATGTCTAACGGGTAGTTTTCGGTATCGTTGCATTGCATGTCAACATGCCAACTCCCTGCCCTGGCAGAGAGAGCTGGCTAGTGCCACGGTCTTAGCTCTCATCTGGACAGCATCTGTTTCTCATTAGACTGATGGTGTCTGCTGGACTCCACTTAATCTGTCAGTCCATTAAAACCTCCATCCAGAGTTGAGAGGGGATACGGGAGAGGGGGTTATTTGAAAACTACACAACCATGAGATGTTACATATCCTCTCAGTTCTGGTTGATGCTATTTGTTGGTTTCAGGCGGTTTTGAGTAAGTTAGTAAGCACGCATGTCATTATTTGGGAAGGCTCGAAGACTACCACACACACATACACATGTGCAGATGTGCCTGAGTCTTCAGGCATTTTGTATGCATCAAACAGCGCCTCTGACCCTCTCATCAGTCAGACCCAAATTAATGAAGTCACTAGCCACTCTCATAAGTGAGAGAACTAATCTTTCTTTTCCCCTCTCCCTCTCTCCTTTTCTCTGATACATGCACAGTCCTTTAGAAAGCAATCTTCAGCTTGGAGTTTCTGAATTAGTGTTACTGCCAATGATTATAAGAAAAAAGTGTGTATCATCTAATTACATTTTATGTGGGCATCCACGTATCTTAATAAAAGATACGTGGATTAATAAAAGGTTTTATCCAATATCTTACAGATGAAGCTAACAATTTTTACAACATTATCAACTAAGTTTTATAAATAAATAAAAAACACCTTGAAATATTTAATTAATTTGGGACACAAGAACATGTGGTATTTGTTTTATGAGAGCAATTGATCCTACTTTTCACGCAGTTGCTCATTCATTTTAATGAAGTAAACAGTTTTACATAATTCATACATATCTCCTATGACGGGTTGTAAAAAAACATATTTAATATCCTGCATTGTCATTCTTTGAACAAGCAGCGACCCAACAAAACTTATATAATTAATATATAACTTATATAATTGTCAGGGTTATGTTGTGTTCCATTGTGTTTGTGTTCATGTTCCTATGTTTCCTATCAGTTCAGTTCTCGTTTCTATAGTTACTAAATTCTCCTTGTTTGTCACCTAGGTTACCAATTAATCCCACATGTATCTAGTTTAGTTCTCTGTGTACAAGTACTCCCTGTTTTGTTCATTCCTTTGTCGGTTCAAACTCCTTTCTCCGAAATACTGAAGCCTTTATAAAATAACGCAGTGCTTAGCTTACTATATTGATAGGTCCCAGGAGGGCACCGTAGGGGTCCGTGGGGAGTTAAGCCTCCTGGCTCCCTTCAGGAAGTGGACAATCATGTCGTTCCTGCCCACTGACTGGCCAGCCGTCAGTACGTGAAAGGCTGTGATGGCTGCCACATATACTTTAAGCGTGGATGGAGAACGGCCTGCATCCAACAGTTCTTGAAGAAATGAGAGCATCTACAATACCTCACACGAGACTGGGTCCTGGTTTCTGGCTGCGCACCAGCTAGAGAACACAGACCACTTAAAAGCATAGAGGCGCCTGGTAGACGGAGCTCTAGCCTCACTGATAGTACTCAAGATGCTCGTTGGAAGGCCACACATGTAGCGCCCATAGTTTGGGACGGGGGTGCCAGATCTGGCCCCTGGACAGCATGTCTGCTCCCTGGTTCAGTCTGCCTGGCACATGCGTTGCTCTCAGAGAGCGCAGGTTGCCACTCGCCCATAGGATGAGGTCTCTGGCCAGTTTGTATAGCCGTCTCGACCTAAGCACGCCTTGGCTGTACGGACCAAGACATGGTGACCCAAGAGACGTGGTAGGAAGGCCTTGAGGGCTAGCACAACTGCGATCATTTCCAGGCAGTTGATGTGCAACCGTGTCTCCGTGCTCGACCAAGAGCTGAAGGCCGGCTCGCCCTCGCACAGAGCGCCCCAACCCCCATGTTGGAGGCATTCGTGGTGACCACCATTCGTCTCGAGACTGTCCCCAAGCTCATCCCAGACTTGAAGAGACTGGGTGTCGACCAGGGAGCCAGGGCCCTGATACAGCCGTGGCTCACTCTGATGGAAAGACTGCCCGAGTGACACGCTCAGGGAGGGACCTGAGGTTTCAGCCAGTACTGAAGGGGGTGCATGGGCAGCATATCCAGCGGGAGTATTGATGAAGCTGAGGCCATAAGACCTAGCATCCTCTGAAACGTTCTGAGGGGTCTGTTGGTTGCGGGGGGCAAGAGACAGTCCGACTGGCACTGAACGGTCTGTGATGGGGCACTATTTGGATGTGAAAGTAAGCGTCTTTCATATCCACTGAGAAGAACCTGCGCGAGGATCTGCTTCAGAGTTAACATTCTGAAAGGCTGTTTGATAAGGGCCTTGTTCAGATGTCTGAGGTCTAGAATGGGCCTGAGGCCGCCATCTTTTTTGGGAACAAGGAAGTAGCGGCTGTAAAAACCAGACTCGCTCTGGGCTGGCGGCACCACATCTATAGCCCCTTTTTCCAATAAGCTCACCACTTCGGCGCGGAGGACGTGAGACACGTTGCTTGTTACTGAAGTGTGTTTTATGCCCACAAGGCAGGGTGGGTTGCGAGCGAATTGGAGCGAGTAGCCTTGCTCTATAGTTTTTATAACCCATCGTGACACACCAGGGATGGCTTTCCAAGCCTCAGCCTGGTTGGCCAGGGGTTCTATAGTGTCGAGAGGCGGCGAGCTGTGCTTGAGCAGGGTGCCGATGCTTGTGTGGTGCGGAAGAGAAAGAATGCTCTTTGGTTGAGTATTTTTGCTTTTTATTGGGTTCGCTATAACAGCGGTCGAGTGTAAGGGAGTGCTATAGTGCTCGCCGAGCGGGCCTGCTACTTACACTCGCAACAACACAAATAACACAATTTTCTCCCTCGGCCAGAACTGAACAGGGCAGCTGGGGGAAAACTCTGAGCATTTGGAAGGTGGTCCGGCCTTGGCGGGACCCAACCTTCCTCTCTTCCTGTTCTGCAGATCAGGAAGGCTTCTTTTGCTCAGGGTCCAGCGTTATCCTTGGCCGGGGTCCCTGACGCTTGGGTGTGAAGTGCTTCTGCTGACCGTGGCAGTGCTGCTGCTCAGGCAGTGGGCTGAGTGGCTGCAGGCGCTGGTTTCTTCTGCTGCTGAGTCGGCGCGCTTTTCTGGCGACTGAAGGAAGTAGAGCTGGAGCGTTTATGCAAAAGTGTCTCATAGCCTGGGACGCCTTCTGTGCCATGGTGAAACGCTCTGCAAAGCCGTCCACTGCGGATGAGACGGGAGAGTCAGAGAAAAAAGGATACGCCGGTGTTTCGTCGGAGAGCACAGGGGAGACAGCGCAACAGCTCGCGGGATCGCTGGCGATTGAGCGCGCTGATCAGTCAGGGGCCGCTGACTCGCTGCTGGATCAGGCCGGCTGCTGGCTCGCTCGCTGTTCCGCTGTAGGCTCTGCTTGACTCGGCGAGAAGGCGTAGGCTTCGAGAGAGAAGATCAGCAAGGTCCGAAGACCGTCGCTGAAGGAGATTAAATCTCAATCCATGGCAATTCGAGCTTCTTTTATAGGCAGATGCCCCGTCCATTCTGGCGGGCTTTGAGCTCAGTTCGGCGGGATTCGAACCGATTGCTTCACGCAGTTACGCCGCTCTGCTATTGGTTCGTGCAGTTCCCAGACCAGCCAATAGCATAAGAGTAAGCCTCATCACAGCTATGCTGTGCAGTAAGCACTGCGTTATTTTATAAAGGCTTCAGTATTTTGGAGAAAGGAGTTTTCCCCTAGCTAGACGCAGTACGAAAGGGAAACAAACACAATGGAACTGTTTCTAATATAATATAATATAATATAATATAATATAATATAATATAATATAATATAAAAAGTGGTTTGGAGAATGAATGGATAAATATACTAATATAATTCATATATAAGGGACAAGCAAAGCAAAGCAAAACATTAATCCATGTTCATCCTCATTGCATGTAAGACAGAGTTGTTTTTTATTTGACCTTTCTTCAAGATTTAACCCAAATATCCATGATCATATGATCAGTGGGATGTTATTATTTGCATTTATCACTGTTTTACCCTGCTGTCCATGAACCTATTTGAACCCTATCCCACCAGTTGAAAACCACAGCTTTAAAACTGGACTTTGCATGCAATATTGTTTAAATACAGTTAAAACTTCTTTCCCAAGTTGCTGAATGAGCTTTTCTATTTCCAAGTCTCAAGCGTGCCCAAGAACAAACGAAAGTTAATCTGTGAGCATTGTCAGGCCAGTACCAAGTGCTACTGAATTCCCTGGCTTGTTTTAACACACTGTCTGGAGAGCAGCTTTCTGATAAGGTTAATGCTAGTCCGTAACCTTAACCACGAGAGTTTCAAAAATCTTTACCCTACAGTGAGTTCTTGTGTGATTCAGAGGGCCATACAAACAGCAAAGACAAAAAGTCAAGGAGCATGTCCCTTCCTCATTCCCTCTTTCTTTCTTTCTTTTCGCTCACTATGTATCTCTCTGTGGCCCCTGACTCAGAGAACAGCTCTAATATAGATTAGTTTGGAAATTCATTACCCTTCCATTATCTCGCACTGAGCACCACGCTGTAATGGCTCCCCAGGGAAATGGAGGACACTGCAAGAGCTAAAGGAAGAAATCTTCAGCAACGAGAGAGAGAGAGAGAGAGAGAGAGAGAGAGAGAGAGAGAGAGAGAGAGAGAGAGAGAGAGAGAGAGAGAGAGAGAGAGAGAGAGAGAGAGAGAGAGAGAGAGAGAGAGAGAGAGAGAGAGAGAGAGAGAGAGAGAGAGAGAGAGAGAGAGAGAGAGAGAGAGAGAGAGAAGAACATATGTGACACAGCACCTAACATCTGTCTCTGCTACTCAGATCTGGAGGGATGCCATTGTATGCATTTGAATGTTCCTCTCAATCTCTCTGTGCAAACAACCATTATATGATAAGAAATTTAACACCATTTTCCATTTTTTTTTTCTACCATTAAAGTTCATCCCAAAAAAAAAAGGTCTCATCATATATAATTATATCATATATATAATTATTATTGTAATCATTTATAATTATTCTCTCAATTAATTGTAAATTAAATTTTCCTTTAATAATTGAATTTTTCCACTCACAATATGATCACATGGCTTCAGAAAGATGTTGTTTATTTATGATGCCTATGATTTGCAGGCATGCATGCATTTTGAAATCATTGTGTGCTTCAAAAAATAGACTACAACAATTTGTCAAATGTGTCAATCAGGTAAACTCATAAGTTAGCAAACTTACATTTCTAAACCAGAAAATTCACATTTAAAGCAGACAGGGTTTAGATTAAGCCAGGACTAGGCCTTAGTTCAATTAGGACATTTAAGAAGCTTTTATAAACGTGCCTTAAAATTACATTACTGGTGAGCATCTTGAGACAAAACAATGGTACTGACAGATATATTAGTGCAAGTAGCTTCAACATCATTTTAGTCTGAGACTAGGCTTAAGCCTTGTCTGTGGAACTGGGCAATAGTGCTTAAATTGTACGGACTACTTTTATTTATTTTTTTATTGTGTTGGTAAAAATGTTCTTCCTTTTTTTAGAGCTTGACAGTATGAACCACTGCCCACTTTTGCTGTATGAAAAATAAAAATGTGTACATTCAACACTTTTAGACCTTGAATGTTATTATTAGATTAATATTGTGGGGCTTACTTTGATATTTTGTGTCCATATGTGTACAAACAAGTTCAAAGTGAGAAGTTGTCAAAAGAAGTTTTGACACAAATCAGAGCATATTGCAATACTGGTTTAAATTTTTCAATCAAAAATATGACTGACACATACAACAACAGAAGCAGAAGAAAAAAAAGAAAGAAAAACGAGTAGATTAAGTGATGAGACCTTGAAGAAGGGTTGCATAAATGCATTACATATCGTTGTCTTCTATTCAGAACACTTTCTCAATACAGACAAATTACTGCTTGCAATCACTTGCCGGATTATTATTATTATTTTAGCTAAGATAACTAAATTGTTGTAGCAATAACCAGGACGTTACATCAAAATAAAACAGTGCCACAGGCAATGCTAATGCAGTGCTGTTTCATTTAAATAACACCAAAACATCACAGGAACACAAAACAAATAAAAACACCATGTAACTATGTTGGTTTTGTCTCCAAGTGTCTGGTGGATAGAATTATACATTCAGTGTTGATACAGCGACTAGTCTGCAAGCCAGCAAAAGATAAATTCAACACTCAATCAGGATGTTATATGGGCCCAAATTCTCCCACCTAACCAGTTACATACCTCTTATGTCACAATTTCACCAAGTTCAGTCTTACAAGGAAATGTCACTATAGCAATGTTTATCCATGCTCAACAAAAACATAATTCTGTGGTCTCTTTAAGAGCCTTGGTTACGTTTGGACGTCAGTGTTATCATTAATAATATGTGGCTGGATTATATCTGTTTGAATAAATATTTATGTATGCATGCTTTGAATACAATTGTTTAAATATGTGCCAGCCCAAGGAGGTGGGGTCTCATTCCTCCCAAGATACTTCCTCATTTAAATTCTTATTCTTCTGAAAGTCTGTGACAACTGTTATTCAGTTATATTTTGCATGAGAAATGTGAGAATTGCATTAACCTACTGTCAGTTAACCTACTGTCACAGTGTCTGGGTTTGTTCCCTGGGTCACCACTAGATGTCCTCCTTCCCCACGGTGTCTGTCACAATTGAACTACATTCCCCACGATCCTTGTCTCTTCATTGCACTCAGCTGTCCCTTGTCACTCATTATTACACTCAGCCAATTCCCCATTAGCATTGTCATTCACCTGTGTATTTATACCCTGTCTGTTTAGTATGTGTTACGGAGTCCTTGTTGTATGTCACTGCACTTTTGAAGTCTGTTTTCCTTGCCTGTTCTTGTATTATTTCTCGTGTTTGGATTGGAATATATGGATTTTGACCCCCTGCTTGGATGACTACGAGATTGGATTACATTTAATAAACTACTGCTATTGGATCCTCCTGTTCCCCGTGTGTGTTCGTGACACCTACCTGTTACATTTCTTAGTAGAAAATCAATAATTTCATTCAGCAATGATGCATTAAATTAATAAAAAGTGACTAATTTCTTTTTAGATTATTACAAAAATGCTGTTCTTTTAAACATTCTATTCATAAATGAATCCTAAAAAAAACAAAAAAAAAACATGCATCATGGTTTCCACAAAAATGTTAAGCAGCACACTTGTTTTCAACATTAATAATAATAACAATTGTTTCTAAAACATCAAAACAGCACATTAGAATTATTTCTGAAGGATCACGTGACTGGATAACTAGATAATGAAAAATACATTCAATTTTATAAAATATATTAAAATAGAAAACAGTTATTTTAACTTGGAATAGTATTTAACCAAATTACTGTTTAACTGTATTTTTGATCAAATAAATGTAGCCTTGGAGACCATAAGATACTTATTTTAAAGGGGTCATATAATGTCATTTTTGTACAAGCTAATATGATTCTTTAGGGTCTAAATTAAAAGTTTGTAATATACTTTAATTAAAAATTCTCATTAGTATTGTAAGAAAACACTAATTTTACCTGGTCAAAAACAGCTCTGTTTTCAGCACGCCGTTTCAGTGCATGTGTCTTTAAATGATAATGAGCTTTGCTCACCCCGCCCCTCTGTTCTGTGCATACACCGTTTAAAATAATAATACAAAAACCATAACGCGTTGTTCATTATAAACGTGGGATTATGAATTATATTGAGAACGTCGTACATAGAAAACATGCCATAATGTTCCCTGAGTGTAAAAATAGCCACATTCATCGTGAAGCATGCAAGCTATTTGCAAAGATTAATATAAAGATTAATATAAAGGTCAATAAAACGTTACACTCACTTGTTCTTCTGGAGGTTCAGCAGGAACACGAATAGTTGGTACGATCCTTTTTTCTGGAGCAGCTTCTTAGCAAAAACAGCTTTATACTGACCCTGGTTTGTAAAGCAGTCTCGAGTCTGGTGCAATGATTCGCGCAAACATGAAAGCATTGACGTTGATCGTGGGGAATATTCCCTTCGAAAACAAACTCAGCCACTGCGTCTTCAGCTGTACGGATTTAGAAACATCATCAATATGACTGCTGTGTTCGTTATTACACCCAAGAACAGAACACCACAATCGTTAGACGCCATTCTACTCAGCACTCCAGCTATCAACAATGAACGCTATGATTGACAGCTCGCTCACGAGGGCGGGTCTGTGTTTGAAACGCTGCTGTCAATCACCCATCGTGGGAGGGGCGTCGATATTGTGACGTCACAATATCGAACAGCTTGATTTGAGACAGGAGGAAACATATAAGAAGATTTAAAAAAAAAACACTGGATGGATTTTTATCATTTTATGATGGTTGTGTACAGGCACTGCCAACACACATTTCAGTACAATCAACTTGTAAAAGTGCATGTACCATTATATGACCCCTTTAAAAACCTTTGAAAAGCACATGCTTGCATGATAACATGCATGTTGTATTATGTATACATATTTGCCCATGCAATTTACAGAGCAATTTACCATGCATTCATACAGAAGGTCTACTTTAATTAAAAATGGCACCATATAGCCACACATAACATTCAAAGATAACCAATGCTTCAAGAATTCTCTGAAACAAGGTAAAAATGACCAATGTGCACGGATAAATGTCGCTTGAGAGACATTTCCTCATTTCCTCAGTGTGTTATCCATCTAATTTCATATCTCATAACTGAATGATAAGTCCCAAACTGGTTCCTGGAACCCTCTCTGTCCTCTTACAACATTCTTATTATCAGTCTTACATATGTTTAAGCTGTCATTTGACAGTCTGCGCTGATAAAGCCAGTATTACCAATTTGATTCTGGCCCTTTGAGTTTCCATTTTCATCTTTGCTGAACATGTCATGCGTCACAGGTTACACCTCAGCTCGCTAAATTACTGTGAGACAGGGTACAGAGTACAGACACTGCCTAACGCACATGTGAGTTGGCGAGCGCCGGGATTTGAAAGTATAAATTCCTAATCAGCACAGAACATTCCAGACAATTAGAGTGGATCAACGCAACGTCTCCCCTCATATTTCACATTAGAGAGTGACAGAGAACAGATATGACTATGTGCTTTCACATAACCGTGTGGATCACATTACAGAGGAAAAAAGCAGTCAAGTTGATAAAGTGTTCTCCTGCTCTTCAAAGCATAGGCATGGGAGACTCGAGACTTTTTGGCAGCGTTTGAACCACCGAAACCCTTAACATACACCCTCTACAAAGATTCTCTGGTAGTTTTTCTTAATCAAACTGAATCTGATGTTCTAAATGAAAACTGTTTGAAAACAACACCGAACCGCTTGCAAAGCTCAGAGACTTTTCAAGCTGGTGCTAACATCTTAAGTCAACCTCCTGCCAGCAGACTTCAGCTCGACACCCACAGAAGCTTTTGACGCTTAAAAGTACCTGCAAAGCACCATGAATTATACAATGCACTTTAACATACTCCTACTAATCTTTTTATGCTTCCGTTAAAGTCTTAGCTGAGATTGATTGAGAAGACAAAGTCCTTCAGCATAATTAAGCAGCTACTTCAAAAAGAAAGAGCAAACCCTGTTTCATGGATTCTTTTGAGCACCTACAATTTGCGCTTGTTGGAACGCTTGTAAAAGTCCTCATTAACTGTTTTTAATTCATTATTTTTTTTCTTTGATTTTTATATTTCTATCAGACATAAAATACTTTCTGGATTTAAATATAATGACACATAAGAAAAAATATCCCTTTGGTCATATATATATCTCCTACTTGTTACACTTTTAATGTTTTGTTTTCTCAGAAATTTTATAATAAATAACCAGGAGTACTGAGCATAAAAAGGTATTACAAATTCCACTGCAAGCCTCAAAGAGTTCATTTTAAGTTAATATTGGCAAACGGCTGCATAAAGAGAACTCTGTCTTTTCAATACAGTCAGACACAACCTTCCCCCAAGAGAGGATCCAAGACGCTTCCAGACTAAAATCAGCTGGATCTCTACGAAAACATATTTCAGTCTTTATCAGCCAGAAGGACTGATGTGTTTATGTGGTGTATTTCTATTTTTTCATTTCCCATGTATGTAACAACCAATAAATGCAATGATAAAAGGAGATGAAATGAAGAAAAACAAGACCTGTCAAGTGTGACAAAGGAAATCAGAGGGATCTGTTTCAGTAGCTATATAGTGAGATCCAAAAATGTGAGACCACTAGCAACACTAGTCATTCTATTTTACATAATTTTGTTAATTAATACAAAATGTTTAATTATAAAATTATTTTATCACCTCAACAATTTAAAAATAAATAATTAAATAAAAAATTAAGATGAATTTCAGAAAGTATTCATTTGGTTTAAACTATTTTGCTTTTCCTTAAATTATCATTTTAATTAAAATAATTTGTAATATTTTTATGAGACAATAATCATTTAAAAATCATGTATACCCTCCTTTCCGCACTCCAACCATGTTTGTGAGGTCTTTGTCAATACGAGTAAGAAGATCTTGGCATTGGCATGGGAGCAGCCGTATTATTCACACGCTCTTACGAATGCAATTTCTCAGAGCTTAAGATGAAGATTGCAGCCGTTCTCATTTATAAGCCCACAGGACAGGAGAAAAAAAAAAAAAAAAAACATCTGCTTGAGAAAGTGAGAAAAAGACAGGGAGGAACGAAAGAGAGGCAAAAATGCTAGGGAGGGTTGATTAAGAGGTGAAAATTCTCAGCATTATCCATGAGGCCTATCTCTTTATCTCAAGCTCGGTAATTGTAGCTATACCGTATATAGAGGAAGTCAGCACGTTGGGTGCAGAATATCTTGGCCGGGCTGATTGCTATAATAAGAGCATTATGGCAATGTTTATACCCTATGTATAATTCATGCGATGGTCTTAACTTCTCCAGGGATACTTTTAGCACAAGTAAAATGGTGTAGCGTGGTTCGGTGGTGCTGAATGAGCCATCTGAGAGTGTAAAGTTCAACATCAACATTGAGAGGAGCAGAGACACAGCAGAGACAATCAGAGCAATGCGTCGCTGAGGATTTAAATATGATAAAACTGAGACATTGGGACTCGTGTGTGTCAGCGCATGTCTAAAGCAGGATTATTGTGCCTGCGAGAGAGTCTTTACCGTTTGCCTGTTGCAGAGGTGATTGAGAGGCTGATACCACCATCACATCAGGCCAGGTGGCATACGTTCACACACAGGAGACGGACCACTGTCGAAGGATTAGTTCTGGAGATATGAATATGCAGTTATGTCTGGAGAAGCCTCAGATTGTCTCTCTGACTCTCTTTTCCCACTTTTCTTCACTCTTGCTGTCCTTCACCTTGCCTGGCTCTGAGCGAGCTTATTACACAACTCATATGTTGCAGATGGGGCACATCTGACATCCCTCACACTCACACACACTGAGAGCATCACCATCACACATGCACACACAGATGGGGCATGCAGGGACAGAGCGTGGACCAAGGCAAAGGGTGCGAGTGTGACTGTGTGTGACAGGGTGTGATAGAGATCCGTCACTTCAGTGCAAAAAGCATCCGGAGCTACCCCTGAGATGAGGTGCTCTGTGACAGGCGTGCACACTCACACACACAAACACACATGCACACACTTAACCAAGCTGAGTACTTACTGTTTTTCCATATGAAATGTGAAGCAAAGGCCTGGAATTCAGTCAAGAACTGAGTATAATTAATTATTAATATAAATAAATGAACAAACTTAAATGAACAAAACTTAAAGGAGCTGTATGTAAGAAATGTATTTCAATTAATCATAAAATGGCTCTGATATGTCACTAGACATTAAGAAATCATGTTCATTTCAAATACTTATATCACTGACAACAGTAGTCCGGCCAGGATATTGTCATTTAAAAAGTGAAGTTGCAGCCCTCAACTGATGTTGATGTTGTCATGTTGTGTTTTGGCCTGAAGCGCCACCCTCCACCTATCTACCAATCACGAAGTCAGTAGTGTTTCGGCATCCGGGTTGCCAGCTCAGCTCTAGTTACCACAGCTGCAGCTACAAACGTTCGTGCTGGATCCTGCAGCCTATCTGGCAACCTCGAGTCAGGGGGGAGGGGGAGGGGATACACCGCTCTACAGTAATTTGAAAGTGATTGCAGTACCAGTTTTGGCCACAATCTTACATAAGGCTCCTTTAAGCCAGACTTAGCCTTTGAATTATTGCTGTGATGTCATGTGAGTGACAGATTGTCCCGCCCTCGCGCCAGTAAACACGTCATCAGAGAAGAGAAAAGATGTCACATACAAGAGAAAGGGTAAGTTAAGATTATGAGGGCACATGGATAAATAACTTATCATTTTGATTTCATGGTGACTGCATGATATTCAAAAATATATTTTATTTTTGATGTCATGTAACAGTTTTGTTCTGGTCTTAATGGTAGCTGAATTGTATAAACTAATCCCGTTTTGTACTTTAGCCAATCAACAGAAGTTTTATAAGACTGTTTTATAAGTTTTATAGAGTGATTTCATAGTATGGCTGTTAATGATCCAATGTGATGTCATAATGAATCAACTATATATATAATGACCAATAATAATAATATTCTATAGAATACTAATTTATTAATCTCTCTTTCAAGAGAAATGGAACCGTCAGAGCGAGCTGGTAATGAAAGTGAAATGTTAAACACTCCAGTCGGCGTCAAGTCATGGGTGTGGAAGTATTTTGGCTTCAGGAAAACAGATGGAGCAGTGGTAAGAGATGTTGCCGTTTGTCTGATTGCACTTTATTGTAACACCCGTTTCACACATACTCCGTTTGCAGTGCGTATGCGGTGCGTATTTTTTTATGTACCCATGTTAACAGGTTAGAGCTTTCACACTGCACGCGGTTGCAGTCCGTCGATCCATTCCAGGAGCAGCGCGTATACAGTGCAGCGATCGTTTCCGCACCGAGTCTATTTTTTCTGTGCTGCACGCGCTGAATTAAAGTGACAGCGCATGTTTCGTGGTCAAAATTAACATAGATTGACATGAAAATGTACACTGTAAAACCTAAGACTGAAAGTTACTAAACTAAATGAGTACATTTAACTTATTTTTTAAAAAAAGTGATATTAACTCAAAAACTGCAATGTATTAAGCAGAACTTAAACCGAATAAGTTATGAATAACCTATTTGTTATTTTAGCTTTTAAATTTTATTTTTCAAAAAATTACTTTTGTATAAGGAGATGAAATAAACACTTAAATAAATACATTTAACATTTTCTGCTTCATTTGAAGCCTACATTTAGGTCTCTCTACGGCGTTCTCCCTCACGCACCGGAAAACCCCGCGTATTTATTTCAATCTGCCCATCCCCCATAGCTCAGCTCACACACGAAGTAACTCGGAGTCGGAACAGAATGGCGGCCATGGAGAGATTTAACAGGTAAGCACGGCAAAATGCTTCGTCCTCTTTAGAGCACTTGTACGTTTAATGTTGTATTGTCGTTACTCTTCATCTTAAGAAGACCGACTAGCTAAAGTAACGTAGGCTACTAACTACTGTAATAAGACTAAGTTATGCCATTTGTGTCACGTCACAGAAACGCCAAGCCAACGCGACATTGCATTTAGCACTAACTTAGAGATTTTTTTTAATCAGCGGCAGTAAGTTAGTTGTACTGTGAGTACACGACAGTTTTGTCACTGGAACAGTAATTTATATGTGTGTGCGTTTTGTCACATTTTTACAGAGCGTGTCCCGCGCAAATTTGGATATTTATCAGTGAGGACGAAACTGACTGACTCCACTAGTGCTAACGTTAACCGTCATTCACACGGCAAAAACTAAAGAAATAGGTAACGTTAATACAAGTTGACATACTCTTTTATTTATTATGTTGTGAGTAAACCACAGAAGTGGAAAATTAATATTTTTTGTGTTTTCTCATTTTAGCGTAAACAAACGTGTCCCGCGCAATTTTGGATATTGTGAGGAGACTAGCAGCTATAACGTTATCGTCCACCGACCGACATTTACCCGGCAAAAACAAAATAAAAAAGGTAATACAAGCTGACCTATTTCTTCATTTATAATGCTGTGAGTAAACTTAAGTTTTTTCAGTGGAAGATTAATTAATTTCTGTGTGTTTTCTCACATTTTTGCTTAGACAAAAGTGTCCCGAGCCATTTTGGATCATTATCAGTGATTGAGGTCACATGGCAACAACTGCAGAAATAGGTAATACAAGCTGACTTATTCCTTTATTTATTGTGCTGTGAGTAACGTAAACCAATTTTTTGACAGTGGAAAACGCCTCGGTTACGACTGTAACCTCGGTTCCCTGAAGAGGGAACGAGCGTTGCGTCGAGAATGACGCTATGGGGAACGCTTTGCGTGATGACGTCTTGAAGCACATGTAAAATCAGTCCAATGGTGTGGCGGAACGTCAGAGGCGGGTGACGTCACGTACCAGGAAGCTATAAAAGCCGGCCCGAAACAGAAAACGAAAGCTTCGTAAAAGTCTGAAGTCGAGCTGACAGGCATGAAGGAGATATGGCAAGGCGACGCAACGCTCGTTCCCTCTTCAGGGAACCGAGGTTACAGTCGTAACCGAGGCGTTCCCTTTCAAGGGAACTCCCGTTGCGTCGAGAATGACGCTATGGGGAACGTCTATACCAACGCCTCCATAGCTACGAATGTCTGTCCTGTGTGTAATCTAGAGAGCAGCACTAGGAAGATAAAACATGAGACCCTGGAGCAGAGTCTAGATCCAGAGAGTAAAACCTGACGAAAGTGTGCGGTGAGGACCAGCCTGCCGCATCACAGACGTCCTGTAAAGAAACTCCTGAAATAAGGGCCTTAGAGGCCGCCATACTCCTCGTCGAGTGCGACCGGACAGCCAAAGGAGAAGGCTGCCCAGCCGCCTCATAGGCAAGTGAGATAGCCTCGACCACCCACTTACTCATCCTTTGCTTAGACACCGGGCCTCCTTTGTTAGGGGACCCAAAGCACACAAATAATTGATCACTTTTTCGCCACAGGGCAGCTCTGTGGACATATGCGTCTAACGCCCGCACAGGGCAAAGCAAATTATTAGCCTCCTGGTCCGCATTTTGAAAGGGAGGAGGACAGAAGGCCTGCAGAACAATAGGTCTGGCCACATTAGTGGGGACCTTGGGGATATAGCCCGGTCTCGGATGAAGAAATGCTTTGATCATACCCGGAGCAAACTCCAAGCATGACGGAGCAACCGACAACGCTTGGAGATCCCCTATTCTCTTGAGAGAGGAAATGGCAAGAAGGAAAAGAGCTTTCAGCGTTAAAAACTTCTCAGGAACCTCCTCAATAGGCTCAAAGGGGGCCAGGGACAAGCCTTGTAGCGCAATGGACAAGTCCCAAGGTGGCACCCTAGAGCGAACTGCAGGCCTCAGCCTCCAAGTGCCACGAAGGAAACGAGATACCAAAGGGTCTTTCCCCACAGACATTCCACCCAAAGGAATGTGGTAAGCACCTATGGCCGCCACATAAACCTTTAAAGTGGACGGGGTTAGACCTGCTGTGAACCGGTCCTGCAGGAACTCCAGCACTGTACCAATTGGGCAGTTAACTGGGTCCAACCGACGGTCACTACACCAAGAAGTGAATACTCTCCACTTCAGGGCATAAAGTTTCCTCGTGGAGGGAGCTCTGGATTGTAGAATGGTCCCAACAACCTCAGTTGAGAGACCTGACTCTATGAGCTGGGCCCCCTCAGAGGCCAAGCCCATAGGTTCCACAGTTCTGGGCGGGGGTGAAATATTGAGCCCCCTGCCTGGGACAGAAGGTCTCTCCTGACGGGTAACTCCAGAGGATGCCCGTCGAGGAGGGAGACCAGATCGGGAAACCATACTCGGCCCGGCCAACGCGGGGCTATAAGAAGCAGGCAAACCCGGTCCCTGCGAACTCTCTCCAGAACTCCCGGGAGCAGAGCAACTGGGGGAAAGGCGTACAGACGTAGCCTCGGCCACGTCTGAACCATAGCATCCAGTCCCAGAGGAGCTGGATGCGTGAGGGAGAACCAAAGTGGACAGTGAGACGTCTCTCGAGACGCAAACAGATCCACTTGTGCTTGGCCGAACTCCCTCCATATCAGCTCCACCACCTCGGGGTGGAGCCTCCATTCCCCGGGCCTCGGCCCCTGCCTCGACAGAGTGTCTGCTCCTATATTCTGGACCCCGGGGATGTAAGCTGCCCTGAGTGACAGTAACTTCCCCTGGGACCACAAGAGGATATGGCGTGCCAAGTTGGATAACGGGCGCGAGCGCAAACCCCCTTGGTGGTTGATATAGGCGACTACCGACGTGTTGTCCGTGTGTACTAACACATGGTGTCCCCTGAGATCTGTGATAAAGCTCCTCAGAGCCCGGAAGACAGCTAACATCTCTAGGCGATTGATATGCCAGGAACGATGATGGTCTTCCCACAGACCTTGAGATGAGCGACCCTCCAGGATCGCTCCCCAACCCGTGAGGGAAGCATCCGTCGTTAGCAGTTTGCGACGACAAGGAGCTCCCAACACTGGGCCCTGGGACAGGAACCAAGGTTTCTTCCACATAACCAGGGCACGTAAGCATCGCCGCGTGACCCTGATTGTGCGAAATGGGTTGCCCCTCGGGGAAAACCCCCTGGTCCTGAGCCACCACTGCAGGGGCCTCATGTGCAGCAGTCCAAAAGGTATCACGTTGGAAGCTGCTGCCATGAGACCCAACAGTCTCTGGAACTGTTTGACAGTGAGTAGCTGGCCTAGCTTTACACTTTTCACAGCTGCAAGGATGGACTCTATACGTGGCGGTGACAGGCGCGCCTGCATCGACACTGAGTCCCAAACCACGCCTAAAAAAGTGGTCCTCTGGAGAGGAGAAAGCACACTCTTCTTGGCGTTCAGCCGTAACCCCAGCTCTTTCATGTGGGCGAGAACAACATCTCGATGTTGAACCGCCAACTGATGCGACTGAGCTAAAATCAACCAATCGTCGATGTAGTTCATGATGCGAATACCCTGGAGGCGCAGCGGCGCCAGAGCTGCATCCATGCATTTGGTGAAAGTGCGGGGTGATAAAGCTAGGCCGAATGGAAGAACACGATATTGGTATGCTTTGCCCCCGAAAGCAAACCTCAGGAACTTCCAATGACACGGACGGATGGAAATATGGAAATATGCGTCCTTGAGATCTATCGTGACAAACCAGTCCTCGGACCTGATCTGTGGCACGATCTGTCTCAATGTTAACATTTTGAACTTGAGCTGCATGACTGAATCGTTCAGAACTCGAAGATCTAAAATGGGACGCAATCCCCCGTCCTTTTTCGGAACAATGAAGTACCGGCTGTAAAACCCGGTTTCCCTGTCGGAGGGAGGTACATATTCTATGGCCCCTTTCTCTAACAGAGTGTTCACTTCCTGTTCCATGACCAGAACCTGCTCGGGGCCCACCACTGTGGGCAGGACCCCCATAAACCGAGGCGGGCGTTTTTTGAATTGTATCTGATACCCTTTTTCCACGGTCTGCAGGACCCAACGAGAAACATTTGACAGTAGCTTCCACGCTGTCAAAGATTCTACTAGAGGTACCAGCCTCTCGAGACTGGTTTCTGGATTTCGTTGTTGTTGAGTAGTCAATTCGTCGCCCTGTAACGGCGCACCGGCAGGGAACGACCGAACAGACTGCTCTAACACCCTCCTCGGAGGGGGCGGGCATCCCGAGGCCACTACGTTTCCGGGTGGTCCTTGAGATATGTGCTCGCCGGAGACCGCTGCGCCCTGTAACACCTGAGGCGGCAGGGTTGGCAGAACGGTCCCCTGAGGGTACCGAAGAGAGACGGGCACCGTGAAAAGAGGTGTTAACCGCTCTGCTTCGGGGGGGACTACCCTCATTTGTCCTGAGCCCTCGGACGTCAGGACTTTTTCCCAGCAGCCTTCTTGGCGGTAATAACGGTCCGCAGATCCGTTCTACCCCTCGAGGGCTGCTGGGTTTGAGAGCGCCCTCCGTGTCCCCGAGATTTTTGTGGGGGAGCACGAGAGGACACACTCTGTTTTTGAGTGGCACGATGGCTAGCGCTCTTTTTAGAGGAGTGAGGCTGCTCCCGCTCAGCAGCCTCATAGAATGAACGGCGGGGGAGAAGTCTTTGGAGTGCAACTGCCTGTTTAGAGGCCTCTTGTGATTTAGCTATCGCACTGTTCACAACATCACCAAATAGACCATCAGTGGAAACCGGAGCATCTAAGAGAACATGTTTTTCTTTTTCTTTTATGTCGCTCAGATTGAGCCACAGATGCCTCTCAGTGGCCACCAGGGCTGCCATAGACCGCCCGATTGATTTAGCGGTCTCCTTGGTGGCCCTGAGAGACAGATCCGTGGCTCTGCGTAGTTCAGCCACTGTGTCTGGACCAATACCCCCGCCCTCCTCTAAATCCCCCAATAATTCAGCCTGATAGGCCTGCATGATAGACATCGTATGCAGACACGCTGCAGCTTGACCAGCGGCTGCATATGATTTATGAACCAGCGATGAAGTAAATTTTACTGGTTTAGAGGGAAGAGAGGGAGCCTTCAAGGAAGATGCCGTCGCTGGAGAGAGATAGCTCGCGAGCGTCTCTTCCACCTTCGGCATCTCCCCATAACCATGCTCTTTATAATTGTGAATGGAAGAGTAGTGAGAGGTTTGTGTTGTGTAAACTCTGTAAGACATAGGTTTCCCCCACGATCTCGACACCTCGGTGTGGAGATCGGGGAAAAACGGAAGGCTTTTTCTCTGAGGCTGTGCACGAGATGGCAGGAAGCGTTCGTCGAGTTTACTTTTCGAGCGAACGTCCTGCCTATCCTCTGGCCACTCAATAGATAATCTGTGAACTGCTCTCGTGACAACATCGAGCAATTCCTCAAAAGCATGAGACTGAGGTGGCGAATCCTCAGACTCAGCTTCAACACTAACAACGTCCAACTCCTCAGAGCTGGACAATTGCAGTATTGGTGCCTCCATCGGGGGGGAAGAAACCGCAGCGCGTGCTTCCACACCCTGATGAGAGGCACTGGATCTATCAGAAGGTTGCTGAGATAAGGCAGAGCCCGTCTCAACATCCACTGATAGATCCATTTGCGAACCCCAGGTCTGAGATCGACGCTGTGCCTCGGCAGCAGCGGGACCAGAGCCCTGGGGAACGTGATCGGGATTGAACCGTGCCAACCGGGATCGGAGCGTACGCAATGGAAGCGCACAGCAATGCACACAGTCACCACCCTCGAGTGCTGACTGGGCATGCTCCTCTCCCAAACAAACAACACAAAGAGTGTGTGTGTCACCTCCCGTTAAATAACGCGGGCAGGGATGGACACACACTCTAAACTGCTGCTTGCTCGCCATACTGAATATATATATATATAGACAGACAACACCAAATAACAAGGACAGATTCAACACAGAGCGCGACTGAAGACTCAGAAAGCTTTCGTTTTCTGTTTCGGGCCGGCTTTTATAGCTTCCTGGTACGTGACGTCACCCGCCTCTGACGTTCCGCCACACCATTGGACTGATTTTACATGTGCTTCAAGACGTCATCACGCAAAGCGTTCCCCATAGCGTCATTCTCGACGCAACGGGAGTTCCCTTGAAAGGGAACTAATTAATATTTTGTGTTTTTTCTCACATTTTGTCATAGACAAATGTGTCCCTTGGGCAATTTTGGATATCGGTGAGGAGACTATCAACCACCGACCGTCATTCATACGAAAAAAAAAAAAAAGGTAATACAAGCTGACATATTTCCTCATTTATAATGATGAGTAAACTACAGTTTTGTCAGTGTAAGAGTAATTCATATCTTTGTGTTTTCTCACGTATTTGCATAGACAAAGTGTTCCGTGCAATTTAGGGTCTAGTGAGGAGACTGACTGACTATCCTCCACATCGACTGTCATTCACGTGGCAAAAATGAAAGAAAAAGGTACTACAAACTGACCTATTCTATTTATTATGCTGTGAGTAAATTACATTTTTGTCAGTGGAAAATGTATTAATTTTTTTTTTTTTTTTTTTTTTTTTCACAGTTTAAAATAGACAAACGTGTCCTGCGCATTTTTGGATCTATTTCAGTAAGAAGACTGACTGACTATCCTCCAGTGACTGTCATTCACATGGCAAAGACTAAAGAAAAAGGTAATTTCCCAGGGAAAGCAAGAACTGAGAACTGATAAGAATGTAAAATGTGCACCTTGAAATGCAATGTAAGTCATTTTGGATCTTGTCAAATCTAGTTGTACTGTCAATCTCAAAGCTCTTTTCCATTTTAGATGTGTTTGTGTGTTTTTATAGTGAAAACAAATGCTGCCGCTCAGTCTTTTTGCCACTTAGGCGACGGTGACGTCACGCATAACCTCTATTCTAGCATTTATGCTGTGAGTAAACCAGTTTTGTCAGTGGAAGATTAATGTTTTTTTTTGTTTGTTTGTTTATTCACAGTTCGCCAGACAGAAGTCATGTGCAGTTTTGTATTTTGGACAGTGAGGAGACTGACTGACCATCTTTCACAACATTCATCACTGAGAACCTTTTGTAAAATAAATTATTTTTCAATAAATACTATTAATAACTGCATCCTTTTCTTTGACCATTTCTTTATACCAGGGTTCCTCAAACTCGGTCCTGGAGGGCCTCTGTCCTGCAGAGTTTAGCTCCAACACTGATCAAACACACCTGAGCAAGCTAATCAATGTCTTCAGGATCTCTAGAAACTCACAGCTAGGTGTGTTTGATCAGGGTTGGAGCTAAACTGTGCAGGACAGTGGCCCTCCAGGACCGAGTTTGAGGAACCCTGCTTTATACCAATGTTTTTCCTTTGTCTTATAAAACTTTATTAATTTGAGTTTAATCAACTTAAATCATTTACCGCAATCGGTTTCCTAAAACCATTTGAGTAGCTATATAGTTGTTATGACTTGATTAGATTTATTAAATGAACTCAAACCAGTTAGTTTAAATGGTTTAAATTACTTTAAAAGTTTAAATGGAATGAACTTAAAATATTCAAGTTACATATACTCAAAATGAATGACTAAACGAACACTAAATTATGAGTGAATATGACTCAATATATATATAAGTTCACAATACTCATATGTATTTATTTTAAAACTTAAATGGTTTGCCGCAATTAGTTTCCTTAATCGGTTTGAGTTGAGTTAACTTGTTGGGTTTTACAGTGTAGTACTTTCACCATAAATGCGTTTAATTAAATAAATTGTAGTAATCTCACCATAAATGTATTTAATTTAATTCTACTATTTTTCACAGTCATCTTTTTTACTTTATGACCGGGGTAAAGCAAGGAAAACGTCCTTGGTATCCCTCGGCCACACTTTTTCACGCCCCTGAGAATGACTTGCTTTGACCAATTAGAAGTTAACATTTCCTGGTTCCTGTGACCGTTTTATAGCTTCCGGATCACCGTCACATGCAACGTCACGGGTGACGTAATGACGTTGCACTAATCAAGATTGGAATAGTTGCATAGTTGACTTCAGACGCTACATGCCGAAGGCATTCCCCAAAGTATCGAGTATCGATGCAGCGTCTCGTTCCCTTGCTTTTTTGCCATGGAGCGGCCGATGGCACGGGCCGTCTCCTTGGTAGCACGGAGAGACAAGTCAACCACACGACGCATCTCTCTGATGTTGTCGTAGGCGACCTCCCCGCCTTCGTCCACCTCCTTGAGGAGGTCGGCCTGGTATGCCTGCAATAGCCCCATCGTTTGCAGACAACTACCAGCCCGACCTGCCGCCATATATGCCTTCCCAACCAAGGCCGATGTTGTACGGCAGGGCTTAGTGGGAAGCGCCGGAGCCCGCAGGGATGACGCAACGTCAGGGGAGAGATGAGATGCGAACGACTCTTCAACCCTGGGCATCATCCCATAGCCCTCCTCCCTGGCCCCCATAATATTAGAATATAAATGAACATTGGGGCCAGATACTCTCGAGGAGAAGGGCTTATTCCACGATCTCGACACCTCAGTGTGGAGATCGGGAAAGAATGGCAGACTCCGACGTAGAGGTTGTGATCGAGATTGCAGGAAGCGCTCATCGAGTTTGCTTTTTTAGTCGCTTCCTGCATCTCCGGTGGCCAATCGATCTTTAATTTTTCCACCGCCCTAGTCACAACCTCTAGCAGCTCCTCAAAGGCAGGGGAATGGGGTGGCGAACTTTCACATTCCCCTGCCTCGATGCTCAAAATATCTAGCTCCTCGGAACTAGATAATTCGAGCATCGGTTCCACTGCCGGGGCGGAAGAAGCCGCAGCGCGGGCTTCCGCACCCTGAGCGGAACTAAGGGAACTAGCTTCAGAATGTTGAGAAAGGGCCGAAGCCTTCTCAACATCATCCACTAGATCCCTCTGCGATCCCCATGAATGCAGACACCGCGCTGCCTCAACAGACGCGGGACCTGATCCACGGGGATCGCGAGGCTGGCCGGCCTCGTTAAACATAGCTCGCCGGGAGCGGAGCGTTCTTAGGGGCATGGTTTCACAGTTAGCACAGACAGCACCCTCGAGCACTGCCTGTGCATGCTCCACTCCCAGACAAACTACACAAAGCGAGTGTGTGTCACCCTCAGTTAAATAACGTGGGCAAGGGGACGCACACTGCCTGAACTGCTTTTCCGCCATTTCATATACATATATATATATATATATATATATATATATATATATATATATATATATACTCTTGCACGGGACAAACAACACCAAATAGAACAGACAAGTTAACATAGAACGCTTGCTGAAGACCAGAAGCTAACATTTCCTGGTTCCTGTGACCGTTTTATAGCTTCCGGATCACCGTCACATGCAACGTCACGGGTGACGTAATGACGTTGCACCAATCAAGATTGGAATAGTTGCATAGTTGACTTCAGACGCTACATGCCGAAGGCATTCCCCAAAGTATCGAGTATCGATGCAGCGGGAGTTCCCTTTACGAAAGGGAACTACAATTTACCTCAACAAGGCGACATAATGAACAACACTCGTCTCATTCGTGGAGGTGGAAAAACAATTTCTTTGTGACATGCAATTGTATTCTGTATTCTCAATAAAAGGCAAATTAGTTATTATTTTTGTTGATTTATTTGAAACTTAATAGATATCATGTAAAAATATCTAGTATTGAATTGTATCGAATCGTATTGAGGGGGAATTCTGAAGTATCGAAAATAATCGAATCGTTGGCTTAAGAAATCGGTATTGTATCGAATCGTCATGAAGACGATGATGTACACCCCTAGTGCATGTCCATCAACAAACCGATTATTTTACTTGTAATAATTTATTTACAGACTATTTTTCTAATATATTGTGGTGAACACATGGAAACTGTATCAATAACAGTGCGTATGCAATGTATACATTAGCCGAGCTCTAGCGTGAATGACTGATGTAACATAAACGTTGGTAAAACAGATCTTGCTCCATGCTTAATCTTTCCTCAAAGTAGTGAGAACGACAATCTGCATTAATAGACACAGTTTAAGGTATTAGTGGGCCACAACTGATTAGCAGAAGAATTTCAGTAAGACAGTAATAATGTGAGTTAACCAGTTAGCAGGAGACCTATACAATATAAAACTCAAAACTAAGTATTTTTAACACCTTTTTTCGAGAGCAAGTGGTTTGCGAATCCTACATTGAACTCGGAGATTTGAGAAGTCGTCAGTAAAATAAAGAGAACACGTCAAAAGTTCAGGATTATACTGCTGTGGTATCATGGTAAAGATGAATCACATGCTCATTCTTGGGCAGTGAAAAAAAAAACTGGCTTTACCTTCACATTGTAGAGCACAGCATCTTCTCGACATGATGCTATCCAGTATCCACAGTAATCAGCTGCCGGTTTGAGGGCGTTCAAGTTTTCCCTGGTGTCTGCGCGCGCAATAAGTGGGCGGGCAATATGAATTTGAAAAACGATTCATTTAATTGACTCAGTGTCGACTCTTACTTTTGAAAGACAATAACTACGGTGCACTTTCAAATTTAAAACTTTGCAGGATGTTTTCATTCACTTAGAGCTATGTTACACACTACATGAAAGGTAATTTTCAAAAATCCATAATACGGGCCCTTTAAGGATTAATAAATAAGTATAATAATAATAATAAAGACTAAAAAAGCAAGGTTGTGGATATGCTATGAAAAGTAAAGTTTTTTTTAGCCTTCAGCTCTGATTATCTCAAAGGGGAAAAAACATCTCTAAATAAAAGCTTTGACTTCCTGTAGCTGATTTATTCAAGATGAATTATCTGAATGAACTGTGCGAGTAACCCTCAACTACTCTTTTACGCAAGTTCATTTGGGGGTTAGGAGTCTATAGCCTGCTTATCCATAGATTTATGCAATTAACTTTGTGTGCAACTAAGTGTTGTGCACTCTGTGTTTGATGTTGCAGCCGTTTAGCACTAAATTTCCCCTCAGGGATCAATAAAATGTAAGCAGGCAGCTCTTATTTTTTCTTTTTCTTTTTTTTTTAAGCTGATAAAGCTCTGTTCAGTGTTCATTGCTCACACATATGTGTGTTTTCTTCTTAAATGAATGGGTTAAGAATGGAGCTCTGTTTTTACAAGCTGAACTGTGCAATTTCTGTGCCATAGCATCTCCAAATTCAATTGAGAAATAAGTATTACTTTCAAAAAGGTTTCCCGAAAAGTCGCTCTGTCTGACAATAAAAATGGATTGATAGCGGCACAGAGCCACACTATTGCACTTTTGGGGGAAATCACTCTTCAAACAGTATACCTATATATTTATTCTGCATATTAAACTGGGATAGGAGCAAGTATTTTATTAAAAATTACACACTTTGGCCTTCAAACCACTCCTTGTGATTTCCAGAATACTCCCACTCCCTGTCTGAATTCCACAGACTGCGAGTGTCAAACACACCCACACACACACACACGCACGCACGCACGCACACACACACACACACCCCCTACATGATTAAAAATCAGCACCAGCCACTGACCTCACACACACACACACACACACACACACACACACACAGATCAGAAGAGGAGTCACTGTGGACCACAGAAAGCATCCCTCTCATTCCCACACTGATTTGGAGCCCTCATCTTCAAAGCAGTGCCTTAACATTGACTCCCAGAGAGACACCGTGAGAACATCAGACTGAAAACACATCAATTCATCTCTTTGGTTATCAGAGAAGCTACTGCATGATAAATATGACTGGATTCCATTACAGATGCATACAGTGGCCTCAAAAATATTAGGACACTTAAGCCAGAAATGTCGAAATTTTATCGCATTAGATCAAATATTAAGCTAAGTGCCATCTGCAAACAAATTACAAACATATATACACACACACACACATATATATATATGTGTATATATATATATATACACCTTTTAAAATCTTTTAAAAAAAATATTATCAACCTCTAACTTTTGAACAGCAGTGCATGTTTTATTAATTTTGACAAGTACACTTATTGTTTAATCATTTTCATGTATTATTTTTAAATTATTATTTTCTTCGGATTCTTAAAAAATAAATCCACTTAGTTGCATATTTTAATTATTTATTTTATTTTTTTATTGGGTAAACTATCTCTTTAGGTGCACAAATACTTACCAGCTGTCTCTGATTTACCAAGCATTTTAACAAATGAAGAACTTTTTTTAATAATTCAAAATAATAACAAATGAAAAACTTTTTTAATAATTAAAATAATAATTACCAAAAAAAAGTGTTCTACATTAATATGAGATTGCATAGATCGTAATAGGGTTGGACTGACCAAATTTGAGTTCAAGAGGAAATAGTGAAGAAGAGAAAGGACTCCAAAAAGACAGACTGACATCTGTTTCTGTGTCTGTCCTGTTTAAAAGGAGGGGAAAAGAGGGGAAGATTCCGCTAATCCCTGTTACCAAATCTCTGACTAGATCGCTCATCAGAAATTAATAACTTTGATCCAAGTCTCCATGGCAACCCTTGGCTGATTTGGGTCTTAATCTCTCTTAATGTTGTGTAATGTGTTTCTTAGGGGTCTAAGCTGTTTTTATAATCTTACACAGTTACACACATAGCCACATATACAGTTGAACGCTTCTAGACTGGTCAGTAATAAACATGACTATGAAAGGTAGTGTATATAAACGGAAATAAGGACGATGATGTACTTATAGTAATAAGTTCTTAAGGATTTGCAAAAACAAGGAGGAAAAAGTAACATTGCATTTAAGCTATTTTTTTTAAAGTACAGATTAACCTATAGTGCCGTTTTTAGAACAGATGGAATCTGTTGTGTTGCTCGTGTTTACAGCTGTGACAGTACGCTTAAGAATGTGTAACATCCACGGATATGTAGTGTTAAAGGCTTGTCCGGTCTGACACAAGGGTTGATAGACATAAAACATGCTCAATCTAGTGCTTAAGAGTACATGTTTGTTTGTGTCTTTAAAGTAATCTATAATGATTCCATATGTGTTTTTGTGCTTACTGAGATAATATGGTATAAAGTGCTCTTTATCTCCATGTATCCTTCTGGACACTTTAGCATTTTAATCCGTCTGCATCCAGAATAATATTCCCAGCACTGCTCCTGCTTACTTCGTGAGAGTCCTATTTCTTCTCAGTCGACCAATTCCCTCGTCCTGTGGGAGCAGGGAAAGAGGGATCTTGGTTGAAAGAGGACAGACTGATTTATTCATTGGGTAATTTCAGATATGCTTTGAAAGTTCATACGAATGATTCATTAGTGACACATGCACAGACTGCCTGAGAAGAAGGTTTCGACTCATTCGCAGGACGTGACAGTTTCACTTTGCTCATAAATTACAATTTCGTCATCATTCAGAACTTTGTTCTGTAGAACGCAAAAGTTAAATCCATATGATGAAAGTGAACGAGAACTGGAACTGTCAGGATACAAAATGACAAAAAAGCACCTTAAAATTATCATAAAAGTAGTCATTACAATTTTTTATCCAAGTTTTCTTAAGTCATAATAATTTTGTGAGAGAAACATACCAAGGTTTATAGTTGATATTCACTGAAAATCTTGACATCCACTCTAGCTCTCAGCACTTTCATGAGTGAAGTTGCAAATATGTGAATAATTAATCTTAATTCGATCTTTTCAATTAATCAGTTGAACCAGTTCACAAAACCAGGTAACACTTTATATTAAAAAAAATATATTTATGGGTAGTTGAAACAAAGCTGAAATAAATTATAAATGTTAGATGGGACTACTAAATTTAAGTTAATCGAAAAATCGAGAACTACAAATAACTTAATCGAAATGTTCCTTGGCAACTAACTGAAATAAGTTGAAGGACTAAAATTACTTCTAAAAGGAAATGCACAACAAAAAAAATAAACACAAACTAAAATGAGAACTTAAATGATAAAAATAAAATCTAACTGAAAATATGAATGAAAACTATTATAATACTGGACACTGATTGGATTAAAAAATAAATAAATAAAAACTTAACATACATAAAACTTATAGAATATTTATATTCCACAAATCATATGGACCACTTTTATTGTCACTTTGGAATCTGACAGCCCCTGTTCTCAAGTGTGGCACAGGACATTTGTCAAAAACTCACCTTTTGTTTTCGACAAAACAAATAAAGCCATGCAGGTTTGGAGCAAAATGAGGGTAAATGATAGAATTTTCATTTTCGGTGATTGTACCTAAAGAATCAGTAAGGAATAAGAAAGCAAGAGACAGATCACCAGTAAAAGAGAAAGATGATTAGTAAATGTGAGTGAGCTTATAAAACATGCATAAATGCATAATATGCACGCGAACATACATGCAAAAACAGGTGGTGAATGCTTTCTCGCTGTATGAATCTTTAAAAAACCTGGAATTTGTTTGATCGAAGTTGAGGACTCCTGCTGGATATCAAGGCTGTTGTCAAGATAATTACACCAGATCAAAGAAAACAAATGAGAATGAGAACACCAGAAGCCATTGACAGGCCTTATTCAAGTTTTGAAAGCATCAACGAGTGTCTTTCATTCATAGTCTAACTCACAACAGTTTAATTTCAATCTCCCTGTCTAATCCTCTATAGCGCTGATAGCATAGATAAGTATACAACCTTGCTATTATACTTTAGAATTCCACTTCAGAATAATTCAAATGTAGAATTATTTACTTCTCCATTCTGATCTGGTTCATTTTCATGACAGATAAATGAGGGCCCAACACCACAAGAAGTCTGTGGAAGGATATAATCAATGCCTGAGAGAGTAGTGGTGTGTGGGTGAGAGCGTGCTTCATGCACTCAATGCTTTGTAAGGGAGAGGCCATTGGCATGCTGCAGGCTGGCATGTCATGTGCCAAAGCTGACAGACGCTGTGAAGAAATCCGCTGCATTGTGTCCTGACTGCAGAGAAGGTCACAGCAGACCTGCAGGACAGATGAATGTTCAAGACCCCATCACCCCCAGTACCACCCCAGAGCAGGACAGACTGGTCTTCATCAGGCTACCCTATGTTTCAGGATGGTCACTACATAGAATTAAAATAATATATATTATTTAATAATATCTATACTAGTGATCTACAGCATACCTTTCTCTATATTGCCAATACAGGTAGTTGTCTTTTAAAGAGGACCTATTATGCTTTTATTTTTATTTTATTTTATTTTTTCATGTGGGTCTTTCATTACACTTTCATGTGTGTTGCTGTTTAATCAAGAAAATGTCTGCAAAGTTACAAAGCACAAAGCCCACTCCAAAGAGAGTTTTTTTCTCTATATCAGTAAGCACTGTTTCTGAACTCATTTAAATAATCCCTGTCCAAGGCATACGCAAAACAAGGGGGACGAGACCCGGTTGAGTTACAGTAGTGTGTTGAAACTCGCAGCTGTGGTAAGGGGCTTGACATTTCCGAAACACACTTGAAGTGGCTGACCGATAACATCACACTGGTCCAGCTGACCAATCAGAGCACACTGTGCTTGCTGGAATGAGAACCTTCGTAGAACTAAACTGAGCGTACAATGCAACAATGTAAAATATGTGAAAAATAATGTGTTTTTGAACATTCAAGCATGAAAACCTATTTTAGTTGACCATAAAAACAAAATCACGACTGGGCATTAGACTGACTAAAAGGGCATAATATGGCCTATTTAAATCAGGAACCTCATAACTCTCTAATGTGAAAATATGCATAAAAAGAGTAAAATTAAACTAAGAAAATAAAAAAAAATAAAAAAAATAAGAAAAATGCTTAGCACACACGAATATTCACTAGAAAAATTGTTAGTAAAATATACAACTTTTTTAAAATTTCATATAAATATAAAAACATACAAATTTAACTTGTCGCAGTGCATTCTGGGATTGCGCTGCGGTATCTGTGAAAATGCAATGTAGCATTTTGATTCAGCCCCCAAAAAATAATTAGCACAAAAAAAAATTGAATTAACACTAGTTAAGTGTTATGATTTAAGCAGTATACACGCACACACACACAACTTTTTAAATCAAAAACTAAATCTTGGTTTTTGGAATAGCCTGCACATCGGGACCCCACATGTGACTTAAAATGCTGTCTAGGTAGGAAGCTCACAAGGTTTTGGAAAACAACTTTAGAATGACAACAGTATTGTAAAGAAAATCACATTAACCAAGTGGTCTTGGCTTCACTTGACACAATCAAGTTTCAGCATAATTGGGGTCTACACACACCTCCTGTATTCAATACCACTGAGGACTCATCATCAGTACAAAAGTACAGAGGACCCGTGTTCCTAATCATATTCATATTCTCCCTGGGGCTGATTCCACATTCTATTGGTATAAGTTACAAACCCAGTTATAATTGGTTAGAAAGGCACAAACTCGCAACCATAATTACACCCTATAAGACTGGGTATCTAAGATAGCTTTAGTAAGTTTTCAAGAGAGGTTCTGACAGCTCTCAACTCTCAACTCGCAGATTATTTCCCACGGACTGGCAAACAGCACAACGGTTCAATTTCAGACATTCACATGGATCGGCAGCTTTTTTTCCGAGGCAGAAGAACTGTCATCTCGGTGACTGCAACACCTCAAGTGCCTTATCTAGGATTGAACCTGCATTCCATGAACTTAGATTGAACCCACAGCATTTGTAAGAGCAGCTCGAACTCACATCCATTAGGATATTTATTCTCTTTCTGTTACAAACTTTACATTTATTGCAAGGACAGTGCCCCAGGGCAAGCAGTAATTAAATTACTCTCAGAGACAACTGTGATAAAGCACAATATCCATGTTTTTCACAGAATAAAATAAATACTATTGATCCCTGAGGGAAATTCAGGTGCAAAAGCAGGTCTTTGAGCTATTACATTCCCACAACCTGCTATTTAAACTTGCAGAGAGAGGTCTTTGGATCGTCTGGAGGTGAAAAGCTTTTCAAAAGCACTGACCAGTTTTGACAGGGAGCAATATTTGTATCACATGCCTGGGTTTGAACCAACAACATTTCCATATAGCAAACCAGCAAACTTTAACTACAAGGATATGTTTTCTTTTGATATCAGACTTAAAATTGTGCCTTGAAGCTACCAGTGTTTAAATAATTATCTGCCATGTGTGAAGCAACTGTTTAATTAAGAGATTCTGTATTTTTAAACTCAACTGATATTGCCATTAATGTATGTCATTATATGTAAGAAAACGCCTCGGTTACGACTGTAACCTCGGTTCCCTGAAGAGGGAACGAGCGTTGCGTCGAGAATGACGCTATGGGGAACGCTTTGCGTGATGACGTCTTGAAGCACATGTAAAATCAGTCCAATGGTGTGGCGGAACGTCAGAGGCGGGTGACGTCACGTACCAGGAAGCTATAAAAGCCGGCCTGAAACAGAAAACGAAAGCTTCGTATAGTCTGAAGTCGGGCTGACAGGCATGAAGGAGATATGGCAGGGCGACGCAACGCTCGTTCCCTCTTCAGGGAACCGAGGTTACAGTCGTAACCGAGGCGTTCCCTTTCAAGGGAACTCGCGTTGCGTCGAGAATGACGCTATGGGGAACGTCTATACCAACGCCTCCATAGCTACAAGTGTCTGTCCCGTGTGAAATCTGGTGAGCAGCACTAGGAAGACAAAACATGAGACCCTGGAGCAGAGTCTAGATCCAGAGAGTAGAACCTGACGAAAGTGTGCGGTGAGGACCAGCCTGCCGCATCACAGACGTCCTGTAACGATACTCCTGATATAAGGGCCTTAGAGGCCGCCATACTCCTTGTAGAATGGGACCGGACAGCCATAGGAGAAGGCTGCCCAGCCGCCTCATAAGCAAGTGAGATAGCCTCGACCACCCACTTGCTCATCCTCTGCTTAGACACTGGACCTCCCTTGTTAGGAGACCCAAAGCACACAAATAATTGATCACTTTTACGCCACAGGGCAGCTCTGTGGACATACGCGTCTAACGCCTGCACAGGGCAAAGCAAATTATTAGCCTCCTGGTCAGCATTTTGAAAGGGAGGAGGACAGAAGGCCTGCAGAACAATAGGTCTGACCACATTAGTGGGGACCTTGGGGATATAACCCGGTCTTGGATGAAGAAACGCTTTAACCATACCCGGAGCAAACTCTAAGCATGACGGAGCAACCGACAATGCTTGAAGATCCCCTATCCTCTTGAGAGAAGAAATAGCGAGAAGGAAAAGAGCTTTCAGAGTTAAAAACTTCTCAGGAACCTCCTCAATGGGCTCAAAGGGGGCCAGGGAAAGGCCTTGCAGCGCAACGGACAAATCCCAAGGTGGCACCCTAGAGCGAACTGCAGGCCTCAGCCTCCAAGTGCCACGAAGGAAACGAGATACCAAGGGGTCTTTCCCCACAGACATTCCACCCAAAGGAATGTGGTAAGCACCTATGGCCGCCACATAAACCTTTAAGGTGGACGGGGTCAGACCTGCAGTGAACCGGTCCTGCAGGAACTCCAGAACTGTACCAATTGGGCAGTTGACTGGATCCAACCGACGGTCACTACACCAAGAAGTGAAGACTCTCCACTTCAGGGCATAAAGTTTCCTCGTGGAGGGAGCTCTGGACTGTAGAATGGTCTCAACAACCTCAGTTGAGAGACCTGACTCTATGAGCTGGGCCCCCTCAGAGGCCAAGCCCACAGGTTCCACAGTTCTGGGCGGGGGTGAAATATCGAGCCCTCCGCCTGGGACAGAAGGTCCCTCCTGACGGGTAGCTCCAGAGGAGGCCCGTCGAGGAGCGACACAAGATCGGGAAACCATACTCTGCCCGGCCAGCGCGGGGCTATAAGAAGCAGGCAAACCCGGTCCCTGCGAACTCTCTCCAGAACTCCCGGGAGCAGAGCAACTGGGGGAAAAGCGTACAGACGTAGCCTCGGCCACGTCTGCACCATAGCATCCAGTCCCAGAGGAGCTGGATGCGTGAGGGAGAACCAAAGTGGACAGTGAGACGTCTCTCGAGATGCAAACAGATCCACTTGAGCTTGGCCAAACTCCCTCCATATCAGCTCCACCACCTCGGGGTGGAGCCTCCATTCCCCGGGCCTCGGCCCCTGTCTCGACAGAGTGTCTGCTCCTATATTCTGGACCCCGGGGATGTAAGCTGCCCTGAGTGACAGTAACTTCCCCTGGGACCACAAGAGGATATGGCGTGCCAAGTTGGATAACGGGCGCGAGCGCAAACCCCCTTGGTGGTTGATATAGGCGACTACCGACGTGTTGTCCGTGTGTACTAACACATGGTGTCCCCTGAGATCTGTGATAAAGCTCCTCAGAGCCCGGAAGACAGCTAACATCTCTAGGCGATTGATATGCCAGGAACGATGATGGTCTTCCCACAGACCTTGAGATGAGCGACCCTCCAGGATCGCTCCCCAACCCGTGAGGGAAGCATCCATCGTTAGCAGTTTGCGACGACAAGGAGCTCCCAACACTGGGCCCTGGGACAGGAACCAAGGTTTCTTCCACATAACCAGGGCACGTAAGCATCGCCGCGTGACCTTGATTGTGCGAAATGGGTTGCCCCTCGGGGAAAACCCCCTGGTCCTGAGCCACCACTGCAGGGGCCTCATGTGCAGTAGTCCAAAAGGTATCACGTTGGAAGCTGCTGCCATGAGACCCAACAGTCTCTGGAACTGTTTGACAGTGAGTAGCTGGCCTAGCTTTACACTTTTCACAGCTGCAAGGATGGACTCTATACGTGGCGGTGACAGGCGCGCCTGCATCGACACTGAGTCCCAAACCACGCCTAAAAAAGTGGTCCTCTGGAGTGGAGAAAGCACACTCTTCTTGGCGTTCAGCCGTAACCCCAGCTCTTTCATGTGGGCGAGAACAACATCTCGATGTTGAACCGCCAACTGATGCGACTGAGCTAAAATCAACCAATCGTCGATGTAGTTCATGATGCGAATACCCTGGAGGCGCAGCGGCGCCAGAGCTGCATCCATGCATTTGGTGAAAGTGCGGGGTGATAAAGCTAGGCCGAATGGAAGAACACGATATTGGTATGCTTTGCCCCCGAAAGCAAACCTCAGGAACTTCCAATGACACGGACGGATGGAAATATGGAAATATGCGTCCTTGAGATCTATCGTGACAAACCAGTCCTCGGACCTGATCTGTGGCACGATCTGTCTCAATGTTAACATTTTGAACTTGAGCTGCATGACTGAATCGTTCAGAACTCGAAGATCTAAAATGGGACGCAATCCCCCGTCCTTTTTCGGAACAATGAAGTACCGGCTGTAAAACCCGGTTTCCCTGTCGGAGGGAGGTACATATTCTATGGCCCCTTTCTCTAACAGAGTGTTCACTTCCTGTTCCATGACCAGAACCTGCTCGGGGCCCACCACTGTGGGCAGGACCCCCATAAACCGAGGTGGGCGTTTTTTGAATTGTATCTGATACCCTTTTTCCACGGTCTGCAGGACCCAACGAGAAACATTTGACAGTAGCTTCCACGCTGTCAAAGATTCTACTAGAGGTACCAGCCTCTCGAGACTGGTTTCTGGATTTTGTTGTTGTTGAGCAGTCAATTCGTCGCCCTGTAACGGCGCACCGGCAGGGAACGATCGAACAGACTGCTCTAACACCCTCCTCGGAGGGGGCGGGCATCCCGAGGCCACTACGTTTCCGGGTGGTCCTTGAGATATGTGCTCGCCGGAGACCGCTGCGCCCTGTAACACCGGAGGCGGCAGGGTTAGCAGAACGGTCCCCTGAGGGTACCGAAGAGAGACGGGCACCGTAAAAAGAGGTGTTAACCGCTCTGCTTCGGGGGGGACTACCCTCATTAGTCCTGAGCCCTCGGACGTCAGGATTTCTTCCCAGCAGCCTTCTTGGCGGTAATAACGGTCCGCAGATCCGCTTTACCCCTCGAGGACTGCTGGGTTTGAGCGCGCCCTCCGTGTCCCCGAGATTTTTGTGGGGGAGCACGGGAGGACACGCTCTGTTTCTGAGTGGCACGGTGCTCAGCGCTCTTTCTAGAGGAGTGAGGCTGCTCCCGCTCAGCAGCCTCATAGAAAGAACGGCGGGGGAGAAGTTTCTGGAGAGCAGCAGCTTGCTTAGCGGCTTCTTGTGATTTTGCTACCGCAACACTAACTGCATCACCAAACAGACCAACAGTGGAGACCGGAGCATCTAAGAGAACATGCTTTTCTTTATCCTTGATATCACTTAGATTGAGCCACAGATGCCTCTCAGTGGCCACCAGGGCTGCCATAGACCGCCCGATAGATTTAGCGGTCTCCTTGGTGGCCCTGAGAGACAAATCTGTGGCTCTGCGAAGTTCGGCCACAGTGTCAGGTCCAATTCCCCCGCCCTCCTCCAAATCCCCCAATAATTCAGCCTGATAGGCTTGTAAAATGGACATCGTATGCAGACACGCTGCAGCTTGACCAGCGGCTGCATACGATTTATGAACCAGGGAAGATGTTACTTTAACTGGCTTAGAGGGAAGTGTAGGAGCTTTCAGAGAAGATGCCGTTGCTGGAGAGAGATAGCCCGCAAGCGTCTCTTCCACCTTCGGCATCTCCCCATAACCATACTCTTTATATTTAGATATTGAGGAGTAGTGAGATGTTTGTGGTGTATAAACTCCATAGACAGTCTGTCAACAGCTCTAGTAATGACATCGAGCAGTTCCTCAAACGCATGAGACTGAGGTGGCGAATCCTCAGACTCAGCTTCAATACTCACAACATCCAACTCCTCAGAGCTGGATAGTTGCAGTACTGGTACCTCTATCGGGGGGGAAGAAACCGCAGCGCGTGCTTCCACACCCTGATGAGAGGCACTGGATCTGTCAGAAGGAGGCTGAGATAAGGCAGAGCCCGTCTCAACATCCACTGACAGATCCATTTGCGAACCCCAGGTCTGAGATCGCCGCCGAGCCTCAGCCGCGGCGGGACCCGAGCCCTGGGGAACGTGGTCGGGATTGAACCGAGCCAAGCGGGATCGGAGCATACGCAATGGAAGCGCACAGCAATGCACACAGTCACCACCCTCGAGTGCTGACTGGGCATGCTCCTCTCCCAAACAAACAACACAAAGAGTGTGAGTATCACCTCCCGTTATATAACGCGGGCAAGGATGAACACACACTCTAAACTGCTGCTTGCTCGCCATACTGAATATATATATATATAGACAGACAACACCAAATAACAAGGACAGATTTCAACACAGAGCGCGACTGAAGACTCAGAAAGCTTTCGTTTTCTGTTTCAGGCCGGCTTTTATAGCTTCCTGGTACGTGACGTCACCCGCCTCTGACGTTCCGCCACACCATTGGACTGATTTTACATGTGCTTCAAGACGTCATCACGCAAAGCGTTCCCCATAGCGTCATTCTCGACGCAACGCGAGTTCCCTTGAAAGGGAACCAGGCTTGCAAATCTTGCTGATTAAAACTACTGCTTCTACTGTCTAGCCATCTAAATTAGTGAACTTAAAACACTATTTACTATATTTATGAACCACTTTTTGCTATTGAAGGTGACCCTTAAATCGAGTTTGTGTCACATTTAGTCGATTTGCCAACAAATTTGTCACTAAAATAAGGCCAGGCTTAAAACACTTACACATATGCTCACAAAGAACCAGTGGCCCGTTGCTGACCACTGCACTTTTTAAGCTCCCTGTGGTTGTCACCATTGTAAACAATATAATCAGTTACACCTAACAGCATTAAACAGAGAGCAGAGCTGTATGCAAATAAGAGCTAGCCAAGCTTTATTGAGCCTCAGCTATCTCAGCTCTTATTTATATAATCTGTAAATTTCAGACACTGTGGTGAGAACTGTTATAAGCTCAGATAACAAAAGATAAATCAGATTAGGGAGGATTGTTTTTGCGTATGGTCATTTGGATACAACAAAACAGACGGTCAAACACTTGCTGACAGGGCAGCAAAAAGAAAAGCTCTCATTTAATCTTCAATTAATCCTCAATCTTTAATGTTGTGCTTAAAAAAATGGGATGCCAAAGTTAACGTTAAAGGTGAAGTGTGTACTTTTTCTGTGTTTAAGTACTGTTTGCTTTCTCCAGTTTAATATACAAAGACAGCCATAAGAAATCATTCAACAGTTGTAAACAGATGGTCCCTATGGCGATTTCAGTCCATTGCTTGTTTGAGAAAAGCTGGACATAGCACCATTAGCTCAACCAATGGCTTGAATTTGGGGCGGGACTATTTGATTTTCCAACCAATGAGTGTTCGAGGAACTTCATCGTTTTTGCAATTCTGTTAGGTGATGCTAAATACACTTTTTATTATATAGCTGTAAATAATGCAGAAAGACGATTTTTATAGCTACTTTATCAAATCTTATTACAGATCTTACATACTACAGGTCAGAGGCATCATTAATTAAATGTAATTTTTTACTTCTATTTGTAACTATGTATGTTTTTGTTTGTAGCTATATTGTATGTGTTTTTGTGTTTATCATAAATCACACTAAATGTCCCATATTATACTTTTTACATAGGCTTATATTTATTTATGTTTATTATGTTTATTTATTTATAACTTATATTAATTAAATTCAAAGTAATTACAAACATATTGTTGCTGTTGGGCTGAAAGCTCGTATCTTGTCTTTTTTTCCTAAATCATTATTGGTCACCCTTAACATCTGTCTGTTGGGTTTGTAAATTTTTTAACAATGTAAAGTATTAAAAAGAGCTTGTGACGAAGCCTCGTAACTCCATTGTCTCCTCAAACTGTCGGTCAAACCTCATAACTCCATCTGCTTCTATCGTGATTCGTTAATGAATTGCTACACGCAGTTTGGTCCATCTCTGCCCGTTTGCAATGCTAGGGTGAATAATTAACTTGTTGACTGAGTAAAAACAGCATTTTCTTTCCTCAAGATGCACTATAAATGCTAATGTTTTATGTAGTATTTGAGGAGCAGAGAAGAGTGTCTTAAGGTGGGCGTACACGGTGCGAGTTCGGACCAGGTTCGGACACTTGGGAGGTCGTGAGATATTGCACACGTTGCGAGTCAGTTTAACTGATAATCGTGTCAAAGCAGCTGGTACACGGCACGACTGTCCTGCACGAATTTTATCCCGAGCCGGCAGCAATCACGTGAGCTTTCGCGCTAAACACAGAGACCGTCAATGTTGCATGCAGGCAAAGCTTCAGATAGAAAAAATGACAAATGTGTGTGCAAATGATTTGTTGTAAAGCAGAGAACAGTAGCCTTTCAACATAAAAACTTGAGAGAGAGAATCTGCGAGCTCGTAAAAACAGCAAAAATCGCACCGTGTACACCCGCCTTTAGTCTATCTGTCATCAACTCATAGCCATTACTGTCTTAAATAGCCTGTGCATAGCACTTCATCTTTTATAACGTACTCGGTTATTAACGTAACCTCGGTTCCCTGAGTAGGGAACTAGTATTGCGTAGCTATAGGCAGTGGGAAAACTCCTTTTCTCGAGAATATTGAAGCCTTTATTTTTAAAAAGCAGTGCAGCTGCACAGCCAGCACAATGCAGAGCTGACTAGTGTGCTGATTGGCTGCACTGACGGAACTGCATGAAACCTATGGCGAAGCAGATAGGACGCGTAAACCTATCAGGGCGCTTCGTGCTGAAGCGCGCCAGAATGGGCGTGGCTAAAGCCTATATAAGCAGCCCATTTTGCCATAGAAATCAGGTTAAATCGACTGAAGTCACAGACCTGAAGTGCAGCTCATAGCACAGCTGGCTACGCAATACTCGTTCCCTACTCTCAGGGAACCGAGGTTACGTTAGTAACCAAGTACGTTCCCTTTCGAGAACGTTCACTTTGTATTGCGTAGCTATACGCAGTGGGAACCTATTTTAAAACGCTGTGCTGTTAAGTGAAGACTTCGCTCTTAACCATTGCCTGGGGCTACGTAGCCCGAGGCTCATAGTAGAACTAAAGTCAGAGTCCAACGGGGACCAGACAGAGTCGGGCCCCGCGAATGGGATACCAGAGGCTTGAGACCCACAGGGGCCAAGACCTCTCAAACAGAAAGCACTCGTGCTTGTAGTGCTGGCACCTCTAAGTTATAAAATCTCACAAATGTGGACGGCGAAGACCAGCCTGCCGTCGCACAAATGTCCTCGATTGGTTTTCCACTGGACTAAGCCCATGAAGAAGCCATGCCATTGCAGGCCCATTGAGGTGTAAGCTAGAGAGATAGCATCCACTATCCATCTTGACCGGAAGCCCTTTGATACGGCCACCAAAGCATACAAAGAGCTGTTCTGACTGTCTGAATGAGGCAGAGCGCTCTAAATAAATTCAGAGAGCCCTAACAGGGCAGAATAGACTCAATTCTCCAATGTCTTCCAGTGAGGGAAGCGCCAATAGTGAGATGACCTGGGCTCTGAACGGAGTTGAGAGCACCTTGGGTACATAACCATGTCTTGGTCTGAGGATGACTTTGAAGTCATTAGGCCCAAACTCAAAACAGGAAGCGTTCATAGAGAGCGCTTGCAAGTCACCCACTCGATTGACCAATGCTAGTGCTAGTAGAAGTGCGGTCTTAAGTGAAAGAGGCTTTAATTCAGCCGACTGAAGCAGCCCGAAAGGGGGTCCCTGAAGTGCCCTGAGGACCATGGAAAGGTCCCAGGCAGGTATGGAAGGGGATCGAGGTGGGTTAAGCCTCCTGGCCCCTTTAAGGAAACGCACGACCAGGTCGTTCCTTCCTAAGGACTGGCCGGCCACAAGAGCGTGAAAGGCTACTATGGGCACCACATATACTTGCGTGGAGGGGGTGCGTTCCGCGTCCATCAGCTCTTGTAAAAAGGAAAGTACCGATGGTATGTCACACGAATAGGGGTCAAGATCCCGAGCTGTACATCAGCTGGTGAACACTGACCATTTAAGAGCATAGAGGCGCCTGGTTGACGGAGCTCTAGCCTCTGTGATAGTGCTTAAGACCTTATCCGGGAGGTTCTAGAGAATCCATTGAGGGGCCATACATGGAGGGCCCATAATTCGAGACCAGGGTGCCATATTGTTCTGTTCGCTTGCGTGAGGAGGTCCCTCCTCAGCGGTATGGGCCACGGGGCTGTCTCTAGCAGCTGCGCCAACTCGGGGAACTATATATGGGTCTTCCAGAGAGGGCCTGTCAGTAGTATTGCACACTTGTGCTCCCTGATCCGTTCGAAGACCTGAGGGAGCATCGAGACCGGATGGAATGCGTAAAGTGGGAGGCTGGGTCATTCATTTTAAAATAAAGGCTTCAATATTCTCGAGAAAAGGAATTTTCCCACTGCGTATAGCTGCGCAATACGAAGTGAACGTTCTCGAAAGGGAACATTGGCTAAATGATAGAAAGAAAAAAAAAAAACCCGAGCGCCATGCACTTACTGTCACAGATGCGTACCTTCTAATTACAAACAAAACACATGTCTGACATTTGCTGGTCAAAACATTACAGTATCTCCATTTGAGCTTAATTTTTGTAAAATGTTAATAATATAATGACACCTGTAAGTGTCTGATCATATATAAAGTCACAATATAAGCCATATTAAGTTTGATAACACAGTGTTTAAAAAAACTGTATATTTTTCTCCCCATTTCCTGAATAGGTAGATGGGTAGATTGTTCCACCAAACAGTGAGATATCTTGACTAATTTAGATCCAAGAGAAAGGGTGATCTGGAGAGACAACAAGGATGAAAGATACCCTTTTCAGCAGTATGTGTGACACTTATTTAGTATTTATTTAATTATTTAATTAATACAAATGTAATTTTATTTAGAATAATCACACTAAATATTATTATTATTTTCATATATTTTTGGCTTGTCTTGTTTCTCTGATGTTTTAGCATATTAAAAGAGAGAGAGAGAGAGAGAGAGAGAGAGAGAGAGAGAGAGAGAGAGAGAGAGAGAGAGAGAGAATGTATGACACATCTCTTTGGTGTAAGTACACTCTGGGCAGAACTAAAGGTCTATCAGGTGTCCTGCTGTGTGGAAACCTCAATGACAGCTCCATCTTTGTAGGCTGCTGCACACCTCGGGCTCAAGTTGCTGCTCCATGGGTGTTCTGTGCCTCTCTGTGGGGGTTGTGGCTTGTTGCCCCCCGTTCTCGCTCTGAAAAACAGTGGGGAAAGGTTTAAATGTGACATTGTGGTTCTTTTTTTTGGGGGGTAGTGGGCACATCTCTGTTAAAGGCTACGCTTAGACTGCAGGTAAATGTGACCCTTTTTTTTTTTTTTTTTTCCCATGTGTGACTCAGATCTGTTTTTCTTATGACAGTGTGAACAGCACAAACCACATGGAATCTGATCTTTTCAATTCCAATTTGGGCCACTTCCATATGTGCTCCTGAATATATCCTGAATCCCGATATAGGTCAGATGTTTTGCAATAGGACATTAGTCTGAACGGTCAAATGGAATTCATGCGACGTCACTCTCAACATTCATCACAATTCTGCACTCATGGGAGTCAGATTTTACATACCTATCAAGACACTAACTTGTGAAAGGTAGTCAGTGGAAGGACAGTGATGTGTCAGAACTGATGATCATGTATAAATGATCTGTTCACACTGGAATCTGATATTGGCCACATTTAAAACAACAACGTGAACAACAGCTATACCAAAAAAAAAACAGATCTGAGCAATAAATCGGAATTGAGCACCTAGGGTCACAGTGTGAACGTAGCTTAAGTGGCACACACACTGCTGAGAATGGTGTCTTTTTGCCTCTCTCTTTCCCATCCCTGGTATTTCATCCTTGTTCTCGCTCTCCGTATCAGCCTATCTCTGGGATCTAAAGTACAGTCAGATAAATTCAGCCCTGATTGACATATATTACCATACACTTTAAGGGCAAAATATGCATTTTCAACTGGCAGCCAGAGGCTAAGACCAGGCAAACATACTCTTAGACATATCTCTGTGACAGCTTTGTCCCAGCATAAGAAGGTCAGTAAGATGTCAGGATGTACTTACTACTCATTAGGACAGCTATATTCTCCCTTTTCTCTTTTACTGTCGCTCTTAATCTTTTCTTTTCTTTTTTTTTTTGTTAGGTTTGCATATTTGTTGTGTCATGCAACGGGTATGTTGTATAGGTGTATATTTAAGTTGTATAGGTGTAGATTTAAAGTGGTTACACAATTTAGACAGCTTGTATGGACCGTTTGATAGACAGCAATGTGTACAATTAAGTTTTAGGGCATTGAAAAAGTCAGGTCAGTCTGAAATTGAGCAAACACAGAAATATAGTGAATTGTTAGATTTCCAAAAACCTTGGAAACAAAAAACAAAAAGTGTAACGCACTAATGTGCCCTTCAAGTGGAGTCGAAATTATTGTAATTATGAGTTCTGGGTACATGAATGACCAAACAAAGTCATTATTACAAGAAGCTGATGATTCATGACAATGGCAGGGCATTTCGATTTGAAACATTACAGAAACACTGGACTATAATATCATGTAAAAGTATAGATACAGTATAGCGTAACATATCTAGTATATCAGTAAACAGTGAGCAGAAAACAAGTCAGTTTTAAATTACAATTAATGATTTTGCAAGTTGTTTTTATTTTTACATGCTGTATTTAAATCATTTTAAAGGTGTGATGTATGGAACAACAGATGATAGACAAGTTAATCTCTCAACTTTCACTGTTTCACACTGTCACAAATATCTTGTTTTGATACAGTATTTAAATAAGCGATAAAAAATTAATATTTTTTTTATCATTTTGAATTTAGATGTAGTTATTTGGGTTTAGTGTTCACAATATAATTATTTTGTTTTGTTTAAGCTTTGTCCGCATTTGGTTTCTGACTTGAACTTAACAAATCCCCTACTCAGAGGTACAAGTTTCACACGTACACTTTAAAGGGATAGTTCACCCCAAAAATGAAAATTTTGTCATCAATTACTCACCCTCAATTTGTTCCAAACTATGAGTTTCTTTCTTCTGTTGAACACATAAAATATATATTTTAAAGAATGTTGGTAACCAGACAGGTGACTATTGACTTCCATAGTATTTTCCCCCCTACTGTGGAAGTCAACGGCTACCATCAACCGTTTATTTCCAACATTCTTTAAAATATTTGTTGTGTGTGTGTTCAACAGAAGAAAAAACACGCACAGGTTTGGGACAACTTGGGGGTGAGTAAGAGATGACAACATTTTCATCTTGGGGTGAACTGTCCTTTTAATGCAGGTGTGAATGGGGTCCAAAACACTTTGAACTTATCCACTTTCAACCATGAAGATGGTCAGAAATGCATGTGACAACATTGCATTGGTAGTGTAAATGCTCTTGTGGTCGAATACATTTAAAATGCAGCAAACAACGGCCTACTACTTTTTATTAATTTACTCACACCTCATGTATTTGTTCAAGATTTATTATACACATTTATGTTTTTATTTTCTCTGCAATTTCTCTCCTGCTGATCACATATTAAGTGTAGCTAAAGGGTTGTTTAGATTTTATGATCTTTTTTATGTGCTGAATTAATTCCTAAATTGAATAACTTGAGGCCTTCCACAATGGTTTTCTCTCATAATTTAACAGCATTTCCTTAAATAATCCCCCGCTTGGCTGCAGGCCCCCTGCCTGATTTACACAAGCCCAGTCCCTAATATAACCTATTACCTGATTGGATATTAAATTACCCTGCACGCAGAGGAGGCCAATCACAGCTGGGTCAACACAGCAGGTAACTGTGACAACCGGTCACCAAGGTGATTTGTAAAATGATCTGTTAATGATTCACAATGTTAAACAGAGCATGGGTTTGCAATTGAGAAATTAAAGTGTCATCCTTTAAAACATGACACTTGGATTAACGTGCAGAGGGAAAAGGGTGAGCGCATGCATTTATGATTTTATTTCAGGCTGTTCCCGTGATGATCAACACCGCATTAGTGATATTGATGAGGACGATGATTTAGCCCGACGATGGAACATAGATCCTACAGCTGCTCTAACAAAGTACAGGGATCAATGAAAATCAAATTTTCTTTGCAAAAAAAAAAAAAAAAACCTTTATATTAAAAGGTTTGTATAAAGAAATTACATTCATATATATGTATATACTGTATATATATATATATATATATATATATATATATATATATATATATATATATATAAAATCTAACAGTCATAAATGGTAATAGAGGTCAGAGAATAACAGGCTGATGACGATAATCACAAAAATGGCAGAGCTTATTTTAATCTACCAGAGCAGAGACCGTTTTCATATAGGGACAGGAGTGATTGTTATAGTCTCACGTCTCTCATAAGTATTACGCAACTGTCTCTGTCTTTTCCTGTGCAAGAAGTTCTTTGTCAGATGCCACTCTATAGGCGCAGAAAACTGAGCTGGGGAGCTTTAGAGTGAGCGTGAGAGATTTGAAATAAGAGCCAATCTTGTCTAGCTGATTCCCATAAAAGCCTTATTGACTATAATTAATTCTTCTGTGTTTTAATTGCACCTGTCTAAAATCGTTCTCTGCTGGTCGCAAGAGTGTGCTTTGGTGCCTGGCTTTCAAAAAAATTATTTAATAAATAAATAAAATGCCACAGCAGCACATTAAAGTCGCTCTCTCAACATCTACATGCAAATCACTTCTATTTTCCTTTGATGTCATTTTCCTTTCTTTTAATTTTGGCAATTAAAAGAAGAAAAGAAAAAAAAATCTCTGTTGGTTTTCCAAGAATAAGAAAATCTTTTCATATTCTAATATGAGCCTACTGTTCTCAGTGCAGGCAGACTTGGCTTCCTCTGAAGACGAAGATCAATCTTTTAGCAAGGTCACAATCATGCTGGCTATAAAGCACCAACTAAACGACCAGTTAAAAAGAAAATCCTACACATCTGAGCAGCTCCCCTTATGGCAGGGCCTGAATAGTTAGAGCGACTACACCACTCCTGCTGGAAACTAAACTGATGGTGCGGAGAGCCGTGATTGGAGGGCTTAGTGGCAGTTCAGGTAAGCCTGATGCTAATCCAGTGAAGTGATTGTGAGCACTGATAGATCACTGATAAAGTACCTTCTTTAAACCGAGCTGAACATGAAGGACGAACAAAGACTTGCCCTGCTGGAAAGCTGAAAGTTTTTCTCAACTGGGTAAATTACAAACAGGAGATGCATAGACCATTTGAGTTTGGCCAACTCAACCTTGAGTGTAGAATAATGCCATTGGATATCTTAGACCATCTTAAACTGGAGTACAGCATGATATAATGATTTGATGATATAAGGAAGTCAACAGGTAGCATAAGCAAAGTTGTTATCAACCCTGTTCTATAAGTGTTGAGGCCCAATCTCCTGTACATGCCAACCAGTAGTTTCCAACTGAAAAGAATTTCTAGTGGGCAATATCTATGGCAAGTAATCAACCATGCATGCATATGATACTTTTTATCAAAATGTCAGCCATTCAATCAGATTGGAATGTGCTTCCAAAATCATTGTAAGCCTAAGATGATAGGCTTGAATTTACCTAGTGGATGAATCAAGTATTTATATCTATCTATGTATCTATGATGATAGAAACCACTGGCCTCAATGGTCTACATACAATCTACATTTATACAATGCTTTTGGGAAAAGCAGCCCTGGTCATTATGTTGGCAGAGACGGTAGAGGAGAATACGGACCATTCTCAGAAAAATGCGGCTAATGGAAGAAATTGCACTGTGGCTACTGAAATGTAAATCCTAAACAACACTGTTTACACAAGGAGATATGCAGTGTTGTTTTTGTTCACTAAAACTATTAAAAATCCTATTTGAAATTGAAATAAATCTAAAATAAAATACAATCTTACTTGGAAAAAAATGAATTAGAAATGTTACCTTTGGAGTTAAAAAATAGCACAAAATTAAATTACTAAAATTAAAATGAAAACTGGAAAATATAAAAAATGTAAATCTCAAAATATTAATACATATTTTTTTAGTGTATAAATTATACTTAAATAACACTAAACATATGGAGTTCAACACATACACATTAACTGGACTATAGTTTGAATTTTAAAAGAAACTAATGAAGCTAAAAGTCCGTTCACACAGAGGACACACACGGAGGCTATAATGATAACCATAAAGATATAGTTCTGAAAAAATCTTTCTAAATATAAAAGAATAGCCAGGGTTTTTCCTGCATAGTCGGGCGCCTCCGTCAAATTTCGTGCCGCCTCCGGCTCTCGACAAAACTCGGACAGATGTAAAAAAGCACATAAAGTCCTGGCAGAAAGCGATGCATAAGGTCGGATGTAGTGTAACGACGCCCAGATCCAGGAATGCACTAATAACATTTGTTGGTAGTACCAGTTTGCAACAATTATTAGTTAACAATAAGTTGTCAACACTTAGGAAAAAATAATAATTTGTTGTTACACTACATCCTTATGCATCACTTTCTGCCAGGACTTTTACGTGCTTTTCCCAAATTATGGAAGTGACCTCGACGTCCGGGTTAGTGGTAGCATAAGCCATCAGGCAAGTGTTATTTAAATAAACTCCTGATGTACTTACAAACTTTCCAATGCCTCGTTTTATCAGTACAGAACCTATTTGTACTACTGTAGAAGTTTGGTAGCATTCTGGGCATTATTAGTGGGGTAATTTACGAGATACATCCTTGGATCCGTTAGCGCCTGCACTAAGCCATCCAGCTGATATCTCTAAATAAGCTCTAACTTTAATAATGTTCGACCAAGGGAAAAAAGGCTTCTGGGGGGTGTTTGGCTCGGGGTCATTGTGCAAAGGACCCTAGGTTGATTTTACTCCGAACCATCCCTTTAAGTTTATGATGATATTGCTTTTAGATTTTAATTGTTGCATTGATGCACGTTATTAAACACAATCTTGACCAACTATTTTACTATTACGGTTGCCAGTGGTATTACCAAAAATGGATTTGGTAATTGCCTTAAAGGCTTTAATGTTGATCAGTCACTATCAACACATTTTCTTTTTTCATTCTAAAATATTAAAATTCTCAAAAAATATATATATATTTTACACATATTTATTTATTTATATTTTTATGGTATATAAAAATACACACATATTTCTTTCTCCACTGACAAATGCACATTATGATAAATAATAAAAAATAATAAATGTCTCCAGAATCACCTTTCTTTGGCTTACCAAGAAATAATACTTTTCAAAAAAAAAAAAAAAAAAAGGCCCTTTCAACTTTAATAACTTTTCCCCCTTCACTTGTTAATCCTCTTTTTTTATCAGACAGACTGGGCGCTACAGCACGGTATGTCTGCGGTCAATGTGGCAGCTTTTTAAAGGCCACTGTGATATGGTTGAATGAGGTGATCATACGTTCTGATCAGCGAGTCTCTTTTCTGGCAGACGTGCGAGCATGTCAACAGACCGCTCGACTCTTAGATTCCCCCTTGGGCCTGCACTTTGTTACGGAAAAAGTAGGGACAGAGGAGAAAGAAATAGAGAGATGGCACTCCTTTAAGGGAGAGGAATAGCACTCAGCGGATCGATCGATAGGCCCATGGCCTCAGACAGGGCCAGATGCTCTCTAGAGAGAGAGAGAGAGAAAGAGAGAGAGAGAGAGAGAGACATGGACATGGACAGAGAGAGAGAGAGAGAGACAGTGTGGACATACTCATGCAAGTAGGCGTAAAGTCACACATATGCTTTGTCTGTGCACTTCACTTTCGGGTTTTCATGTGGTAAAAGTTGAGGGGCCACTTCAAAGAAAGCATATGCTGATGACATCATGGTATATCATTACAATCAGCCACTATCTAAAAGGTTCTCTTCTGTCTGTGTGCAATAAGTGAGCTTTAAATCTTGCTCTGTAGGGTCCACAAAGCATGACTAGGCCACCTGCAGCTCTGTTGCCCATGGTCAAAGTCACTTAACGCCACTGGAATGGCATTCTGCTAAATTGTCATCAACCATAATAAGAGTTAAAAGGCTTCTCTGAGATTCCAGAGCAAATGCTTCTCACGTCGAATATGCTGCAAGCTATGAAACTAGCTTAGGCAGGCTGCCCATTTCTACACCCTTGGTATATTTCAGCATGAAACAAATTCTAATGATAATAATTTGACAGATGAATGCCTCCCCGAAGTGTGAAATCCTGGCCTGCAGAAATGAAAAACATGTAGTGAGGGAAAGTCTTGTGATAAACTTGAAGACTATTTGTGGATGAATGGCAAGAATGTTGCATGCTATCCTGCAAGACAACAAGAAAGACCTCTAAAAGGTGCACACAAGGTAGAGAGACACATTTCACACACACTTTGTGTAATTGCATTTTTTTAGCAGGAGGTCCATAAAAATGTGTGTGTGGATGTTTGCTACTTTTATCTTTAACATTTTGGATATGATATTTAGATATTTATTGGATAAAAGGTGTCATGGATGTCAGTGCTGGGGAAGCTTCTTTAAAACTTGTGTGGTTAAGCTAATCCTTTGGGGAACAAACAAACAAACAAACAAACAAACAAAACAATACTTAGCTACACTACAAAGTACTCACAAACAAACAAACAAACAAACAATAAATAAATAAATAAATTCACAGAAGCTATTTATTGGGGCATAAAATATATATTTTAAATTGTATACCTGATCATTTAGTCAAATCTCAATTGTCAGCATAAAACCTGAACTGATAAATGAAGTCTAATTGCAAATATATCAGTGTGGCTATCGTTAATAAAAGCAATTATGTTAATCATAAATTAGTCAAATTAATGAATCATGATTAATCGCATCTAACATAAAAGTTTGTAAATATGCATGTACACACACACACACACACACACACACACACACACACACACACACACACACACACACACACACACACACAGGCTTGAAATATCTCACTTTGCATGTAATGAGTCTATATAATATATTAGTTTCAACTGTTAAGTTGAATTCTTGAAATAAATCAACTTTTTGATGATATTCTAATTTTATGACCAGCACCTGTATATACAGACCCTTTCCAAAAAATTAGAATATCATGGAAAAGTTTATTTATTTACATAATTCCATTCAAAACGTTAAACTTCCATAGATTATAGATTCAGGGCCCACAACTTAAATTATTTCAAGTATTTAGTTGTTTATTTGTACATAATTTGGGCTTCCAGCTCATAAAAGCCCAAATTATATGGTGATGATAATATTATAATTTTATTAAATCCTGCTTTCGTGGGTTTTATGAGCTGGAAGCCCAAATTATGTACAAATAAAATACTAAATACTTGAAATCTTTTAAGTTGTGGGCCCTGAATCTATAATCTATGGAAGTTTAACGTTTTGGATGGAATTATGGAAATAAATAAACTTTTCCATGATATTCAAATTTTTTGGAAAGGGTCTGTATATGTGAGTGTGTCAGGGTTCCCACACCTCTTGGTTATCTTCACATTCAAGGACCTTTCAATGATTTTCCAGGTCCAATACCCTCAAATTCAAGGACTTAATCTGGGGACACAATTCAAGTGAGAGCAAGGTTACATTGTGTTACCTTGTAAGATATATTGTTACAGTTTTGCTTGTTTGTCATTATGTTTATTTCCAGTGCCTTGAATTTGTTTTTCAGATTCACACACTCTCAAGGATTTCAAGGACCCGTGGGAACCCTGGTGTGTGTGTTTGTGTGTGTGTGTGTGTGTGTGTGTGTGTGTGTGTGTGTGTGTGTGTGTGTGTGTGTTTGTGTATACAGTATATTTACAAACTTTTCTGTTAGATGTAATTAATCTGACAGCACTAAAAATAGGAAATTTAAATATTACACAAATCTTAAATTATGACAACAATTTGAGATTTTGCTTTGGAGATAACTAAAAAGTTTAGGTTGAACGGGACCTGCAGCCAAGTGGGGGGTTATTTTCGGAAATGCTGTTAAATTATGAGAGAAAACCATTGTGGAAGGCCTCAAGTTATTCAATTTAGGAATTAATTCAGCACATAAAAAAGATCATACAATCTAATCTAACCCCTTAGCTGCACTTATATGTGATCAGCAAGAGAGAAATTACAGAGAAAATAAACTATAAATATATATAAATATAATAGTTTAATATAAATTATTAAAAATTACAAAAAAACAAACAAAAAAACAACCAGTCTGAAAGCCAGTCAGTATCTGGGGTGACCACCATTCGCCTCACGCAGTGCAACACATCTCCTTCTCATAGAGTTAATCAGGTTGTTGACTGTGGCCTATGGAATGTTGGTCCACTCCTCTTCAATGGCTGTGCGAAGCTGCTGGATATTGGCAGGACCTGGAACACGCTGTCATATACGCCGATCCAGAGCATCTCAAACATGCTCAGTGGGTGACATGTCCGGTGAGTATGCTGGCCATGCAAGAACTGGGATGTTTTCAGCTTCCAAGAACTGTGTACAGATCCTTGCAACATGGAGCCGTGCATTATCATGCTGCAACATGAGGTGATGGTCATGGATGAATGGCACAACAATGGGCCTCAATAAAATGCACCTGTGTTCATTGTCCATATCATACGCCTGCCCATACCATAACCCCACCGCCACCAAGGGCCACTCGATCCACAACGTTGACATCAGCAAACCGCTCACCCACACGACGCCATGCACGCTGTCTGCCATCTGACCTGTACAGTGAAAACTGGGATTCATCTGAAGAGAACACCTCTACAAAGTGCCAGATGCCATTGAATGTGAGCATTTGCCCACTCAAGTCGGTTACGACGACGAACTGCAGTCAGGTCGAGACCCCGATGAGCATGCAGATGAGCTTCCCTGAGGCGCTTTCTGACAGTTTGTGTAGAAATTCTTTGATTATGCAAACCGATTGTTGCAGCAGCTGTCCGTGTGGCTGGTCTCAGACGATCTTGGAGGTGAAGATGCTGGATGTGGAGGTCCTGGGCTGGTGTGGTTACACGTGGTCTGCGGTTGTGAGGCCGGTTGGATGTAAGCTCCTGCCAAATTCTCTGAAACGCCTTTGGAGACAGCTTGTGGTAGAAAAATGAACATTCAATTCACGGGCAACAGCTCTGGTGAACATTCCTGCAGTCAGCATGCCAATTGCACGCTCCCTCAAAACTTGTGACTTTTGTGGCATTGTGCTGTGTGATAAAACTGCACATTTTAGAGTGGCCTTTTATTGTGGCCAACCTAAGGCACACCTGTGCAATAATCATGCTGTCTAATCTGCATCTTGATATGCCACACCTGTGAGGTGGATGGATTATCTCGGCAAAGGAGAAGTGCTCACTAACACAGATTTAGACAGATTTGTGAACAATATTTGAGAGAAATAGGCCTTCTGTGTACATAGAAAAAGTCTTAGATCTTTGAGTTCAGCTCATGAAAAATGGGGGCAAAAACAAAAGTGTTGCATTTATAATTTTGTTCAGTGTATATACTAAAACACTGAAATATATTTCAAATACACATATTATATTTATATTTTGCTATAAAGAGACACAAACAGATTCACTACAATGAATTGTCACTATTAATAATCATTAGTGATAAAAAAAAAGAACATTTCAGGAGAGCATCTGATTACTGTTCAGCTATAAAACAAAGATAATGGTTTTAAATAAAATAATGACATTGTGTCACTCTACACTGCTAGTTACCGGAAAAACTATTTTGCAAACAGTTGACCTAATGTTATTCTTCAGAAAAATTTAGTTAAGTTGGCCAACACTATAAATAATGTAAGCACATATTAAAGATTGGAGGGAAACAAATGCAATAGTTTGTGAATTGGTCAAATCTACATACAGTATTGTTGACTGCTAATCTGAATATTCGGGGGGAAAGTCCCCTTCAATGTCTTTGGTCGTCACGGCACTCCTTTCTTTGCCTACTCTTTCCTTTGTCCCCTCTTCTCTCCTTTCCCCTCCTTTTTAACAGGTTGTGCTTTGCTCTATTAATTTTGTGGTTGGAGGATTGATCCTTGCGGTGAGCGGCTGTTTATAGCGACGTTAAGGTTATTTTACGAGACAAAGGCGGCTGTGAAAACTTCTCCAGCAAAAATCCATCCTTCATCACCACCCTGAGTCCTCCACATACTAATGCACCACTAAACTGCCATGTTAGCAAAAGAGTGGTGCACCCCTGCTAGGCTGAAAGACGCGTTTTATTTTGTAGTTATGGAAAAAGGCCAGAACCGAAAGACAGTCTGGATTAAACCCAGACTTCAACAGAAAAATGAGTCATAAATGTGAGAGCGGGAACGAGGGAAAGAGATCAATCCAGTACACTGTAAGGTCTTGAGCAATGAGGCAAACTGTGAAACCACATCAGTTCCTGTTGCTTTTGTTTATTTTTCTCTCCGTATTTGTAATGCATTCATATTCATCCCCAGACGCTTAGCTGTACAACCATTTCTTTACCAAGGCCTCTTCTGCTACATTCTGAGACTCCATCAGGAAGGATCTTTGGCTCGTTCCAACACACACACACACACACACACACACACACACACACACACACACACACACACACACACACACACACACACACACACACACACACACACACACACACACACACACACACACACACACACATCAGGCCTTCAGAGATGATATCTTTGGTCTATCACACACAGGGGGATTCCTTCGTCTGACACAAATCAAAATAATAGGAGGCTTTACTTGATTTCTTTCAACATTTGCACTAGGAAAATGTGTAAATATGTCAACAGCTTTGTCCAATGATGCATAAAATTACAAAAAAAGAGAGAAAACAAGTGAATCCCCGCAGGGAAGGAGGTGAGAACCAGGGCGGCTTGGAAGCATAACAGAACAATTTATATGTTTAAGACCACATGGAAGGCCCTGTTTTTGCATCCAGTGCACAGTTCCCTGTGGCAGTCTGGTAGGGAGCTATTCATAAACACTACTCTAAACACACTCCACCAGGTCAATTGCACTAGGCTGAAAGGCACATTTGTGTGTTTGCTATACTTTAGGGACAAATTTGGCTCCAGAAGTTAGCTAGATTTGACAGAACTTACCTCTGCAACATTCAGGGAGGTCCTGAAACAAAACAAAAAAGCATAAAAAAGAACAGAAACAACAACAACAAAACCATAAAACAAATCAAAATTATAAAACAAAAGAAAATGCATACTATTTTAGTGTAGGGTAAGGGTTAGTAGTAATTATAATTAACTATACAATATATCAAAAGAAGTCAACGGCACATCTCCATTTAGCTATGTAAACGTGTGCATGTGAAGATGAATAACCATTTAAAAGCCATTAAAGGAGTGAGAGACAGAATGAAATTGAGGTTTAAAATTATGTATTAATCGCCTATAGATGATTCATTGTCAGTCCAGCTAGGTGGGATGTTTAATGGGGGTTTAGAAATGATGACCCTGTGTGATGATGTGTGTTGGTGTGTATATGTGAGCAGATAGGTGGTCCATTCAGGGTGACAGGGTGCAGATTCAGTTCTTTGACACAATGTAGACACAAAGTGAGTGGTAATGGTGACCGTTAACAGCTGCCTACTTCAATCTTCAGCATCATTGATGCCATATAAGGACGTAGAGAAAGACATGGCCTTTAGAAAGTACCACAGCAATGTGGTACATTCACAAGTAAAAGTGTGGGTATGGATGTATTTACACAGGAGAATTACACCTTTTAACCCAGTAAGAACAGGAGAGAGAGAATGAAAGAAAAAGAGCGCTGACCCTGAGCTTCAGACATTCTCTTCACAGACTATAACCATGATGGATGGCTCCACTGCATGACCAGATTGCTTACCCAGACATGAAGGAAAATGAGGAATAAAACCGCCTGATTCTCTCAACCTCTTCCCTCTCTTTTTCCTCCCTCTTTCCTTTCTCACTCTTTTCTCCTTTCACCCTTTTTTAAAGCCATCTCTTTCTTTTCTGCATTAATATGGAGAAAGTAGGTTATCAGTGAATAACATGTCTGATTAAACCATGAATAAATTTGCTTAGAGCTGATTTCATCTCTTCGAATTTATATCACAGTGGTTGTGCCTTCACAAGTCCACATCTCACACCGTAACTCCACCTGTCAATCACATAACATCATTAAGCATCTTTCCACTCACCTCCAGCTGTTATTCAACAGTATAGGCGAGGATGATATCTCAGTATGTTGAATGAACAATACTAGGTGGCCATTCAGCTTGTGTATTTGTCATATGGCAGGTTATAATCTCAAGTTATAATGGAGGCAGAGGAGGTTGAGGGGTTTAATTGAATTCAGTTTAAATTCAGTTAGAGAATGCATGATGTATGAGACTTACAATACTTGGTTCTTGAGGTCGATGCTCCACCATCTCAGAAGCAGCTGACCACCTGGGATTTTCACACAGAGTCTGGAGTTAATAGGGGATAGTCTGATCAAGAAAGTTCTCTCACTTCTACTATGGTAATGAGAGACAAGAAAAGAATGGCCAGGATCGTTAATACTGTAAGGTCACAGTCAGATAATGAAAAAGCAACACTGGAGAGGAAAGCATGTGCATCTATCTCATACCAAACTGGCTTGAGACAAAGTTTGTACTGGTGGGCCACACCATGGGATTAATGGTAGAACATACCAGAGGTTTTTAGTCATTTTGATTGCAAAAAAACCCAAATACAACAATCCCCTTAGAAAGGACACCCATTGTAATATATAAAGGTGGCTATATTTATTTCATGCATAAAAACCCATATGCTGCATGTGCAAATTTGTAGGCTTTGCATGATGATTTAAAGAAAACATGTTGTTTCCAATTTTTTTCAATAATGCACTTATGTTAACGAAGTATTAAAATGCTTCTAAAATAATCATTTTATTTATACCATGGTCTGTCTGAATACTCGATTCTGATTGGCTGGAAGGTGTTCATTAAAATCGTTAAATGCACAGGTGAGTTGAATCACAGTTTTATATTAAAACGCTGTTTTCATTGAAGTGCACACACACATACATCACTCTGAGATGCCCTGCAAATTGCTAATAAAATCACTACATTATATTTCCCAGGAACGAAGGGGTTACATAGCTATTTTGAAGCAATTAAACCCACAGCTTCATTGTTAACAGACAATCTCTCTCTCTCTCTCTCTCTCTCTCTCTCTCTCTCTCTCTCTCTCTCTCTCTCTCTCTCTCTCTCTCTCTCTCTTAATTAAAATAAATGCTATAATTAATTTATTCAAATGTAACACTACACACTATTTATCTCTGTGTCTGATTCAAAACAGGCGAATTGCTAGATCTAACAAGCCGTAACTGACCAAAATAACCACCAATTTTTCTTTCCGGTCAAATATTGCGCTGCAAACATCAATAACCGCTTTAAGTTGTCAATGTTAGCAAATGATCATGATATAAGTGGGATAATCCACGGCTAGGTGTGCACCTCCGCTTCGTGTCAGGCGGTTCTTTGTCTCCACATCATGCATTAAAATCGTTTAATGAACTGCTAGCTGTGGATTCCCTTTCATAAACAGTACAGTGCATATACTTGGGCTAACAGATGGGCAGCTGAAAGCTATGTAAGGGCCATTCTTGTCAATTATTAACAGGTTTTCCAAAACTAGACGACTGAACATTGGAAGAATTTCGTTGATCTGACAAATATGCAGCTTGCAGATGGTAAAATCACAATTTGACCCAAAAATCTAACCCCTAGATTCTGCATGCTTGGAGATGGAGTGTAATGGTGTGGGGAACAGTTTCATGGCGCACATTAGGGGCCTTTATACCAACTAAGCACAATTTGAATGCCACGGCGTACTTAAGCGTTGTTGCTGTTATGTGCATCCCTTTATGGCCACAGTCCATCGGTTATCAAATAGATCGCTCCGGCAGGATAGTGCGAAATGTCATAAAGCTCGAATCATCTTCAGTTCCAAGAACATGGCATGGGTCTCCATTTCCCGCTAGCAGCCTGCACAGTCGCCTGATCTTAAACAAGAGTTGCTGTAGCGTGGCCAAAATAGATTAATAGATTCTGCAGCCAAAATATCAGTACAAACAGCCTAATGTTATTGAGATAGGAAGGACCAAATTCCCTGAGAAAAAGCACTTTGAATAAACTGTTGCAAAGAGTGCTTGTTGTTCTAGAAGCTACATTTCCCCCTCAAACCACCTCACCAGAAGTCCTGCCCTGCAGCTAATCTAATTGGTTAAGGTTGCAGTGATGGGTAGGTTTAGGGATCAGTGTTTGGTGTAGGCAATCAGTACTGTGATTGACATCTAAGAATCGGCTGCAGGGCGGAGTTTTCGCTGAACTGGTTTGGGGATAAAACTCACACACACTACATAGATGGACCTAAAGTGGACTGAATATATAGAAAGACCTTCCTTACAGAAAAGCCCTCAATTTCATAAATTTCCTTTCTCCCCCTCGCTCTCTTTTTTGCTATAGTAGCACTATGCTCCTGCTGCGTTGTGTATTGGACGGTAGGGATCACTCACTCCAATCTAGCTTCTTGCTGTTAGACCCCACACCTACTGCTGACCCATCTCAAATCAAATGACCACCGATGGTCAGACTCCACATAGGCTTGTACACACACACACACACACACACACACACACACACACACACACACACACACACACACACACGCTGCTCTTTTCGTTTGTAATCCAGCCAGCTTCATGCTATTTTCCCATGTTCGGTCTGGTTCAGAATTGAAAAGCCTGCATTATAGGACCTTAGCAGGTGGGACCAAATCCTGAAAATACCCGCTCTTAAGGTCAAAATGTGACTTTGATCTCATGATCCTACAATTATAGCTTTGAAGTTAACTACCGCTGTTCCATTAAGCGCAGTAATAATACTTTATTTTGCATAGTTCTGTTGCAATACCTTAAGAGATATTTTAGTTTAGATGCATTCATTAGATTTTAAACAGGTGGTTGGAGTTTATATTGAGATTTCTCCAATGCCTGAAGCACTGAAATTAAAGTTGGCAGTGAAGTCTAGCTTTGTGTGTGCGCTCATTTTTTCTACTAGACAGACAAGGTCAGATGTGGGTCCATGGTTGGGCAGCAAAAGAGACAAATCTATATAAGGTTTTATTACACAGTGGCATCCAGCATGACAACCGATCCTTGGACCGGGTCACTATGGTCTACTGCAGCAAGAGGAATTATAAAAACGCAAACCAAGATTTGTAATCCACACCCCGGACTGTCGTCAGGGGAGGTAAGGCAAACAGGAATGCTGCCGCTGGGGGTGAGAGGGCAAAAAAAAAAAAAAAGTATTTCTGGGCCCCATGATGGCCATGTTCATGAATGTTAAAGATCTGCAAATGCAAAACAATCTCTATTCTCTGTTGAATTTGGACAACTGAAAACTATAATTAGTTTAATTTTAATTAAGAATTTACCAGGCTTTGGCCTAACAAATAAATTGTTTTATTTGTAATACGGGCTTTAAGTACCAATATGGGGCATCCATCTGGATGTGACGGCAGCCGGTCTGGGCTAGCGCTTTCACCACAAATCGGACACCACAGTGATGCGATGATGAAGAGGAGACTCATATGAGGCCATAAGCAGATGGAATGAAAATGTTTTAAGTGGGGGTTTTGGCAGGGATACCAGACTGATATGGCTCCCAAGTTGTTTTGCTAATTTACTTTTATGTAGCAAAAAAAGAAAAAAAGAAAGAAACATGTAGTAGAAGAACATCATCCAAAAATTAGCTGCACGTTCCAAAATTCTCCTTGGACAAGTCAGGATTATATTAAATCTTAAATCAATCAGCCGACACCTAATTGCTACATTAATGGTTTTAGCAGTGTAAATAAATAAATAAATAAATAAATAAATAAATATACAATATGAATATTAATCAAAGTATAAAAAAATAATTATACAAATATTTTCTACTGGATATTTTTGTCTTGTGCGCTCTGGTTAAATATCTTGTTTTAAGTTTGATTCATTATTTTTCTAAACTAAACTAAACTAAACTAAACTAAACTAAACTAAACTAAACTAAAATACTGATTAAAAGGTTGTTGTTGTTTTTTTGTTTGTTTGTTTTGTTTTTTTGCAGTGGGGTTATGTTCAAGACAAATGATATAACTAGTTTCTCATATTTACCTAGAGTCAGAATGGAGTAGTCATACACACTATTTTATGTTTTAACCTTTGTTATGCTGTGAGTCAGACTGACCTATTTTAGAGCTTATCATCACTGCTATGATATAAATGTTTGCAGTATGAGCCTTCATATTATCCTCAAGGTAGCGTTTCAAAAAATGAATATTAAAAAGGGGAAAATGACACACTTATAAATAAGTGATAACCTGCTGCAGATTGACCTGTATAGCAAAACAAATTAGGGTTTGCGCTGTCCTTGTACGTTCTTCACACAGCCGCTAACTTTGATAGGCGAGACATTAGACTGTCTAAACTTTTTAGAGTTTTGTGAGATAAGTGGATAAAGCGAAGTGAATGAAATACTTTTTCCATCTTATTCTTTTTGACACTAAATGTCACAGAAGTCAACAAATATGGAATAACAGTTGACAGGCAATGTCCATTTCAGCTGCTGTTGGAACATGGACTGGGGAAAACGTATTCGGTTACTAACGTAACCTTGGTTCCCTGAGAATAGGGATCGAGTGTTGCATCTAGTTAGACGCTATTGGAAAACTCCTTTTCTCGAGAATATTGAAGCCTTTATTTTAAAATGCAGTGCAGCTGCACAGCTAGCATAGAGCAGAGCATCTAGCTTGCCATTGGCTGTGTTGCACATCCTATGGCGAGGAGGCTGAGACGCGCGAACCAATCAGAGCGCGTCCGAGCCCGCCAGAAGGGACGTGGCTTATAACTACATACTGTAAGCCCGGCCAGCTCGCCATAGAGTCAGGTTAAATCGACTGAAGCGAAACACCCGACCGATGTGGTAGGACGGCAGGGTACGCAATACTCGTTCCCTAATCTCAGGCCGTGCTACCAGTTAACTTCACCCACATTATTGTTCTGAGCACACACGCAAAGTCAATAGCATAGGATGGAAGCTATGAACTCCCCTGGACCAGGGAAGAGCCCTGGGCCCCATGAAGGAGTATACAGAAACACAAGCTTTCCCCTGTAGGTTACGGGACCGGAACCTGAACATAGGGAAAAATGCTTTGGGCCTTAGCCCAAAAAACCTTAAACAGAGAGTATCCGTGCTTGTAGAGCAGGGACCTGGAGGTTATAGAATCTAGCAAAAGTGGAAGGTGAGGACCAACCTGCCGCTGCACAGATGTCTTCTATTGGTACACCACTAGACCAGGCCCAAGAAGAGGCCATGCCTCTGGTAGAATGGGCTCTCACACCATTGGGGCACTGAAAGCCCAGAGAGATAGCTTCCACTATCCATCTCGATACCGATAGCCTCTGTTTTGTGACTAGTCGACCCTTGGTGCGGCCGCCAAAGCATACAAAGAGCTGCTCTGATTGAGGAGAGCGTTTGTAAGTCGCCTACTCTTTTGACTGACGCCAGCGCTAGCAAGAGGACTGTCTTTAGCGAGAGCGGCCTGAGGCCTGTAGACTGAGGGTGCTTTCACATCTGTAGTTCGGTTCATTTGGTCCGGACCAAGGGAGAAAAATTATACTTTGTAGCATTTTTCAGGCGTTTTGGTTTCTTTTCACACCACACTTATCGCTCTGGTCCGGATCAGTTTATGAATCGAACCAAAATGCAGTCATGTGACAACATCCACATCACTCGTTGGCCAGATGGGTCTTGAACGTATTTTCATAATTGCACTTCGATTGTCAGAATTAACGTGCGGGAAAATTCCAACAGAACTCCCGGAATTAAACAAAGAGGTGGAAAATCCGGCAGACAACACGCCACTTTTTACTATGGAGAGACGACTGCGTGGGCTGATTGTATCCCTAGTCATAGTTTATTATATAGTTTGTCCAAAGCGAGGATGCGGCTTAAAAAAATGTTTTATTCAATGCACGCGGCGAGTCACTTCAGGAGGAGGCGACGCGTGCATAACATGCCACTGTTTACTATGGAGAGACGACTGCGTGGGCTGATTGTATCCTTGGTCATATGTTATTATAGTTTACACCACTTTAGACAAACAATAATATTTGAGAATGAAGCGAGGATGCGGCTGTTAATAATTTCTATCAGGCTCCGCACCTCCTCCAAGTTTGTCCGCGAGTGCAAACTGTCAACAAACATTTCTCCTCATCCCATAATCACAGCGCAGTTGACTACGGCAACTGGTTTAGTCCAAAAATGCGCATTTCTTTGGCAGTTGGTTCTGTTCGAGGTCGGATCACGTTCTCACCACAAACGAACCGCTCCAGAGTTCGTTTCAAAGCGTACCGAGACCACCTCTTCGAGCAGGTCTCGGTACGCTTGTTTGGTCCGCTTTTGGTGCGCACCCGAGTGCGATTGCCGCATTCACACCTGCCCAAACGAACCGCACCAATGGGGAAAACAAACTCTAGTGCGATTCAACCGAACTAAATGAGGCAGGTGTGAAAGCACCCTGAAGCAGCTCAAACGGGGGCCCTAAGGACCGTAAAAATGGGTTAAAAATAACCCAATTGGCAACCCAGTGCTGGGTAAATATTGGACAGAACACGTGCTGGGTTAAATTAACCCAGTGACATTTTAACCCAGCAGGCTGGGTTGTTGAGAAAACCCAAGATGTAGTCATTTTTTTTACCATTAATGGATTTGCTATACTGGGTTATTTTTGCTGGGTTATTCTTATAATTTCACCTGTGCTTTACTGTAAAACTATGAATTAAGAAATAATGAAGAACATGTTTAGAATGTTAAAATAATATTTTTTAATGCTTGTCAACTGACATTAAAACGTGTTAAAATTGGCAGCAATGACAACAAACTGCACATTAAATTTAAATGCAAAAATCATTAGTGCTGACATCAAGTAGTAAAATATTGTTTTAATAAATAAATAAATAAATACATAAATAAGATAGTTCTAAAACTATTACATGTTTAACAGTTTAAATAGAGTGACATTGACAATTATATTTTAAATTCAGTGAATGCAAAATCATTTAAAAATACATAAAGTATTAAATAGTCAAATACAATTAAAGAAAGAAAGAAAATTAGTTCTGAACAATGTAATTTATACCATTTAATTCTTAGCAAATTAAAGTGAAATTCACAGATGTGCAAAATTGTATTTTTTATTTGGCGAAAAGCCGTATAATAAGTGGTATGCTTTACATTATGTCTTGTTTGATCTTGTTTTTTTGTCTAGGATCAAAGTTGTTTAATAGGAATTGTTTTGAGGTAATAAAGTTAAGTCAGGTAATGTACATCCAGCCAGTTTTCATCACAAAATAAACTCCTCCAGGGTGATAAGAGATCACTCCACTTTGTGTTGATTACCCTGTTGAAGTTTATTCTGCAATATCAACTGGCTGGATGTACAGTATCCCTTGCTTAATGCACAGGCAGTTCCAGACAGGTTACAATGCAATTTTCATAGCAGTTACTAGTTGAAGATCAATGAAAGCCTTTCTAGCTTCGTCAATAGATGGACGAAAAACCTTCTGACCAATTATGTACACGGTGGCAGCAAGAAGAAGGGGAAGGACCAAAAGAGCAACATCACCTCTATTCTCTGCAGAAAAGAGACATAACATCTCAGAAACAGGACCAGCTACAACAAATATATACTAAAGTTAAGTGCAATAAGCTACAGGCATAAAATAAATATGCAATAATACTAAATACCTAAGGTTGCCTTTTATGTTGTATCAAAGATTTAAAACAACAAACATCACCTTGTGGAATGTTTTTCCAAAGACTGATTCAACTTTCCTTCCTTAATTGCAATCCTTAAAATTATGTTACATAAAAGGCCTTTGGAGTGACCTTTGTAACCTTACAGATCTTTTTTATGCTCAAACAGCAACATAACAAAAAAATTAAAAAGCATAATAGGGCCCCTTTAAGTGATGTTTTCCTTTAAAAAAATGTACATGTAGCTACTGCATCTGATATTTATCCAAATGAATCGACATTGAATCAAGATCGCAATCGAACCACAAGCTTATGCTAAACTCAGAAGTTGGCAGCCTTGTGAGCTACCTATATTTAACTAAAGCACGGATCAAATTTATATGCGTTAAGTTACGCAAAGTTGAGTTGATTATCACAGGCAGTCAATTATATATGTAAAAGCTGCAAAAGTGTATAATAAACATGAACTTACCGTTAAACTTGTCGATAAGACTGGGTAACTGCCACTCGAAGAGTTTTTCCCAAATGTATCCATATGGTTTTCTAACTAGAAAAAAAATCGAAATTTTAAATTACATCACTTACCAAAAACGGTCGATTCATAAGTCGATTCATTTCCGGGAATCATTTTGTTTCAAAATTGGTGAACCGGTTTTCTTGAACCGGATGGTAGTTTCTTTTAGACCTGCGGTCCCACGACATTTTACGTAGGCTACTTTTTACATGTCGGTATGGACAATTGCAGGCGTTATACATAAGAGCAGTGAGTCATATTACTCAATTGTTTTGTTTTGAGTGACTCGACTCACTTTGTTCAATTCGCTTGTCAGTGACAGAAACCACTCTTTCCTCCTAAAAATGACAGTTTGGGAGCGAATTTAAACATCTCCAATGTGCGAAGCTCGTGAAACAACCCAGCTGGGCAGAAACAACCCAGCATTGCGACCCAGCAGGTTTAACCCAACAACTGGAAAATTAAAACTACCCAAAGGTGTTTAAAATGTGATAAAATAACCCAACAAAATTACCCAACAGACTCGACCCAGCATTCTGGGTTAAAAAACAACCCAGCATTTTTTAGAGTGTACTCCCTCTGGGAGGTCCCCGGGTACCCATTGAGGGACCATACGTGTAGGGCCAGAGATGCCAGATTGACCCGTTCGCCTGCGTGAGGAGGTCCTTCCTCAGTGGTATGGGCCATGGTGCTGATTTCAGCAGCTCCATCAGCTCTGGGAACCAGGTCCTGGAAGGCCAGAGCGGGGTTATGAGAAGGATTGGGCATTTACTCTCCCTTATCCTCTCGATGACCTGTGGGAGCATTGCGACCGCAGGGAACGCATAGAGGGGGAGGTTAGGCCATTTGTGGGCCAACGCATCCTTTTTCTTCTAAAAGAATATTGGGCAGAGAGTGTTGCCTTCTGAGGCGAAGAGGTCGACCTCTGCCCTGCCAAAGGTGTTCCAGATCAACTGAGCCGCCCGCAGGTGGAGAGACCATTCCCCTGGGTCGACCTTGTCTTTGGATAACATGTCCACACCCTGGTTCGGGATGCCTGGTACATGTGCTGCTCTCAGCGAGCACAGGTTGGCCTGAGCCCAAAGGAGGAGAAGTCTGGCCATTCTGCCCAGGTTGGCTGATCTGAGGCCACCCTGGCGGTTTAAGTAGGACACCACCGACATGTTGTCCATTCGTACCAGGACGTGGTGTCCCCTCAGTTCTGGTAGGAAGAACTTCAGGCGGGCTCAACCAGCGGCCGGCGACTGGCCTGTTCTCGCACAGGGCCCCCCAACCCGGGTTGGCTGGCTGAGGAGGCGGCGTTCTCTTAGGGCACCTAGAAGCCGAACTTGAGCGCTTTGGCAAGAAATGATGCATGGCTTGCGATGACTTCTGTGCCTCAGTGAATCTCTCGGAGAAACCCTTGACCGCTGGCCCGAAGAGGCCGTTGTTGGAGATAGGCGCATTCATGCGCGGATCACTAAACGCTTCTGGGTCTGGTCTAGCCACATCCATGGCATGGAGGAGTCTGGCCTGATACACTTAAAGAACAGTCATGGTGTTCAGAGCCGATGCAGCTTGGCTGGCGGCGGCGTAGGCGCAACCAGCGAGAGCTGACGTGGTGCGGCACGGCTTGGATGGGTGGACCGTCTTAGTTCTCCATCCGCTGGAGGTGAGCGGGCGGACAGAGATGGGAGGCCACAGCCTCTTCTGAGGGGGGGGGGGGCATCCTATCATACATCTTTTCCTCTGCGCCGTCGATGATCGAAAGCATAGCAGAGGTAGAGGATTTCATGCGCGCTGAATACGGGGCGTGCTATGATTTCTTGAGTTCGTCATGGACTTCAGGTAAGCAGGGTGCTGGTCTCTGGCTAGCGGGCCTGCTGGAACCCTTGCAGGAAACACCCATCGAGCCTACTCACGGTGGGCTCCTCAGGCAGTGACCACTCGATGCCGAGGTCGCTGACGGCCTTTGTGAGGACGCGGATAAGCTCAGCATCGACGTTCACTCTGGCTCCGTCACAGCTGGTGTAGAGACGCAGCAAATGAGGGGCTGTCATCGCCTTCTTTCCCTGAAGCGCCGAATGAGATGAGGTCTGCCGCTTGAGACGAGGGGCAGAGATCCATCCGCGAGAACAGCACTGTTGAGGGGGTCTCGTGAGGAGAAGGAAAGAGGCACGAGGAAAGGGCCGGTGCAGAATAGCCCTTCTTTCTCTTCTCAGGCATCCTTTGTGCACGTCGCTTCTTCCATCGAGGCTCGAGAGAAGGAAGCGGGAGAGCGCGAGGGGCGGGAGAGCGCGAGGGGCGGGGTCGCCGTCCGAGAGAAGAGCTAGTCGCGAGCGCAGGATGGTGATGGGAAGGTTGTCACAGTGTTCGCTCTGGCGCAAAGCGCCCTGATTGGTTTGCGCGTCTCAGCCTCCTCGCCATAGGAAGTGCAGTTGCTGCAGCACAGCCAATAGCAAGCTAGACGCTCTGTTCTATGCTCGCTGTGCAGCTGCACTGCGTTTTAAAATAAAGGCAATATTCTCGAGAAAAGGAGTTTTCCCATAGTGTCTAGCTAGACACAACACGAAGTGACCGTTCTCGAAAGTAAGCACCTGTAGATGCACTAAAAAAAAAAACATGAAATAAAAAGTGGGTTGGGTGTGACCCAGTTTCTGGGGTCACTGAGGAAGTCTATAAAATATCTGGAGAAAGTAATCCGTTAGCATTCACATTCATCTTAACGGTCTGGTGCAGGACCCTGCAGATTTGAAATCTGCCATCTTTGCTCATGGCAGCTCATGTTTTGAGCCAACCACCTGAATCGAAATGCCAGAAAACTATGACTCTGGGGAATACTAAACGACAGTCCTGAGCTGTAGCAGAAAAATATAAGCCCATTTCACGCTTTTAGAAATCACAGAAAAATACATAAACATTGGGCAATGTAAAAATCTAGTATACTGAATTTGTGATTTATATGTTGCTTCCACAATCAATCAATTAATCAATCAATCAATCAATGGTTTCATTGCTGCCATGACAAATAAAGTGTGTAAAATACTAGACAAAAAAAAAAAACATAACATTATTGCTGGAAAACTGTGTAGGCTACTTGATTAAAAGCACACAAACATTTATTATACTTAGCATTATAGAAATAACCTGCAAAACAATAATAATAATAGAATAATCGTAATTTCTGTTCTTTCAACAGGAGTTTGCGCTATATGCAGCAGTGTGTGTCTGTATTTTTACTCTGAATGGTGACAACTGATGCATTGTCCTTCTCTGGGGAAATGGATTCCCGAAGTACTGTACAAATTTTAATACTGGAGGAATTTATCACCATTAGCAGTATGACTGACACAATGCCAGCCGTTCTTGTTTAGATGACAACCATGTCTCTTGAGATATTTGTGTGTGTAATTGTTAGCGAAAAAGAGAAAAATTCATATCTATTGTAGGTTTGCCATCTTAAGCCTTCAGCATACAGGCTGTGGGCCTTTTTTTTTTTTTTGGTTAAAGGGTAAATCCCAACATGTTATACCAAAAACAAATAGCTATGACCACAATAATATACAATAATATACAAAGATAATAAACAAAATCCGTCAGCATGAGATTCAATTCAGCTCAGATCTTCCTCCCTTAATTTTTCTTCATGAGCTCTAAATGGCTACATTCACAAAGCAGCAGAATACAGTTGTCAGTCCTGTTTTAAAGAGCTAAATGCATTTCTTTTCATGCTCATTTTATTCAATGAAAGTGAAAACCGCATTCTATACAAACAAAGTGGTTTAAATAAATTTGATTCAGATTATCATCATTTCATTTGCAATTCGAAATTCAATTGTTTTTAAATGTTACCAGCCAATGTGTTTAATTCTGTCTTATTTACTCGCCAAAACCAATTTTGACTCGCATTTGGTGCTTGGAGAGTGCTAATTTTGGACCCTGCCAACAAGGTTCTCTTAATGTTGACACCCAAAAAGTGTACTACTTAAAAAAAGCAGCCTCTGACTCACATATGCACTTTCTCTTTCTCCTTCGAGCAGAAAAGTTCACAAGTACATTTGGAGGAACTCTGTATAGTTACCAGCCTTGTTGCAAATTGGAATTGAATCCCATTAATAAAAGCAATTGGATTTAAGGTGAGCGACTTGAGTGGACGGATCTTGATTTAGACACTAATTAATCAGAGAAATAAGTTTGGAGATTATGCAGGAAGATAAGACCATTAATTTTGGGACATGAGAGCTGTGGGTGAAGTCTGCAAAGGTCACACATGACAGCGCTTTAAGGCTCCAACTTTAATGAGAGAGAAATGGATAAGAGACTGTGTGGACACAGCATTTATTAATACAATGGGAACGAGGCCAGAGCTTTATTACAGCTCTGTGTTGGTGCGTATGTGTGAGCGTTCATTACGTCAAGTACAAGCATGTGTGTGTGTGTGAATAAAATGAACAGGAGTTTGCGTGGGTGAGAGAGAAAGGCGCAACTGTGGACATGAAACTTCAGCTTGTGACCTTTACGTTTCCCCGTCCGTGATCCATGCTTCATTTGAGAGGGGGTAGAATGGGCTCTCTGAGTGTTCAATATAAAGCAACTGGTTTGTCTTGTGCACTCTGCGGCTGTGGATGAACACTCACTCATGACACGTTTCCTGAATCACAGCCACATGTAAAACATGAAATATATTAGGGCATGTTTCCTCTGCAACCTGAGAGAAGGAGAAAGAGAGGGCTTGAGGGATGTGTGTGTGAAGGCTTGAGTCAAAAGAAGAGCAGACGCTGAGTCTCATTCAGTCACACCTGTCCGATATGGAAGAGCGAAAGAAGAGATATCATGATTTATTTCCCGTTAAACATCTGTGCTGTAAACTGAGGCATGGAAACACTGGGGTTGAAATACACAAGGGCTAACAATTTAACAAGACACATCTGGGACCAATCAAGACTAATGAACAGGGGGAACCAATAAACAAAAGTACTACAAATGACTACAAACATGGCACAAGGAACAGGAAACACAGGAGCAAACACAGGGAACATGTAACACTATGCATACTTTACAGAGTCTGTACAACATATCTTCACCACTGCAATCTAGACCTGAAATGTCTGATTAAAACAAATAAATTGTTTGAAAATATACAATTTAAATATGTTTTTTTAATGAATTTGAACTGATCAGCGCAAAGTTTCCCAAAAGCAACGTAAGCCTAAGTAGATTGTAGAAACCAACAGTCTCTACGAACTACTTAGGCTTGCAAAACTTTTGGGAAATGCATCTCAAAATTGTGAGAGAATTCCAGAAGTCAGACTTTAATAGTCTGAATAGTCATTCTTTGCTTTCTTGACCTTTTGTACTTTGTAAGTCTGAGAACGTGTGCCGTCTTCCTGAAGGCTTTATAATGTACACACTATGGGGGCAAAAAGTGTACTGCATTGGATTGACATTGATGTAATAATGAAGGGGTTTACTAAGGTGCATTACCACATTTGATTGACCGTGACCTGAAACTGTTGGTGTGTATGTGCTTTTGCATAAATGTGTGTTCTGAATGTGAAGTCAAATACCCAAAGGATTAATTTGCTCAAAAACATCACATTTCCTCACCAGGACATGTACTATATTTAATACAGTGACCTGATGCATTTGCACAGTCAAAATGATTAGGTCAAATTACAATGTAACCTACTTTAGGGCTATTTTATGAATATTCAACAATGTTTTATGTTGTCAGAATACACAATGAGAGTGTACATAATGGGACTGATGCTTGACTTGATGCACAAAGACAAAATTATGGGCCCTACAGTCTTTGCATTTGTGTTGGGCTGTGTTTCTTTATCTCTCTCTCTCTCTCTCTCGCTTGCTCTCTCTCTCTTCCCTGCATGCTGCATGCATACACTCACAAATCTCTTATCTGCCTCAGTCTTCAAACAACTGGTATCATCCATCACTACATGTCATACTGACAAACTAATAAAATAAATAATATTCAGAACAATGTTACACAAATTACACCTCTACAAACAAATAAAGCAGACCGAAGATCTCTGTGAAGAATTTCCTGATATTTTATCAGCAACACAAGCTTAAGTGTATAGATATACACACACTAGCTGATTTTAATTTTAAAAAAGGCATCAGGCTTAACTCTTAACTCTCTCTCTCTCTCTCTCTCTCTCTGTCAAGCTAGACTGCATACAATGTTGGTGCAAGTATGGCTGTCAAATGCAGTTTGTTCCCTCTATTATTTTAGCAGAGAAAGCAACGTGTGATATGATGGCCTAGATAAGATGTTTTGCTTTAATAAAGCTCAGAAAATCCAAAGGGACTGAGGTTTCATGGAAGGGACCTGTGATGCTTTAGCTCTCTTACCTATTTCATGAGATTACCCTCCGGAGCTACCGTTTCAGAGAGCATTATTTCCACATGGTCTCTATTTGCTGGATTTATCTTCCTTCTCTGATGTGGCTAGAAGTTTGACACCTTAGATAACTTTATTTCCATTTTTCATGTTAGGAAAGCAGAGGACACATTCTCCTTGAAATCTTGTTTGATATTTAATAATATATATTTATATATTTTAGATGTTAAAATACGTTATACTATCCCAGTTTAATGTGCAGAGCCAAATATTAATTAAACTGTTTATTGGATGATTTGCACTTTACCCTTGTATGGTGTTCGGGTCTGTGGGACCCGTTTTCATTTTTTATCAAAAGAAAAATGATACGATTAATTATTTTTTCAACCTCAGACTCATTGGCCTTCGCTCATTTTCTGTGAAGAATATACAGTATATCAGAACACATTTTCAATGACCACACACTGTACACCCACCCTACACATTTATATTACACAAAGGATGTTCGGGTCCAACGGACATCTGTGTCCTCATAAACCAAACGGCTTAAAAAAACATACTAAATGGTGTTTTTTGAAATTCAAAAAAGGCCAAAAGTTTTCTTTGATTGGTAGGTTTAGGGGTAGGTTTAGTGTAGGGGGATAGATTATACAGTTTGTACATTTGTAAAACCATTACGCCTATGGAGAGTCCCCGTAAACCACTTATCCAAGTGAGTGTGTGTGTGTGTGCGTGTTTGCATGTGTGTGAGTGTGAGTGTGAGTGTGTGTGTGTGTGTGCGCGCATGTGTGAGAGAGATTGTGTTTAAGGGTGAGTGCAAAAGTGAGTTTTGTTTCTATCCCTGCCGTTCCCGAACAAGGTTGCAATTCTTAAATGTGATCTAACAAACGTAAAGGGGAAATATTAACCATATATGCTGTTTATATTGCATGCATCAAGCATCTCTTATAATCATATCGGATGGATGGATGGATGGATGGATGGATGGATGGATGGATGGATGGATGGATGGATGGATGGATGGATGGATGGATGGATGGATGGATGGATGGATGGATGGATGGATGGATGGATGGATGGATGGATGGATGGATGGATGGATGGATGGATGGATGGATGGATGGATGGATGGATGGATGGATGGATGGATGGATGGATGGATGGATGGATGGATGGATGGATGGATGGATGGATGGATGGATGGATGGATGGATGGATGGATGGATGGATGGATGGATGGATGGATGGATGGATGGATGGATGGATGGATGGATGGATGGATGGATGGATGGATGGATGGATGGATGGATGGATGGATGGATGGATGGATGGATGGATGGATGGATGGATGGATGGATGGATGGATGGATGGATGGATGGATGGATGGATGGATGGATGGATGGATGGATGGATGGATGGATGGATGGATGGATGGATGGATGGATGGATGGATGGATGGATGGATGGATGGATGGATGGATGGATGGATGGATGGATGGATGGATGGATGGATGGATGGATGGATGGATGGATGGATGGATGGATGGATGGATGGATGGATGGATGGATGGATGGATGGATGGATGGATGGATGGATGGATGGATGGATGGATGGATGGATGGATGGATGGATGGAACTTTTACTTCTAACACCGAAACTGGTGTGGATCTAATAAACATCATCTTTTACTGCAGGGAATGCATTGTGTGGAGCAATAGAGAGTATTTTTGTGTTGTAAATCAGCCATTTAAATTTGTTGTGGTTCTTAATCAGTTCCTCTAAATCTTGAGAATGAGAACTTAAAGCATACAGACAGATGTTGACGCACGTTCACACCCCCTCCTCAGACCTGGTGCGATGTTGCTGGCAGGACGAGGTGGAGGTAGACACTCATTCCATTAGTGCTGCCTCTGCAAATTCCAGCTAATTTCATACACATCAATACACATTAGCATACCACTCCGGCACCGGCATTCAGGAAAACACTGCACTCAAGAAAGAGACCATGAGGAATGGGAAGGTGTTATGGTGAAACAGAGAGAGAGAGAGAGAGAGAGAGAGAGAGAGAGAGAGAGAGAGAGAGAGAGAGAGAGAGAGAGAGAGAGAGAGAGAGAGAGAGAGAGAGAGAGAGAGAGAGAGAGAGAGAGAGAGAGAGAGAGAGAGAGAGAGAGAGAGAGAGAGAGAGAGAGAGAGAGAGAGAGAGAGAGAGAGAGAGAGAGAGAGAGAGAGAGAGAGAGAGAGAGAGAGAGAGAGAGAGAGGCAGGATAATATAAACAGATGATGCTTTTACAGTCTCTTTCATTAAATGCGCAAATAGACTGAAAATGCATGATTCTAAATAACATGCCGTTAAGAGAGACTGCAATGAGGATGGAGAACAGGGGAGGAAGGGTGGCTGATGAAAAAGCGTTTATCTTCACACATATCAAAGTGAACAGCTCATCTTCTTTGTTTACCTCCATCAACATACATGCATTTACAAATACACAGCATTCATTTAAGAACTTGCATTTGCAAGCAAACATACAAAATTAATGTAACATTAAAGTAACCCAAAATGTGCACTCACTTTTGCAGTTTCTATGGAGAATTACTTTTTTAAAAGAGATTAACATTTTCAAAACATCACTTGCATGCTTTACTGATGGTTTTGCAGAACAGAAGGATGGCAGCTTCAGTGTCACACTTATATCATGGCCTGCCATCATCTCAGTGGGAACTCTACAGTGTTATTAGCAGTTTATCAGTTTATCTAACCAGCATCCATCATAATCATGCTGACATGAAGTTTCAAAGCAACTGTTGAAAAGGTTGAATTTGCACAGAATGATTTCTGCTTTATTGCAGCTTTGTTTGCTGTTGATCAATCTATCAAAATTCTGCAATATAGAATTTTTTTTTTTAAATTAAATTATCAATCAATAATATGACAAAAAAAATCTACTATACTTTATTCTAGCAATAAATAGTTACTATTATATTTCACTGTGTGAAATTTGTTTAGGCAAACTCAGAATAAACAACTGAATTAAACAGCTGTTAAAATTAAAACGGCGACTGTTGAGAAGATACTTTCATTGTTTTCTTTATGATCTATGAACCTAAGATAATCGAAATGTCCCATTTCAGATTCCTTCACCAGTAGGTATCACGGTCCCCAATACGACAAGGCCTGATAACCATGATTTCATTTCAATAGCCTATATGTCTAACGTAATGTACACACTGTCAGTACAAATCCGATCTAAATTATTGACTGTCCACACGGTGCATCATAACTGTTCAGATCCGATTTCTGTCCTGTGGTGCTCTTTCGTTTTCCAGAATATTTGGCAGACATATGCCCAAAACAACTAGAACAAAAGCAACAAATGTGTGGCTGCCGTGCTGGACTTTGTCTTTTGAGGCAGCATCAGAAAAATACAGCAGGAAGCTGCATTCAGTCTGAATTAGGCTAAAGTGTTGCAAAGATAAAGCCTCTCTTCCTGTTTGTTAGTTTCCTCAACATCACACAATCAAAAATCTGTATGCAACTGATAACCAGAAAGAATTAAACAGTTAAACAATTAAAAAGTATAAAAAGTAACAAATTTCAAAATGGCAGAAACTCTACCCTTACGAAAAAGAAGTTTATTCAAGTGTTCTATTAGTATACTTCTTTTAAACTAAAAATAAGAAAGTATACTTTGTCTACATTTTATATAATTCTCAGAAATATACTTAAAATTACACTTAAGTGTACTTGACTTACTGAGTGAAAAGTCCAAGTATATTTGGCCTGTACTTGTACTCAATTTTTTGATAGAGATATACTTAAAAGTATAATTAAGTATTCAAAGTATACTTGGCTTGTAGTTGTGTTAACTCTTTTGATCGAGTAGCCTATTAAATATACTCTTTTTTTTTTTTTTTACAAAGTTTTTCATATACAGTCTTATGAAACTATCCACTGGTACACTACACTACATAGGAATTTACTTTAATTCTACTTTACTCTTTCCCCACCATTGACTGAATTTTCCAGCTATCCATGTTTTCACTGTTATACGGTAGGGGGCGCTATGACACATCTTCTAGTACAGAGTCTCCGGATCAAAACACAGGAGAAGAAGAAGCTGAACCAAGTGATAGAAGATTGCTCACTCAAATGTAAAATAACTTTTTCATCAAACATTAAACAGCGTGTAAATCAAAACTGCTTAATGTTACCAAATGAAATGAAGCGTAACCCATGAAGAGAAAACGACTGTGAAGCTGTGGGGGTGTTGGACTCGATCTACTCCATCTGTGTTTTGATCATCGTTCTGAATCTGATCAAGGCGTAGTCTTTGACAAAAATTATTTTCTCAACTTTTTTGTTTAAAACGTTGCCTTTCTTTATGAAACATACCGACACTCAAGTATTTATAAAAAAAAAGGATGCATGAAGCTAATAAAATGTTTTTAAAATTAGTTAAAGAACAGTTAAAGGTATTTTTCAAGTATAAAAAATATCTACATTTGAACATAGTAGTATTATACTGCAAGTGCAAAAATAATATATAAATAGAAAACTATAAGTATAATGTTATGGTCACTTAAATGCACACTATGCAGTTTTGAGTACTTGTATTTAACGTTACTGTCGTAAATACCACTCACGCAGAGCTGTCGTTTTCTTTTCCTTGACTCTTCCGAGCGCGCTTTCTTTGTTTTCTTCGTCGACTCTGCCATGATTCACGTCTGAAATGCGTGCTAGTGTCTTCCATAGAGGCTGCTTCATATGTTGTTGATGTATGTGACGTCGTGCCGTAAAGCAAGTCTAATTCTCACGAGATTTCTCGGGGCGCCACCTTTCAAACCTGCATTGCTGGTTTTGCAGGTGGAAATTCAATCATAATTATTATTACTAATTATTATTACAACCAATGCCACAGTTTTGTTTTAGTTACATTAATCCAATCATGACAATAATAAGTCGTCCATGGTTCTAAGTCTTTTTTTTTTTTTTTTTACTGATACCACAGCTGAAGGTTACTTTTCTAAAACTATGATAAATAGTTGTATGTAAGGGCAAGCAAAGTAAAAAGTGCGTTGACACAGCAGTTGTAATTATGGCAAGCTAATGTTAAATTGAGCTTCAGCCATCGATCGGCCGAACTGTACAACAGGTCAAGCACGGTGGTGCTGAGCAGGTGCTGTAGTGACAAAACGACTGATCTGCCATTATTCCACCTCGCCATGATGGAACTCTAAAACTTTCCACTAACAATCATGTTTCTGAGCAGCTACAGAAGGCCAGCTAGTGATTTGCCTAAGTGATATTGTCAGTATATTAGCGGTGGATGAAAAGGCAGACGGGAAATCGTTGAAGAGCGTGACGTGCGGGGCGATGGATGGCTAACGTAAGTTTGCGTGTTCCTTACTTTGCTGCTTTAAATTACAGCCACCCCTTAAAACAAGCCAGCCAGAACACATATCCATTAGCATAACAGCTTTGCACAAGTCAACACCTGGCAAGGTTTAAATATTCAGACTGTATGATGAATTTCAAGTGTGAAGGCTGCTTGTATGCTATTTCAGTATATCATTAACATAAGTGATAGCATTGTAAGGGAAAAATCCATATCACTAACAGTTAAGGTGATGGAAACTGGCAGGCATGAAGATAGGCAGCTTCAAGCGTTTTGATGGAAAGAGTTGCCTAAAACACAGAAACCTTCTGACTGCACATATTTTACAACACTCCTCGAGTCATTTTACCATATGCTGTGTGGATTATATTAGACTTTGGTCTAAATAAGAACTGGCTTTTTTTATGAAACTACAGAAACTACAGTAGTGAAGATTTGAGTGCATTTGCACACATACAGCTGTGATTGCATTGACCCTCAATGCTTCTATAACAAAACAAAACAAAACAAAATTCACAGGTAGGATTGCTGACTGTTTTTTTTTTTTTTTTTTTTGTGGCTTTTTAAAAAAGCAGGCTGGGGACTTGCTTTGTTTGTTGCTTTGATTTTGAGATGTGGGCATTTCACCGGAAGGTCCAGTTATGACATTTCATATCAAACATTACATGGTGAAAAAAATAAATAAAAAAAAATCATGCCAACTTCAAAGTAAAATCCTCAACACACACCCTATATGTACACACTCAATTCGGCTGTTTTTATAATCACTGTTTTTTGTACAATGATTTTCTTTTGTCGTATAGGGCCTAGTTCCAGTCATAATGGTCATTACTCATCAAATAATAAAAGTCCATAGTTGAAAGTGAAAGATCAAAATACTAGTCACACATCATGAAAGCAAAGGATACTCCACAGAAGTTCAAGGCTAAGGCTTGTAATAATCTCACTGCATTCACCTATTCGCTTTTCTTTGTGAAAAAAACACATTTCAAACAGAATCAACCGGTTTCTCTCATAATGTGCGGTTAATGGAAGAGAACGTTTGTCCAAACAGACAGAGAGCTCTCTCGGGAATCAGCACTTCAAATTGTGGCTTGCCACAAATGGAGAAAATCTCATTGACGGCAAAGCACTCTCTGAGCTCCATGTTTACAATGTGAAATGCCTGGGGAGACAGAACGCTGCAGGAAGATGGACTTCTTATTCTACAATGCACCGTTTCCCATGAGACAGTCGTCCACACATTAAAAAATGGTGAGACGAAGAGCAAACGAGTGAGAGTGAGAGCTTAAATGTTATTAAATGTGTGGGACAGACCACTAGCGAGCCAGCATAGGAGGTACGAAGCGAAAAATAAAAATAAAAGAATTCAAATGCTTGATAGAAATATGTGGACAATTTCATTTAAATGGAACAGCTGATATTATGACATGTCAAAGGCATGAGGATGTACGAGATACATTAGCAAGGCAAAAGAGGAACGCTCGTGCACACGTTAAGCGGAGCCGAGATTAGCAGGCGACCGTTTACCGCTTAATGCAAAGTTTAATTATAAAGCAGCTCTATTTGTTCCGTGTTTCCTGCTTCACGTTCCACTCATTAGCCAGGTAGATGAAGGTAAATTAACGAAACGATAAACAGGCACAAACATGCCAGTAAACATCCCTAGCCTGAGCATATTTTAATGGAGTCCCAAGAAGCATAAAGCAGGCAGGAGAAGTGCCATTGGAAGCCCTCCAAACAGAGTTTAGTCACCATGGTGATTCCGTAAAGCGCTCTGATCGAGGAGTGTGAATTTTTAAACGAGACAGCGGATGGTTCCAGTCAAAAGCTGGGTTTTGTGCGACTCATCACCATAGCACCCGGCTAAAATGGGTTTACCTGACACATTTCTTCTAAATAAACCTGGCAGGGTTGTCACCCTGAAACAGATGCAATACTGCTACTCACTTCCAGAGCTAATTGTAGATAAAGAGGATTGGGTGTAATGAAAACAGAAAAGAATATGAGCATGCTGAGAAAGCTGAGGTTAGGCTGTTAAATAATAATCATTTTATTATAAGAACAGCTTTACTAGCATGACGTTTTTTTTTTTTTTTTTTTTTTTGCATGCACATTTTAAAACGAAAACCTACGTTTTTTCAAATCTCCAAAAACGTACCTATACAATTTAATGCAGTTGCCATCTGAAATAAACACTAGTGGGAGTAAAACACACCTTTTATTTCTTTTGACAAATTATGATTACAGGGCCAGACTGTCGATTAATGAAGAGTTATTTTAGCACGGTTCCTTGCACAATACTGTTATGCAGAAACATTTTGAGTTGTGCATGCACTAGCTGATGTGCCACGCTCTGTGCTAGCAGTAATATGGATGTATTGAGAGCATCTAAAATGTATCAGTAGCCTATTTAAATATGAACTATTTATGCTAGAATTATATTATACATACATTTGGATAGTTTTATTTTACTGTTATATACATATTTTTAACCCGTAAACCCACCTGTATTCCAAACATAATCATTTCTCAGTAATATAGAAAATACAGTGACATAGTTAAAATACACTATACTATAAATAGACATTAAGCATAAAAACACAATAAAAAACGAATTCCATTAATTCAATATTATATGAACTTCAAAGGACATTTGTACATCTCTAAAGTTATTATTTCTTAAAAAGTTAGCATTTTAGAATTGTCAATTTGTTACATTTTATACACTTGGCATGTGTGCTGAAATAAGCTTGGATAAGTTATCTGATAAGTGTAAATCTGGTAGGATTTTTAACTGTAATTTGACCATAAAATCAATATTGTCACGGTCACCAGCTCTATCACCAGTCACCATATCTGCACTACATTCCCCATAATCCTTCCTGGCACTCACCTGCACGTAATTACTAATCACACACCTGCACTGCATCTCCCTCATCTACAGTTCTGCTACTGAAGCACACACCTCGCACCAGTTCAGCGTCTGATCTCATTTGTTGAAATTGTTTGGACTACCTACCTGACTCCTGCGATTTCTCTTTCTTTCTTTCTTTCTTTCTTTCTTTCTTTCTTTCTTTCTTTCTTTCTTTCTTTCTTTCTTTCTTTCTTTCTTTCTTTCTTTCTTTCTATCTATCCTTATTTTTTTATATATATATCACTTGAGAGATCAAGTTTTTAATGTGTATTATAAAACATAATTATATGATCAATAAATTATGAATGCATGTTTTTACATTGTTTTAACATCAAAATAAGTTGAAAGTTAAGTTTAAGTTTAAACTTAAGCCAGTTTAATGTAATTTAAGTTGAAATGACTTAAACCTCCATGTTGATTGTATTTAATTTAAATCAGTAACTTTTTTACAGTGTTTATGATTGAGTGGAGGCGGGGATAAATTTGCATATTTATGGATCCATGTATAGCCTACTAAATGAAGCAAGGGTGTAGAATAACATTCAAGCTATTTTAGGCATGAAGAAATTATTTTCACAGGCGAAAAAAAAAGAAGTTAAATATGTCTTAATTATAGCCATAATTAGCCATAAGCCATGGCTAAAATTATTGATAACATTCCTTTCCATTAAGCAGTAAGAAAATCAGAGGATCCCACATAAATAAAGATTTTTTTTTTTTATTGGCATCTTTGGTTCCGTGAAGAGCTTTTAACATCCATTAACCTCCATCAACAAAAGGTTCTTTATAGTGGAAAAGGGTTCTTTAGATTTTTAAATGTTCTTCATGCTAAAAAAAAAAAAAAAAAAAAAAGTTATTTTGAGAACTGATAACTGAAAGTTTTTGGGAGACCAAAAATGGTTCTTTATGGCATTGCTGTAAAAAATAAAATAAAAATTGGAACCTTTAATTTGAAGAGTGTACAGGATCTTTACACTGCCTCTCCATTGTGTCAATCAGTGTGCAGCATGTTTTTGCTCCACTGTGAAAGTAAATCAATAATCAACATTGAGCATGTGATGCATTGTTTCCTGCTTGTGTGATTCCAGTGCAAATTAATTTATCTCAGCAGTAAACACCCTGTATATATTTGCTGTTTTGATGCAGCTTCCATGTGGAGTAAAATAGCTCCAAGTTGGCAAACATAACCATAATTAGATCAAAACACATTGAGGGGGCTCCAACGCACCACAGAGATCCTCTACATCAGTAGAGTGCGAGTTTTGATGGGACTGTCTAATTCACCAACTAGTCAACAACTAAGTCTAGTGGAAGTTGGCAAAATGGCTAATACCTTTAATTGCTACATTATGTTAAAAAATAACTTTTATGTTGTAAAGTAAGCTATGATTTCAGACCTTGAAAATGTATACAGTGAGGGTTCCAATCTATTGTATCTCTCGGTCACATTCTTTTAGTCCAGCTATCCAAGAGATTTCAAGAGCTGTGTTTTTTTTTTTTTTTTCTTCTCCACCTACCTCTACCTCCTTCATTATTAGCATGAAATAAGTCAAATGAGCATCTGCTCATGCTCGACCAAACACTTTAAAAAAAACAAAAAACACAACACACGTGTGAAGATTGATGTGCTCCTTATAGGTCTCTGGTTTCAAAATGTGGATGCTGACAGCAAATTATGCAAATAATACATGCAAGGAAAAAAAACATAATTAAAAATCAAAGTCATATACTTCAGTGTGTCGACTGTGTCCATCACAAAACATGCCATTGTTGTTCAAGAGATGTCCTCTAGATGCATGTATATTACTACAACATATTATCAGTAGAGTGAAAAAAAAAGAAAAAAAAGAAAAAGGGATTTGATTAAAAAAAATAATTTATATTTAAACGGGACATCGGATGAAATTTTCACCTTTTTTTTTTTTTTTTAGCTTTTTTTAGGTTCCTGGCTTGTCTGCCAGCTCAGAAAAGCTGAAAATAAAACACGCAACTAGTTTGTTATGGGCTGTCTGAGTCTGAAACTGTGTCATCCAGCAAGCGGTTTCAATTTGCAGCTGGTTTCTAGGTAGGTAGCTATTTGAATAAGACTGACGACTGCTGAAGGACTGTATTAGCATAGACCATAGACTGTAAAAAAATATGGGCGTAGAGTCCGTGATGTCACCCGTAGGTTTCTGAAGAGCATTTTTGAAGCCTAAAGTGGGCGGAGCCAGCCTTCGCCATCTTGGCTGCACGTCACTCCCTGATAACAGAAAATGGGCAAAGAGGGGGGACGTGTGTGGAGCTGAGGTGCCTGGTAGCTGAAACCACGCCAGACGTGATCAAGTTAGCTCAGGCTAAGGAGCTAATGCTATATGCTATTGGCAGTATCATTGCAAGGGCTGTAACAAGTGTGCGACCGCACAGGTCCTCACGCTAAAGTGACTGCTGACTTGATGATGTAAAGCCAATAGAGTTCATGTTTTTGCCCTTCGAAATGTTTTTGCCCTTCATGTGCATACATGTCAGTCTGCACGGCAGCACACGTCAAGTTCGTAGAGAGCATTATTCAGTCTAAAAAGTTAACACTAAAAAGTTAAATAGCCTAAGCATATCTAGTCTATCCGTTTCGTGAGAACAGTGGTACCACAGAACGAGTGTAGCCTCTATATCTATAGACGTTTTTAAATCTGAAAACTCCAAAAAGCAACGAAATTGTAAGACATCCATTAGTGCATGTTCACAGAGGAAAACAACTAAAAACAGCGCTGGATGTTCTCTCGATACTCGAAAACGACGGAATCCAACAGCGTGGGCGAAGGTATATTGCGTGTATTAAATTGAATGAAATAATCCCGAAAAAAGCAAGTGTTCAAAAAAAAGTTCAGTGGCTGGGATTAGCTGAGGTGACGTGACGGCTAACAGACAGCAGACAAACGGCTAGTAGTGGCATCAGCGGCAATCCACCTGTCACTCAAGTGGCCACGCCCTTAATTATGCTGAATATTAAGGCTTAATATGATTTAAACGGATGAGTTAAAAAAAAAATCATTTGTCGTGAAGGGCAAAATTAGCTATCTAGACAAAAACAATTTTTGTACCATGCTGTAAACATTTTTTTTCTGCTTTAAAGTTGGGCATTTTAACATGGGGGGGTATATGGAATTGACTCCCTTTTGAAGCCTGTCTCTAGCGGTTGTATTTTACAATTAGTAGTTATTTCATCTGTTAACTCTTACTCATTCCTACTCACTCATTACATGGCATTAGTGGTTTTAAGGAATAGGAGTTAGTATACATATTCAAGGGCGTGCAAAGATCGGTTGTGTTATGATCATATTTAGTGGGCCAGTCTGGGCCAAAATGCCAAGGATGGATCTGTACCAACTGTTTGTGATCCAGCTTATAGTCTCCAGAGCGATACTGGTCACAGCAGTAATGAAAGAGAGAGCGTGCATTTTATTACAGTTCATCTGAGTTGTTTTACAGATATAAAGTTTACCAGTTTATTAAGCACCTCCCGGTTTGAATTTTGTGTAATTCGCTGTGTATGTTGATGGTTATGAAAGGAAGAGAGTTTATGGATACAACTTTAATGCGCACTTCTCATAGGCTATTGTGATTTACGGTGATTTTCTGGAGTGAAAACGGACGCTTCATCTTTTGCGTGATGTAAAATTAACTTCATAAAACTCATCAGTAAAGTTTTGGCCATCATTCTGACGAGGTCCTGTTGTAGGGCTTGTAATAATAATGGATTAAAGCAAGATGACAACATGTATAACCATAATTAAACTAAACTATACCTGTTCTTTCTCCATGCAGCATATATTCTCTGGCTCTGTAGGCATTATTGTCTGACTCTGGTTCAAAATAAACACCGATACTGAGAGTTTCTGACATTTTCAGTGCATCCTCCTGACCATAGAATGTAAAAAAAAAAAGAAAAAAAGAAAGTGTCCTGACACAAATCCTGAGCTCTTGAAGCTCCGCCCTCTTCTTGAAAGGGGGCCAGCTCATTTGCATTTAAAGAGACACACTCACCCCCCAAAAGTGGCCACTTATCATGCTATAAAAAATATATATATGGGGTATTTTGGGCCAAAACATAATGTCTGAGAACATCAGAGACTTATTTTACATCTTGTAAAAGGGGCATCCAATGTCCCCTTTAAAGACTGTTTTTTTGTTTTATTTTTATGTATATATAAAAACAGAATTATTCGACTTGTTTTGCTAGTTTTGGCTCATTTGGCATAAACAACAAAAGTGGCTCACTTGGCACAAACAAAACTTAATTTCTGTTGAAATTAAGCTATTCACAGCTGTGCTCAGACTCCCTGTTGTCACCCTACAGCGCTGCTGGAGGACATGCTAGTCATGCATCAATAAGACGATACTGATCATTTGGCCACAAATTATTCCTACATAAGAACACATATTCTTTTTTTATATGTTTATCAAACATGTTTATAGTAATTCAGAGACATAGGCAACACTTTTATTTGAATTCCACATCAAAAACTATTCCAAATTATTTTGTTACTTTCTTTAGAAAGAAAGAAAGAAAGAAAGAAAGAAAGAAAAAAAAAAAAAAAAATTAAGAACTGCTACGTAATTTTGAAATTTCAAATCAGTAACACCATTTCTGATGAAAGCAACAGTGTTTATTTTTAAAGGGAAATGTCACATTTCATGCCCTTAAATGGTTTCTTCCCATATATAACGTGAACTAAAACTAGGCTATTTTTTATGGCAGCAAAAAATAGATTTATCTCTAAAAAATATCACAAAAGTTCTCAGCAAAACCATGGTTCAAGACTAACAATGACCTCTGAGTGCGTTTTGCTTGATTGCTCACATGTAATCATTTTTTGCTGTTTTGAAATCAGAATCATGTTGAAAGAAAATCTGCTGTGCCACAATTTCTGTCCCTTTAGAGATGTGCAATATATTTCGTATACTCTTGGCAAGACTACAAAGGCAACAAAGCCTAATCTTAAATATTCCAGCTTGCCGTAGCTCGCGCTTTGCTTAACCGTCAGCCTCCATAACAGTTTCCATACATCAAAAGTGCCCATTGGACATGTTTACTTACGCAGTTTATGCTAATTTAATCTTTCATTCCACAGAAAACCAAAACTATAGGCCTATCTATAACCTTTAAAAAAAACAGTCACAATTTATGGCTTGAATCAGCTGGAAAAGATGCCCATGCTACAGAAATCAAATCAACAAATCCAACGGTAGTATAATGACCTTGTGTGCTTGTGCATAATTTTGCTTACAATAGCCTATAGCATTTTTAATGCTACACATATAGGCCTTTTCTGCTTCTGTTATGATGGCGATCTGCTGTTTTAAATCAAACATTTTAATCTAAATTGGGTCAGTTCTTGTATTTCTTAAGTTAGCATTTGGAACAGGGATGTGATTGATCAAAAATAGAAGGTCAAGTGCATATCAGTCAGGGTTACTGTAGACAGATGGTGAGATGCATTGATTCAGATATTATTTATTAATTTTTTTAACATGCCGACGGTGGCCTGAGGCGATAAAGTGAGTTAGTTTGATGCAGAGTGTGTAGGCGTCAGAGTTAACCGTGTGTGTTTGTTTGTATGCAGAAGCAGTCGGACGTTTGTTTGCTGTTTGTCTCTCACTTGGGATGTCTGCAATTCATCAGCCTCTCACATCTGCTCACTGTCACCTAGCCATTCATCACAAAAACACATACACGCACAGGCTCACAAAAGCCTTCTATCAAAACGCTCTTACACACGATTGTATTGCATACATACATCCATTGCATAGCCTACAAGTTTTCAGATAAATTCAAGGATGTTTAAATTCTTTAGCACTCCAACATAAAGCATGAGCCACAATAGGCTAGTAACTACAAAGCAAATATGGATGATTAAGTATGCAAGTAGCCTACTTGAATTGTATGTTAAAGGTACAATATGTAAGATCTTTGTAATAAAATATTCAAAAACGACTTTAACAGTGTAATATTTCATGCAGTTGTGTACTTACATTATCCCAAAATTTCCCAAGGATTTGTAAATCCAGAGAAATTCCAGTTTTTAACATGCTCGTCCCTGGTCATTGTTGCCTATCAATGACGTAATATCTGCGCTATCCTCGGTTTCCGCTTGTAGAAACCATAGATTCAGTACATAGATTCCTCATTGGCCGTTTCAATGGTCTATACGTAATACGTAGCTAAGCCGCTAATGAGAAATTTATGTATGCATTCTATGATACAATATCTCGCACACTGCTGTTGTGTTGTTCAGTCATCATGGTTCACGATTATAGATTGGCGAGTACAGAAAAAAAAGATCAACTTAGAAAAACTGAGAAATAAAACAAGGATCAATATCGGCGTGGCGTTTTCAGGGTGGACAGAGCTTCGCGACAAACTTGGACTTAATCTGTCGACAGAGACTTCGCTCTCGCATGTGTTTTAATAGATGGGTAAGCAAATATATATAATGTATTGTACACTACAGTTATATTGCACTTTGTTTGTACTTCAGTAACGTAACGTATTGTGAACACAAGCTCCATTACCGTGCGTGGTGGCGGACGGTTATGCATCGCGCATCATTCAGCTTGTTTGCCAACTGTCATAAAAACTAACGAACATCGTTGTCATCAGGGGCTGGCGGGCTGTTGTATGTTTCACCAGCGTTGTAGCGAGCTTACTGGCTAACCGGCTTAAGTTAATATGGACATATCAAAGTTTTTTTTATACGGAACACTAACAGTAAACCTCACCGGCCGGAGAGAGATTCAGAAGCAGTGTCAGACGAACCGCGGACAATGTAATGATATGATGTAATGATGTTTACATTAAATTCCAATTTTACCTATGCAGGCTAACTTAAAAATAGTCAGATAGGTTGCCTCTTTTTAGTTGCCAGGGGTGAAAATGAGTCATCCTTAACATTTTTGGTGTTTTGGATTCACTACAGCTGGAGAACAATTAAATACAAAATAGGTTGTAGGCTCTACTGGGTGATTTTTTTTTTTTTTTTTTTTTTTTTTTTTTTTTACTGAGTAACTATCATCATTTTCCCAGATAGTGTATAGATTTTTAGGCATTCTATTATCTAAAACAGCCTGAAAAATTTAGCTGACGTAAATGGGAAAAAAATCTCCCAATCTCTAAAAAAAAAAATATATATATATATATATTTTTTATTAAAAGGATTTCTATATTTTATCCACTCAATAGTTTACAATATAATAGCCATATAAACGTAGCGTAATTATAATAATAAAACATAGTGGGATATTCAGTGATATTGGCTGTGCAATATGATTGGAACTGACCAGTGTACTAAATCCATAAGTGTCAAGACAAATACAGTAACAAGCAAAGAGGCATTGACAGAGAGTCAAGAAATGATGATGAGAAGAATTATTATTAATATTTCAGTAAAGTTCATTAAATCTATTCTGTTGTTAGTGTGGTCTTTAAACTTATGAACTGTGTATGGACTGACAAAGGTGTTACATGAGGAAGCAATTTGACAACAATGCAGTAAATATTTTAGGTGCATCAAAAAGCGTGCTCGTTAAGATACCAGCAGACAAGCTAATCCAGCACAAATTAGTGCATAAAAGGTCACCAAAATGAAGTATTTGAACCTCATAATTAAATACAAAAGGAGGAGAAAAACTGCAAAAATGTCCACTTTTTGAAAAAAAGAACCCCCCCCCCCCTCTTTCAATAGGCTGGCTACGGACCTGGACAGTCACAGTAATGGTGTTCATTTCGACCATAAAAATGCCTGCAGAGTCAGAGAATATATGCTGTATGGAGTTGGAAATAGTATAGTTTAGTTTAATTACGATTATAACCTATTTGGCATTGCTTGTATACACTATTAATGCAAGCCTGCTGTAGGACTCCGTCTGACGATCTAATTGTCTGAATGATGACACAAAATATACTGATGAGTTTAATAAAGTTTACTGTATGTCACACAAAAGATGAAGCATCAGTTTTTCTTCAGAAAATCAGTTAGAGCTGAGTAAACAGTATAAGAAGTGCATAAGTAACTTGCATAAATTTCTGTAGAGTTGAGGGAGTATTTTTTTTTTAAAACAAAATGAATCCACCTCGTCTTCAGTGGCTGGCAGATTTCAAGATTAAATAAAGAGAGCTATGTGAATGAATACATCCAGCTACACCTTCAACGCTTGGGAGATGCTTCAACGCTTCCCGTGAGTGCATTGATGCAGCAATGGCGGATGTGTACAACTCGCAGTGAACTCGATCAGGGCGGGTCTAAGTTATAACGGCGGTGTCAGTCAACAATCGTGGGCGGGGCCTGTGGCTTTAGTGATGTCACTAAAGCCACATTCTGAAAACAGGTCGTTTGGAGAGACTGCTTTTGATTTATGGAGATTTAAAAAAAAGGAGTGAGTGGATTTTTATCACTGTAGGGTGGTTGTGTACACACACTGCCAACACACATTTATGTCCAAACACCATACAAAAGTGAATTTTGCATAATAGGTCCCCTTTAAGGAGAGGATGACCGGGGCCATGTATTGCGAGATTTTGGGGAACAACCTCCTTCCCTCAGTTAGAGCATTGAAGATGGGTCGAGGCTGGGTCTTCCAAAATGACAATGACCCAAAGCACACAGCCAGGATAACCAAGGAGTGGCTCTGTAAGAAGCATATCAAGGTTCTGGCGTGGCCTAGCCAGTCTCCAGACCTAAACCCAATAGAGAATCTTTGGAGGGAGCTCAAACTCTGTGTTTCTCAGCGACAGCCCAGAAACCTTACTGATCTAGAGAAGATCTGTGTGGAGGAGTGGGCCAAAATCCCTCCTGCAGTGTGTGCAAACCTGGTGAAAAACTACAGGAAACGTTTGACCTCTGTAATTGCAAACAAAGGCTACTGTACCAAATATTAACATTGATTTTCTCAGGTGTTCAAATACTTATTTGCAGCTGTATCATACAAATAAATAGTTAAAAAATCATACATTGTGATTTCTGGATTTTTTTTTTTTAGATTATGTCTCTCACAGTGGACATGCACCTACGATGACAATTTCAGACCCCTCCATGATTTCTAAGTTGGAGAACTTGCAAAATAGCAGGGTGTTCAAATACTTATTTTCCTCACTGTATGTTAACAGCAATACTATATTTCTGGTAAGAACAGCTATTCAGCTGATGGACACGCGCTGCGTTGTCATGGGAACATCCCAGGTGAAAATAATGAGGAAATTACGTTGTCTTTCGTTGCTCCCTTCATCAACATAATGGCACACAAGTGCTCCGCTCCCTCCAAAGTGCCCAATTCAAGGGCTCTGCCGTCTGCCCTTTTAAGAGAGTAGGGCATAGGTAAAGCTCACGAGCAATAAGCACGTCCCAGCCGTCCGTCCGTCACTTATTGGTTTCCCCGGAAACATTTCCGTTGTGTTCTGTCCTATTTGCAGCGCGTTTTTGTATTTGTTTGTGTTGTGAACTTTTGCAGCGCGTTTCTGTATTTGGTTGTGTTGTGAGTATTTGGAGCACACATGTGTTGTGAAACTGATGAAGATGTTTTCTTAATTTGCGGGTGTTTTTTCTATTTGCATGTGTTTTCTTCAGTTGCAGCGCGTTGAGCTCTCTCGGCCACCGTAATAAATACAGAAAGCAGCCTGCCAGTGTGATTTGTATTTGCCGATTTGTTTAATTTTCTCAATGGCGGTCAATTCTAAGCACAAGAAAAGCTAAAATCGGGTTAAAGACAGAAAATGTTTTTTCCACAATAAGAAAACCATTTCATTATGGGGGTCTTCACAGTTATTATCCAATAATAAAAAGCCAAATACATGACAACCCTGAGCTTTGACAATTCCTTTAAAAAAAATATCTTATAACGTTAAGTCTATCGAGATTTTAAACTAACGTTAGAGATGGAACTTTTTGTACACCACGTACTGTACAAACCACTGAAATCGGTTGATAAATGTAAACGTTATTTTTGTTTTTATCCAGAAAAACGCAGCTCACACGTTTGCATTTGTTTACAGCGCAGTCTTGCCCTCAGCAATATAGGTAGCCTATATTATTTTTTTATTAAAATATATTATTTAGGCATTAACTCAATTTAATGTGTTTTACTAACAGCCAGGTGTTTTAATAAGTTGTGGCATTGTTGTTAAGTCGTTAAACTGTAAGGAAGAGATGATAATTTGGTGGATGAAAATATTCCTTAATCATCTGTAGGTAACGTTAGCGTATTCATTCGAATGTAATAATCATAACGGTTGCCTGAGGGCGCTCAACGACCACGTCATCTGTGAGCGTGAGTTTCTAACAATTTCAATCGACGAAACTACAAAGCTGGCACGGAGGTATATTAATCACACTCATAAAGACAGTCTTTGCCGCCATCTAATAGCAAAATAATGTAACTTCTGTAGGATTATTTTTTTTCCAACGGAAGGAAGGCTTAGTGATTTTACTTCATGAAAATTGCATTGATACATATTTTTTTGGCTTTAATATTTGTATTGTGTGGTAACTGTTTTATAAAAGCAATAAGGTACTCAAGGCTAGTGCTGTATCGTGAATAAGTCACGCTTGAAGGGGTTGCAGGCAATCCGCTTTGCGTCGGGCCTAACAACGCTATTCACGATACAGCACACAGCCTCGAGACGAGTAGCCTACATTATTGCTTACTTGAAGAATATTACTGAGTAAAATAAAACGCCGTAAAAAACGCAGTAACCAGCATTAAAGGGATAGTTCACCCACAAATTAAAATTAGCCCATGATTTACTCACCCTGAAGCCATCCTAGGTGTATTTGACATTCTTCTTTCAGACGAATACAATCAGAGTTATATTCATAATTGTCCTGGCTCTTCCAAGCTTGATAATGGGAGTGAATGGCTGTCTGTCTTTGGAAGTCCATCAAAGCGCATCAATACGCTGATTTCACGCAGCCGTTATTTTGAAATCGAAAGCGAGGCTCCGGTGGGAAGAAAACCGGAAGTGTCACCTTTAATCACAGGAGAGTCGTGAATGCGATGGCGTCAGGGGGTCAGCGTTTCATATTACTTTGAAGGTACCCCCGGGAGCCGCCATTGGCTAACAAGCCTTCACCTGCTGTTAGCATCCCATTGACTCCCATTCATTTTGGCGTCACTTTGACAGCGAATAACTTTACATCTGAGGCGTTTAAAGACTCCATTTGTCCATTGTTTATTTCTAAAGAAACACGACAAGGTATAAAATGCTCCATTACCTTGTATCTTATGTTATGGCCCCGTAGAAGCAGTTTTTTGTAAAAGTAGGCTAACGATTGCGTCATAACCACGCGACTCTCTGGAAATTACCGTATAGACAGGAGGAGAAGCTCACACTCGCAATCAATAGGGGAGCGTCGGGGAGAGGTGGAGGCATCTTATATAGTACTGTCTATGGGAGGCATGCATTCCGATAAAGTCAAGGGACAAGCCCATAGAGAGCCCATAAAAGCAACGGAACAAAATATTTCAACAACGTTTTGAGGAATTGTAAATAATTCGGTGTGTAGCAAGTGAAAACATATGAAGTAACATTCATCCACGAACTTTAAATAATTTCTCTACTTCATTAAATATGAAGTATGGGTAACGAGACATTCCTTAACGGGGGATGGGGAAATTATACAGGCAATGAAAAAAAAAAAAAAAAACATCTTAATGTCAATCGCGGTTAACGTTATTCATGTATTTACATTTACATGAAGATGAATGTGATCCCTTTCATCATGGTCGGAAGCCATCTACAACATGTCCTAGCCAACATAACCTAAATGTGAAATAAAGAAATAAAGAAAAACGTTTCTGATCAAGTTTACCATGATTTATTAGGCAAACTCACATGATTTAACACCTAGGCCTATATGGTATGTGTGCATCTGTGCCTATTTGAATCACTTTTAATAATTTTGGAAGATTGTGCTGACATGTAGGCCTACTTGCCTGTTTTTATTTATTTTATTGTGTGTGTGTATATAACGATTATATATATATATATATATATATATATATATATATATATACTCAAACGATTACAATCCAAAAGTGTATTATTATTTATAGCTATTTTAAGGTCGATTTTAGCCACTTCTTTTGTCAGGCCTATAATGTTTTAATTTAAGATGTCATATTGTAATTATATAGCGTGTTATAATTGTAATATATTAATATAGGCCTACATTATATTATTTTATTACTATATTACGATTTAATTTTCAAACTCTCTCTCTCTCTCTATCTCTCTCTCTCTCACACACACACACACACACACACACACACACATTAATGTTCAATGTGAGTTTACTCTGAATCTGACACATCATTGGTCAGCTTGCATGCGCTTTATGATAACACCTAGTCAAAGCCATTTTTTCTGGAGAGCCGTGAGACTTCGACGTTGGAAACTTCTGATCATCATTCAAGACAAGTATTGTGTTATAGAGGTGGTTTCTTTGGCACAGCTATTAGAAGACTTACAATTGTCAGACAGGTTGCTCACGTCACATCTACGTCATCAAGCTCAGTTTGAGTCTGCGCAGTACGCTTGGCAATCAGGAAGTAACTGCTCCTAATGTGCTTCAACTTCTCTCCGTTGAAACCTATGGGGTCGCTGTGTCCAGTTTATATACTGTCTATGGATGGCGTATTGTTGTGTTTAATGATGTTGTGTCAATTCTAAAACTGTATACATTTTTTTCATACTTTAGACTATATACAGTGAAATTCATTTATAGCCTAAATAAAATATTTTTTTTTAGATATAATTCAGAAAGTAAAAAAAGAAGCAGGAATGAACTATATACATATCCTATATTGGATATTAACATCCAATAGCGTAAATCGCGGCAGCAGCTTCAGGTTGGTAGTCCAAAGGCATTGTTGTTTATCTTTACTTCCGGGGTTCTTCCCACCGGAGCCTCACTTTCGATTTCAAAATGGCGGCTGCGTGAAATCAGCGTATTCATGATTAAAGAGCTCCACGGCTCTGTTTAATAAAGGTCTTCTGAAGTGAAGCGATGCATTCGTGTAAGAAAAATATCCATATTTAAAACTTTATCGTCTAAAATAACTAGCTTCCGCCAGATGGCCGTAGGCCTACGCATCGACTTATGCCATAAGAGTAACCCTTGAACTTGACAACGTAATGACGAACGCGGTTGACCAGCTCTGTTTGTTTGAACCGCGAGAGGCATCAATTGCCATCATTATGTTGTGCGTGAATGAGGCTCGAAGAGCATAAAGCTCATTTACGTATACATACATATATAGCTACGCATTTAGTTAATTAAAATTGTAGACCTACTGTACTCCGACCGGATTATTGAAGTAAGTTGTTTCACTCGAGTTGCTGATGGATCAGTCCAATTCTCGAATTGCTCAGTACAATTTGCAAACCTATTCAACAGGTTAATAGAAGGGAAAAAAAAATCAGTTCAAAAGAATGATTCGTTCATGAATCGGCGACATCAGTATCAGCTCAAACAATATATATTTTATATTTTAAATGAAGTAAAATAAATAAAAATTATATTGTTTATAAATTAAAATACCAATCAAGGACAGATTCAGATCAAATATGTTCTGTATAAAATGGATGATTTTTTTTATTTTTTATTTTTTTTTATGTATCTGTCCACCACAGCAATTACAGACACACACAATAGGTGTGGCATTAGGATGGATCATTCCATAGAGCTAACATGATTCAGCATTCAACTGAAGTACTGTTTGTCTACTGTCATTGATTCTTGTTATCTACTACCATGTTTTAATGAGATGGATGTGTTAAGACCCCCCACTCATTACCCTTCATTCTTTAATTGAATTAGCTAATAGATATACAGATGAATGACAATTCTCATGGGTCCCAAGCATCATGGGAAACTGGACTGGAAAACAAGTGAGGTCACATAAAGGTTACATGCAAGCCTCTCGGTGGATATGAACCAAAGCAGCAGTGCAACCCTCTGCCCAATATAAAATATGACTCACTGAATGTTGCTCCTCACACAAAGCAATTTGATGTTTATCTTGCCTGGCCTTCGGATGCAGTTGACATGGGGCACCTGTGCTCCGAATGTACAATGGCGGAATAGTTTGTCAGCTGAATGATAATAGATGGTCATCTTGGACTGCAAAAAAAATGGTAATACTTTTTTTATTAGTAATAGTTAATTTTTTATTAATAATAGTTTTGTTTGGTTTTTTTTTTTGCAGATTTTTAATGACACTGAGATTATTATGTTTCAGTGTTATCAGTGCTATTTTTGTTAACCAAATATAATCCTAATCATAAAATTATTAGATGAAAAACTTATTTTAATTAAGTTTAAGCTGAAATACTAAAATGAACTAAAACTGAAAACATGAAAATAAGTCAATTCAAATCATTTGTAAAAATTATAATATTATATAAATAATACAAAAATATAGAACACATAATACTGTCTGTGTCTTTAATTCAGTATGCTTCACCTTCACTGAAAATCGATACAACGCTGGCATCAAGGATTGGAGCAAACAGAGATGCCCTTTAAATCTGAAGTCTGGGAATGAGGAAGATGCTGTATGAGCTGTTAAGTTATTTATAAATGCTTTGAGAGCCTGCCATAATTATTATCAAACCACAGATCACTTTAAATTAAAGTGAGACTACTGATCACAAACCAGTTTTGTCTTTTCTCTCCAAAAGATTACGACCTGACTTGTACTAGACAAAGTTAATCTTTCACCAAATCATTATTGTACTTCAGAGAGAGAGAGAGAGAGAGAGAGAGAGATTTTTCAGATTTTTTCGCTTCTTTATCAAAGCCTTGCTCCACTGTGCAACCCTATTAAGAGTGTTAAATCATCTATTAAGTTATAATGAGGTGTGAATTGAGCTTATTTTCTAAGGGGGTAACTCCCATTGGGACAACCTTATAGCTCAGCGATTGACAGGTGAGGTGAGTGACAGCTTGACTGTCTTAATTAGTGTGCAGGTGCGGGCAGGCACAGGTGCACCCGTCTCACCCAGAACATATCAAGACTTCAAATCTCAGTTGACATCTTTTAGGTGCTATGAAAATAAACAACTCTAGCATGCTTTGATGTAAAAGAAGGGTCTTCCTTTTTTTTTTTTTTTTTTTATATATAAAGTGAGATAGCATAGGAAAGGGAAAAATGATACATTTCTCTAATATCTCAATTTCTGACAAAAAGCAATGAGATAAAATTGAGTTTCTCAGATTTTTCCTCCTTTATACTTAAGTGAATACTTAACTTTTACTCCATGTATCTAGCAATGGATAGCCAAATATATGAGTTACATTTACACTGCACATTGTGTTGTGAACTTCAGGCAAATCCACCTTTAAGTTTGTATGCTCAGAAAAAAATGGTCAAAAAGAGGAACACTTTAGGTCATGACGAACTGCAAAGCATGCTCGGCCATTTGGAAGTCTAGATGAAAATGCAAGGCATGAAAAATAATTATAAATGTCATTTTTGCCTTGGAAATGAGTGCTTGTACTCTTACTCTATTGCTTGTTCAATGGTAAGTACAAAATCCTTAAAATAAACTTTAGCTTAGTAATGCTGAACAACTATTCAAGACTTGACACTCTTGCATTGTAGACTATCAGGACAGATTTCAACAGTGTCTCAAACTGTCCACAGATTTGCCAAGATACTGAAATCTACAATCAAAAATCTGAGATTTAAGATTTTTAAAGACCAAATTAATTTAGCAGTGAGACCCACATTCATTAACTACATACATGTCAACAAACGTCTCATCTGAGACAAACATTTATACGTGGATGAAATGCAACCACCAGACCTACATAAAGTCTCCCAGGCTACAAAATAGAAACAGTGGAACAACAACAATTTGCTTGCATAGCTGTGAAAAAGATTTAAGTGATGCCAAGAACTGCTTTGTGTATGACACACATTTTGAGATAGTTGCCTTGCTGGGGATGCTTGTTTACTTGAGTGCCTCATTCAAATTTGCATGGATTTTTTCTATCTGTATGTGATCATTCCTGTTTGTGTAGTTATGCTCCATATGGGATGCCCAATTGGTGCTCTCTTTGTTCAATCTCACAATTGAACAGCAGTTATCTGACTGCCGGCATCTGCTAAAGCCACCGCGTACTGTCCCTACTCACCTGCTGCTGATGTGTGCGTACAATTCTCTTTGTGCGCATGTGTGTGTCAGATGCATTTACATTTGAAAGAGCTTCGATGTTATCATCCATGCGGAGTCTCAAGGAAATTGGCCATCATCAGTGTCCCTTATTGCTCTCGCACAAGGATGGATCATGCACGTGTACACAGACGGCCATTTCTGGGTGAGTGCTTCCAAATCAATGGGATATCAGTTCCTTTCATCAGGTGCTGTCAATTAACATCTCTCCACAACAGGCCAAACACATCCACACAACTTATCCTGTCTCCAAATAACTAATTAGTCTATTGACAATACATCTGCTTTTTGGGGGTATGCAAGGCCTCAGAAATAAATGTAGTTTGATTAGCAGTGTATATAAGGATATATTTTGGCTCCTATTACTCTTAGGCAGTACCTTTTCAACTCTTTTTTTTATTATTATTTTTTTTTTTATTAGTGAATATGCTTCACACGTTATAATAATAAATAAAAAAATAAAGATACACCAGACGTTCAGAAATATGTTTTAGCCAAGCTGTTACATAATGTCAAAACAAAGAGCAGAATGTAAGTACCGTAAAACTTCAAATAATAGCCGAGTCCCAAATAGACGCATGTCTCTTTTACACACCTGGTGTCTGGCTACAGGTTTGGATAAATAAAGGCCGGTCTCAAATAGAGGCCTGGTCTGTTTTTTTAGTTTCGGGTTGTATTTAATCTTCTAAAACCCGTCAGATCGTCTGTTTAAGCCAGTTCTTCTATGGAGCAGATTGCGCACGCAAGAGAGCCCTGCGCATCTGGGCGGGAGCTGTTAGCGCAAGCAAGGCAGGCCGAGTTAGCGGAGGCCAGAGAGAGGGAGAAGTGGAGGAGAGCGACAAGGAGGAGGAATTCGCCAACTTGTAGTTGAGGATCGCGGTGATGATGATAGTGATGAATAGGGTCCTTTTGTATCACATGATTGCAGTTGTTTTACAGGGTAGCCTTCATTCTTTCTTGTTAATGTGTTTCGGGCAACTAGTTCATAGGCTCGATGGATATTACCGGTAACTTGTATTGTTCATCCCATGGCTGTCACATCGTTTAGTTTTTTTATGCTGCCAATAATCTAAAGAGGGTCGCACACCGTATGAGAAGCGCAGCGCCGCGTCGCGTCTATGACACCTTGAGGTATCGCACACCGGCGCGCACTTTGTCAGTTTATGGCCAGCAATATTGTTATGTTTAAGGATATTATGGAATTGAGATCATGTCTGTACTATGTTTTAATTGTACTGTACAATTAAATACAATCGTTGCTTAGCCTGCAGTCTGAATTCACTTCCGCATCACTTTCACTACCTCAGAGCGTCCATTAACTGAATGAATTGAGAATATCACCTGAAAATCCGAAAAAACCTGAACATCAGCAATTTTCATTCAAGCAGCTGATTTCTGTAAATGAGTGTAAAATTAAATGTATATTGGAGCACAGGGTGAAGTCAGTATATACATTAACGACGATTTGAGACAATGTACACTGTAAGTATCTCGGTGACAGAGGATTGCAGAGTGTTCATTTGCCCTCATTTACTTCTGCCTCACTTTCAGATCATGGCTGACTACCCCACACCTTGTACTTTTAAAAGAGTGAAAAAAAGAAGAAAATAAATATGGATGTATTATAGCAACATAGCCTATTTGTTTATGTGCACAATAAATATTTATTTATTGTGTTATTTTTTTTTTCCATTTTAATTGGTTTTACCTAAAATAATTATTATATCCTTTTGTTGTGTTGCATGGTGTAATGACTTATTTGGAAATACCTTTTTTTTTTTTTTTTTTTTTTTTTGTATTCCTGTCTTTGTCTTTCGTGTCTTTTATTTTGGAGTTACAATCTAGTCATGTCTTTTTAATTTTGGTTGTGATTTGGGTTCTGGTTCATGTTCAAGGTCCCTTTTCACTATCAAATTATGTTATTGCAGTTATATTTTTCTAGCTTAATTATTTAATTAAAATTAATTTATTCATTTTGCTTGGTTCTTTTTGTTGTGTAACCTTGATACATTAGGCTTGCTCTTCATACCTCGCTAAATTTGTTGCTCAGGGCATCTTATAAAATAGGCATTCTGAGGAGATTTTACCTTTCCCACTGCTATTGGTCTTTTTTGATTATATAGAGAACATTACTTTGTTTGTGTGTGTGTGTGTGTGTGTGTGTGTGTGTGTGTGTGTGTGTGCGTGTGCGCGCGCGTGTGTGTGTGTGCGTGTGCCTGTGTGTGAGGGGGTTTCTGAAGATTGTAATTGTTGTTTGTGGCATTACCAAACTGTTGAACACAGAGAAGAAAAAATAAATCACCTTTGATGCTGATCATAAATTTTATAATTTCATACTTGAGTGCGAAGCATATGTACTGTAGACACACAAACAGAGACATTAATTTGAGCCAAGAACCAAAGGAGCAAGACAGGGTTTTTTCTGTAACGCTAGATTTTACAATATGTTGGAACATTTTTCACACAGTCAGTTAGACCAGCTAAAGAAAGTATGATGTGAAGCAAGGTCAATAACATACACACATGCACACCTTAATGCATGAGGTGCTATTTTTTTCACCTCTCCTTATTCAGAACTGAGAGAGTGAATGCTTTCACTGTGCCTGTGTTTGTTTGTATGAGGCTGAGAATGAATGTGTTTAGAGACACATTTCCTGTAAAGCTGTTAAATTGGTTCACATTTAAGTAGACACATTTAGTATTTCTTAACCATATCTGAGAGCTGGGAAGAGCATTCATGATGCAGAAAAACATTCACCACCCTCTCTCATTCCCCTTTGAAGTGTATGGCCAGGATGATAAATCACAACCTTTGATGAGAAACATATTATGGATTAATTTATCCTAGCCATATTGATCAGTTGTAGAATTTCAAGATTTTCTGATAGCCAATGTGTTGAATTCATTTCAGACTTTAGTTCAAAACAGACATTTTAGACTAAAATGTTCTGTGACAGAGAAACTGAATATGTCTGAATGTATTAGTTTGCAATAATAATAATAATTGCTATTATTATTATTATACTAATAATAGGTTTCCGCTGAACTGTTCAGTAGTAATTCATGCATTGAGAAGGAAAAAACAAAAAGCAAAATGTGATTACATTCTTTGAAAACCATTGCTTATCCTCACAGCTCTCTGTGTCTCTCCGTCTCTCTCTGTCTCTCCCACTCACACAAATTTTATTTATTTGCTCTGCAGCAAATATTAAGGACTAAACCGGGGCTGAACTAGTAAACCACTCTCATTTGCTGTGTAATTCAATGACAACTTAAAGTGCGTAGAAAACAATATATGCCTCCCAAACATTTTCAATTTCTTCCTAATTAAAAATAGATTATCTTGGAGTCTGACATTTATTATAATCATCATCACTGACTTAAATAATCTAATGTAAAAATCCATAATCCTTTATGACACAACAGTGATTTGTTTATGGGCAAGAATATGAGCTGGAGGCTGGCTGATCAATAACAGTGAATCAGAGCAAGAAGGTTATTTAATGTGTGTCCCCCCTTTTTTCATCCTAGTAAACTAGCAAAAATTAAAAAAAAAAAGTAAAAAATTACTAATCCACAAATCAAAAACAAATTCCTTCTTTGATCACAACTTTGGCTCTACAGTATTTGCTTAATCTTTCCATTTGCAAGTGTGTCTTTCACAACAACAACAAAAAGTAATTTTGTTTTCCTCTTGCTCTTGTTTTGTGGAGCATTATTAAAGTGTGATTCTCATTTTTAGAGATGTAGCTACATAAATAGACTAAACATGATACATAAATATTATTTAGGAGAGGTGTTATTGATGGGCGTCACTTCAGAGACACATAATGCTGATTTTGATTTCCATTGTATGTGTGTGTTTGGACTCCTAAAGCATCTCAGGCTTTGCCCGGAAAACCTCATTAAGCTTTAATTCATCTGCGTATCCTATTTCTAAAATAGAGGATTGATTTTTACTTAGTGCGGCAGACCATAAATAATTCTACTTCAAATCTTTTTTCTTTTTTTTTTCTTTTTTTTTTTTTTGAGTGAGTGAGAGAGAAAGACTCTTTGTCTGTGTGTACAACTTTTGCTGAGCATAAAAAGTGGAAACAATGTATTTTGAAATATCTTTTCAAAGTCTTTGTCATTGTGTGCTGCGTCTCCACAGCAAGAGCCTGTAAGCTTGTCTTCTACTTGTGTGGCTGTGAACAGCTGTCAATCATATATGTGCTTGGAAAAACAGGCAGATCTCAGAGATGGGACAGTAGGGTCAAGGTTAACTGTCTTACTGTAATGGTTTTGTTTAAAGCGAGGCTGAAGAGAATTTCCCCCATTTTACCGACATTCTGTAAATCTACCCTGGCTCCTTAGTTCTCGTCTCTTTGCTCTCATTAATTTCTTATGAGTTGAAGTTGGAATAGTGTGTGTGTGTGTGTGTGTGTGTGTGTGTGTGTGTGTGTGTGTGTGTGCACGCATTTCTGCATTTCTGTATGTGTGAAGTGTAAATGAAAAACATGCTGAACACATCATGTGAGGCCATTTCTTTTCATTTTTCAAGGTAGGCTAAATTCATAATTCAGTTGGCATAACTGCAAAAAGAATGTTTCAACAGGAAAACAGATTAACTTTATGAAATCATAGTTTAACAGTAAAATGACCCAGTTGATGTAATTTGCCTTATGAGGCCATATAATAATTACATTTTATCGCTGTTTAAATTATTTATATCTCAATGCAGTAACCTAGGTGTATATGAAAATAATAATAATTAAAAAAAAAAAAAGTTTAAGGAAACATTGCAATGCAGTAACAAGCTGTAAAAAGGAGGAGGACGAAGAACAGGTGAATGGCAGACAAGAAGGCAGGAGGGACCAGGGCGGAGCAGATGGAAGAGGATACCTGGATGGAGCCGGAGAGCCAACGAGTCAAGGTGATGCTGAGGATCCCGAGGGACATGGCAATGCTGAATGCTCTGGCGACCGAGGTGCATGCGGGGATCCAGAAGGCCACAGTGGAGCCGGAGCGACAGAGGACCAAGGTGGAGCTGGAGGGAGTGAGGAGCCCAACAGAGCCAGAGGGACGAGGCGAAGCCAGAGGAGTGTAGTCCCGAGGCGAGGGCAGGCCGACGAACGACCAAGGAAGGATGAGGGACGAGGGAGCCCGGCAGAGCTGGTGGACTGATAGGCCACAGTGGAGATGAGGGAGGTAGGAGCCAAGGTTGAGCTGATAGATCGACGGGCCGAGGTAGAGTCCTGGTCGCGGAGGTTGATCCACCGACCATGCTGGAGCTGAACACTGGTAGAGCTCACCTCACTGAAGGTGGAATGTGGGTGAGCTGTGGGGCTAGCAGGAGGTGGCGACAGCGTGGTTGAGGAATGGATGATGAGAGGAGGTAGGAGAGGGAGGCTGGGTGGGTGTTCAGGAACAGGCTCAGGTTTTGGTACAGATTCAGGCTCGGGTTCTGGAATAGGCTCAGGCTCGGGAACTGGAACTGGCTCAGGAACTGGAACAGGCTCAGGCTTGGGAACAGGCTTGGGAACAGACTCAGGCTCGGGAACAGGCTCAGGCTCGGGTATGGAAGTAAAATAATGTCAAATGTTTTTGAAATAAAAAGCCTGTTGAATTGCACTACTTGAAAAAAAAAGTAGGCATTGCATTAACCATGCTTGCATTTCAATGCATTGTATTTTTAGGGCTTGCATTTTTATGGGCTGAAATTCAACATGGTTGAATATTTAAGCTGTGAATATTTCAATTAAAAACATTTCAAACACCTTTTCATTATTAAAAATTCAATAATCCATATTCACCTTTCATCTTTCACTTCCAAAATATTCAAACTGTTTAAAACTGTTTTCGCTTCCACAAATTCAGTGGTTCAAATTCGACAGTAAATTCAACATTGACGTCCAGGAACTGCAGGACAAGCAATAGATTACCGAGCATACTCTCCATCTGCTGTTAGTCAACCTCACCATCAGATGGTGCAAAAGCGCTTGTTGTTGACGAAGACCAGCAAAATTATCAAGTCATTCATTCATAAAACTCATTTACAGCAATGTAAGTGTATTTGTGATTATTATGACGGCTGTTTTATGTTAAATTCAGTGCCTTCACTGTTACTTTTCCTGTGTAGCCTACATGCATCTTTCTCTACCGTGAACGAGATTATAATGTTATTCCCCGATGCGGATGTACAGATCCAATGTTACATTTTTGAGGTTGACATATATTTCTCTTGGTTGTTTAGTTGCCTTAACTTTATATTGTGGCGATGTGCTGCATGCAGGCTATTAGGGTTTCCCTCAATACTTCTGGACATATACAACGCTTAACGTAGATTAATGGACTACAGTGATGTAAAAGACCAAACTCGCAGGCAAGCAGATGGACTCAGAATAACGCGCAAAGCTGAGCGTTTCCCAGTGATAGACTGGCATAAAGATGGCTTGATGTTGGACATTCGCACATTTAGGGACCGTCTCTAAAGTGTATATGACTTTGGTATACACGTTTCTAACTCCAATAGCATTTGAATAGAACAACTTACAGTCATAAAACCAACTGTAAAGTGTTCATGTAGTGTCAGGCATAATGCGCACCCTTTGGATTTTTGATATTTATTCAAATAAATTTAAGTTTGCCATTGAAGTTAGAAACGTGTATGCCAATGTTGTATGCAACTTTAGAGACTGTCCCTAAATGTGCGAATGTCCAATGTCAAGCCAATTTTACATTTAGTCATTTAGCAGACGCTTTTATCCAAAGCGATTTACAGTTAAATTAACAAAAGGACAACAATATGCAAGTGCTATGACAGTTTAAGCTAATGCAATACACGTAGGCATACTATAGTATATCAGTATATGTATATCACCAGTAGGCTTATATCGCCAGTATATCACGAAACGCTCAGCATGAAACTTTGCGCGTCAAGTTCATATTCTGAGTCCATGCTTGCCTGTAGCCTATATAGTAGCCTACAGCCTACTTCTCCAATAAGGTGCAAGATTGATCTTTCATATCACTGTATTAGTACATTAAGCTACATTAAGCGTTTTGTCCCAACTGAAGGGGAATCCTTGAGTATGAGGTATTGAGGGAAAATCAATACCTCAAAAAAAATCAAGGATTATAATCCTGTTCATGGTAGAGAAAGCTGATGACATGTAGAATACACAGGGAAAGTAACAATGAAGTTATTGAATGAAACATAAACACACAGCTTTTGTGTGTTTATCATCTTTTCCGCACAAACTGACACAGATAATCATTTCCATTTTATGAATGAATGTCTTCGTCAACAACAAGCGCTTTTGCACCATCTGATGGTGAGGTTGACTAACAGCAGATGGAGAGTATGCTCGGTAATCTATTGCTTTTCCTGCAGTTCCTGGACGTCAATGTTGAATTTACTGTCGAATTTGAACCAATGAATTTGTGGAAGCGAATTTTGCAAAGCGAAATAAAATGGCCCGAAAATTGCCTGTTGAATATTATTGGTTGTATTTTTAAACAGTGTGAATATTTTGGAAGTGAAATATGAAAGGTGAATATGGATTATTGAATTTTTAATAATGAAAAGGTGTTTGAAATGTTTTTAATTGAAATATTCAAAGCTTAAATATTCAACCATTTTGAATTTCAGCCCATAAAAATGCAAGCCCTAAAAATACAATGCATTAAAATGCAAGCATGGTTAATGCAATGCCTATTTTTTTCAAGTAGTGCAATTCAACAGGCTTTTTATTTCAAAAACATTTGACATTATTTTACTTCCATACTCGGGGACAGGCTCAGGCTCGGGAACAGGCTCAGGTCTGGGAACATTGCATGAAATATGAAATCTGAACTTATACATTTGAATGGGTCTGAAGGGTAATACACGGTTAAATGACTCACTGAGTGATAATTCAAATGATAATTAATATGTTTGTCAGGAGCTGATTAGATATAGCCTGACTACGTCAGACTTCGTATTTCCGCTCAATTTCATTTCGCTTCTGTACTCAGTCTGAGACAGCGTAATAGCTTTCCGTTTTCCTCCGGCCTGAAAACAGCTGGCCAATCAACGAACAGAGGGCGGGCTGAGAGCCGTGACGTAGACGCTGATTGTACCGTGGATGCGTAGATTTACTTCACATAATCTGCAAAAGTCGTTCACAGCCATGTTCGCTCCGGTATTTCGCTCAATGGTTTTGTTTTCGCATCATACATGTGTTTACAGTGGAAGTTAGATGCGGCTGAGCATGCGCATAACACACGCCATAACCAAACGTTATGTGATTGGCTTACGGGTAACCAATGATTTTAAACTTCAGACAAACTCTTTTTGGAATCTGATTACGTAATCCAGATTAATCAGTTGTACACTGCATTGTAAAGTATATGTTCTTTTCTGGTATAGGAAAAAAGAAATGCTTGAAATTGTGAAAATATGGGCATGACCAGCAGCCTACTAATCTGAACTATCTTGAACTAGCCCTGGTGTTTATTTTAATTATTGTCCATTTAAGCAGATGAACAATCAAAAATTAGCTCCATCTGCAACAAAACTGTGTGCTAAAGACACATGATATCAGACAATCAGTTAGGGGTGGTGTTCGATTGATTTTTACTCGCTCTGTCTGTTATCCAAAGTTCATTCATTTTTTCCATTGCCACTGAGATTCTGCCTTTTCTCTTTTATTAACGGTGAACTGCTCACCTCTTGTCTTACCAACCTCCTCGACCGCAGACCTCTCTGCCTTTATCGGCGCCAAATCCAACACTTCATCCTCGGGTGAACGCCAAGCAATAACGGCAGGGGGAAATAACAGCGTAATCAAATCCTGTGCGCGGAGCGATCTGCCTCCTGTAACCCCGATGATTCCTTAATTTATTAGAATGGAGCTAAAGTGAAGGCAAGCGAGAGCTGGAGAAGCCTCGAGAGACGTGCAAGGCGTTATAGTGTTTTATTGCTTCGAGTTACCTTTGAAAAGAACCTCATCCTTTTGCACTTAAAGTGTAAAAGGCAACTATTTCAAAAGACAACTATTCCTTTTTTTTGCGCTCCATAGTGCCACCATTGTGCTGTGGCTTGATTCATGGGTTTTGTACATTGTGAATCGATGAATGAGAGCTCTGTATAGAATGTATAAAAAAGACAGTGACGTTCCAAATCTGTTCAGATAGACACTTCTGTAGACACAGGCCCACGTTTGCACGCTTATGGGATTGCACATGTAATATATTATAGGACCCTGGGTATTGCGTTTAAGATATTGAGTTGTGCTTATGGGCAGCAGATTGCACAAAGTACATAAAAAATGCAATGATCTCAGCAATCTCTAATGGTCTTATCATGTACCTTAACATCTTCCCTGAGTCTTCTAGAGTCTGTGTCAATTTTAAGATGAAAGGAGTGACAGATCTTCTCAAATTCACATAACGCTGTCTTGAATTCCTATACATGCTCGCAGCGTCTCCAAACACACTTTAGTGTGTTCTGTGTTGGTTGCTGATCTTTAGTCGGGTGTAGGCTCTGAATACCCTGCTCCATACATCATGTAGACCCAAGAGGGAGAGTTATTGAGTGGGTGTAATGACCAAACTCTGGATAATATCACTGCTAATTATGTTTACTGTTAGTCTCTGGCCCAGAGCACCTTATGGGTCAGGGTCAGACTGGTCCTGAGAGAGGGGAGACACTTGAGTAATGAATTATTCAGCTGAGTCTGAGTAACTTCAGGTGTGCCATGCATGTGTGTAGCAAAACCACAACAATAAGTCTTAGCTGAGGTGTAAAAAAAAAGAGTCTCCATTCGTCCTTACTCATCTGGTCCAGTCTAGTCTCAGTCTCCACGGACCGCCCATACTCACTGCTCTGATGTACAGTATACTGCACACGGAAGTCTTACTGAATCTTTATCCATTGATGATCGTTCAAAATTAGATATGCATTTATTTATTTGCAAACAACATTTTATTGCGCTAATATTCATTATACAAAAGTAGATGTTTTACCAGATTTATTAATTTATTTATATGCATATTTTATTGTTTGTTTATTTTTTATTTATTTCAATAATTTTATAGTGCTAAAATTGCACTAAACTAGATGTAGATAATTATGTTTTACCAGATTGATTGACTGATTTCTAAACAAAATTTTATAGTACTAATATTTCATTCGTAGCTGTATTACCACATGCTGCTTGCCTTATTCAGTTACTTTAGAGTACTAGTTTATTTATTATAGTTTATTTTATAATAGTTTATTTTTATTCTAGCTGTATTATCAGATGTTGTTTGTTTTCTTTAGCTATAGTGCTAGTTTGTTTATTATAGTTTATTTTTTTTACTATTTATTTGCAAACAACATTTTATAGCACTAATATTTCATTACAATAGCAAATGTTTTATCAGATTTATTTATTTATTATTGTACGTGTTTTACCAGATTTTAAGTTTTATTTAAGAGTCAAGACAAGCAAATTAGTCTACAGTACAGTCTCAGAAAAGAAATTTTTATGTCGGTAAAATAATCTGTAAATATGTATTACTTTTGGAGTAAAGTCTGCAGTTCTATACTGCTGTCTGTGGCGACTCCTGCAAACATTATTTGATTTATTTTTTTGATATACTTTTTTCTAATATTGTGGGATCTTCTATTTGAGATTATCAAGCCCCTAAATTGAAACAACATGAACTGTGGTTTGTCACTTGACTTGTCTCTTCCTGTCTAAGAGGGCATTATAAGGTGCATTGTGGACCTCATGCCATCAGTCAAAAGTCTGGTTATGCTAGTTCCAGTTTGACCCTTGTCAAGGTTACAGGCAAATGGTTATGCAAACCTGTGTAAAAAATAAATAAATCCCATCCCGTATATACGACCGGTTTAACTACACACTCCACATGAGATGTATATCAATGACAGTCAAAGGATTTTATATGACTCACAAAGCACAGATGGCATGATGATAGCATTTGTTTATTGGCCATATAAAAGCAGGTACCCAAGTCTGCTAATGTGGATTTAATACAGACTGAACACTAGTGCATAAACCGTTTCATATATTTTTCCAGTCCAAAGTGTAATATTACCCGCTCTCACACTCTCTGCATTACTAACTGCATTTTACTCAGATTGCTTCCAATTAATTGTTTCAGAAGTTGCAGTAATATAAGCAATTAAAGGAGAGCACTCTCACTGAGACTGGAGGGGAGCTTAATTACTCTGACTCTTTTGATCAGATGCTCATAGAAAACATCTCTCTCGCTCTCTTTCTCTGAATTCCAGTCTTTATATGCTGCACTGAAAAGCTGTTTTCTTAGTGCTGGAAGCAGCTAAATCGATGTGAAATGTTAATAATCGTCATTCATTTACAAACAAGTAGAAAATACTGTAAGATGAGTTGGTCAGTAAGCACTTCATTCTCTGGCTTCATTTTTCTCTTCAACAAACAAACACACATACAGAAGGTCTCAGATATTCCTCTTTTTTGTTTACCTGCCCATTTTCATTCAGCTGAGGGGTGTGTGTGTGTGTGTGTGTGTTTATGTCTGAATGTGGGTCACTGGTGTTGTCAGGATATCAGCCCTCCCCTTGTTTTTACATTAGGTCACTGCATTTTTTCTTTTTACCCTCGATTAGTCTGAATGTGACAGACATTATAGAGCTGGAACAGTTCAATAATGGAGGGAACGGTCTCTGTTTTACTTCCTGACAGGAACAGAATGAATGTCTCAACATTTTGCTACAAGTGACGATATCTTTTTTTTTTTTTTTAAGAACAGGTGAGTCATTTTACAGTTTTTTTTTTTTTTTCTAATCATCAGTTATGATTAGAATACATACATGTTATGCAATACATACAAAATACATGCCAATACATACACAACACACTGTTATAATCACGTAAGACTTACTGCTGTTGCCTGTTGTACAACAGCATACATAAATTGCCCGTAGCAGATCTATACAGGTGGAGCTGGGGAAGATGGAGGGTTTCTGAAAGCACGCTGCAAACTGAAAGTCAAACAGCAAGCTCATAAGCTCATTGGCTTGCAAACAGATTGAGTTAAGGACCTGCCAGACTGCAGCCTAGAGTTTCATGACATAATTTTGTATTTAGGTATGCACAGCTTTAGAAATCTATATACCAGTATTTTTTTAAGCAAAGTTTAAACTTTGAATGTTAGCTTGAAAAAGTTTGCCACCTATCGAACTTTGTATTTAGTTAATATATTTCATCTTATTTATTATGATGGGAGGTAAGGTTTAAGGAAATAATAACAACTAACAACTATATGTGAAGTATTCCAATCATCTTCATAAAAATGTCATACTAGTCTTGTAAGTCAAGTATTTATAAATGTCCTTCACGTGCCTTGAATAGCAAATTTTGAGGGTCATTTGGCACTAATGACTCGCTTATTAGTATGATTATAGATATTTTTAAGATATATCTAACCCCATAATGCAAATATATATTAGATGCTGTCAATACATTGGGTTTCAGCATAGTATTTTGTCTTCTATATGAGTGGTGCTCTTTACCAAGTCTGTGTGTAGTGTGGTTCACTTAAAAAGAACCATTTGAAAACAAAGACGACTTGATTGTAAAAAGCACATACAGAGATATGGTTTCTGTTACCACTTTTGATTACTTGTTTTAAAATGTTTATAGTTGTTTTAGTGTATCTGAAATTATTTGATTATCTCCCTTGTTTAGTTTTCTATAATGTGTTGATATCTTATGCCTAGTTGACAATTTAACTTTAAAGTTCACCAGAGTAAACAACTTCTCAGCTCACCACAATAGCTGCAATTGCAAACGCCCACATCCCCTGAATTGTTTTAAAAATATGATATTATTCTTGTACTTTAAATACATCATCGCCACATACAGTGTTAGAATCTGCAAAAAAAAAGCAAAGCTAACACAAATGCTATTTTGATATGATCTAAGAGAGGTGTCGAGAAGACAATGAGAGATACTGATGCTTGATCACAACATATAAAGTTTTTTTTTTGTTTTTTTTTTTTTTACAGACGCATAAAGGAACTCTAAAAGGGAGGTGAATACAGCATGTCTTTTCTGTATTTTGAATTATTATTATTATTATTATTATTATTATTATTTTCAAAACATGGATTGCCTTTAGTGTTGGCCTTCGAAAACATAGTACTACTCAACTGAATTGAGAATTCCTGAAATTGAATTAAGGTATCAAATGAATGCAATGTAAAAATTTAAGTAGAAATTCAGAGAAATATATGTGTCTGTATTTTTTAACCAGAAAAGCAAAGCTTATGAAACCAAACTTTGAACATCAATTAGCTTAAAAAGTTTTACAAGCCTGAACTTTTAAGGTTTATAAGACTGGATAAGGGTGGATGGATGGATGATGGATGGATGGGTCGATGAGTGGATAATAGATGTATGATGGACGGACGGACGGATGGATAGATAGATTGTAACAGAAATTATAGAAATGTTTCCATTGCCTCCTACATAAATTTGTATTTAGTTTATGCTGTATTTCATCATATATATATATATATATATATATTTTATATTTTTTATATTTTTTACATAGTGGAAGAACATTTTCACGTATAAATTGCATGATAAACACAATGCGTGCTATAGAGATGCATTTAGTGTGACCGGGTTGGAAGATGACAATATGATGGGAGGTAGGGTTTGAAAGGAGAAGAAGAAAAAACAACAACATCTATGTTAAGTATTCCAAACATCTTCATAAAAAAGACCTCAAAAAAAGGTCATAATCGTCTTGTAAGTCAGGTATTTATAAATGTCTTTCACGTGACTTGAGTAGCAAATGTTGAAGGTCATTTGGCACTAATGACTCCCTTATTAGAGTATGATGATGTTTCATAATTGACCTTTGTACAGCTTTTATCATTTTTTCCCCCCGCAATGAACCCCGAAAGCTGCCTCCCGGGTACTTTTATCAAGATATTGATATCTGCATAAGTACTTTTATCACAATATCGATTTAGATACAATTGAAGTGCTTATCGACCCTTTTTAAGTGAGACATTTGTATCAAACTAATTTTCCTGGGTTCTCAGAACCCAATATATAAGTGCTGTGACACACAGCTTCAGAACCTTGGGTGCACTTAAACCCATTGTTTTGTGGATCAGGGACCGTGAAGCACTTCGTCTATGGTAAAGGAATTGGTCTGTAAATTGCCATCTTTGGCAGCATCCACAGGTATGTCATGGACAGTCAGGAATAATGCCCGTCATTCCTGTTCCCTTCTCCTCTTCTCTGGAAGGTTTAAGAATATTACGGACAGAACAACCACTATAACCTTTTCATTTGAGTCAACTTTGAGATACCAAATCAGTAAGGTTCAAAAAGTGACATTTTTGAAATTCATAACATTTCCAGATTATTTTGAATCCAAGCTGGTGGTCTCAGATGTTATAAGAGTACATGTGAAAATATATACATTTTCTCATTTCTGCATTTCAGTTCAAATTTCACTGTTTCAACTCGTTTCCCTCTTTCACAGATAGATAAATTAATGGCCGATATTCGTTATACACATGATCCGTTTCCTTGCCTTTTGCTTTATTAACGATTTTTTATAATAAAACAATCTCTCTCACGCCCAGAAATAAAATGCACAGATAACTCAATTTAATTAGCACTGTCATGCCGCACCATCCGTCATAGACATCTCTTAACAGGGGTCTAATTTTAAACTTTATCGCCACAGAAACCAACGGGAGTGATGAATATGCGGGTAAAATAATTTTATGTTTCGTCTCTATTACTTTTGTCCCTGTTGAAAGTGAAACATGTATTAATCTGGCAATTATGATTTCATTAAAATCTATAAATGGCCAAGCATTAACAGTAGATAAATTAGCTCATTCATTTCAGCCCTGGAGCTTAGGGAACATTAGGGCACGCCCTTTCAGTTCCACAGACTGTTCATGTGGGTATATATATGCACGATCATGCACTTTACCAACCCTAAGACCGTACAATAAAGATTTAAATGCTGTTTAGTGTTCGATAAGGTAGAACTACTGATGACTGGGGCAAAAGGGCCATTTTTTTATAGGAAATTTTATATTTGGATGAATTGTTCTGTCCAGAGTCACTGATCACATTTGTTATTGCAGCCTAAAGTTATATTTATAATCTATGTGCATATATCTATTAAGTATAATATAAATGATATTAGCTGTGTGTTTATGTCCCACACACACACACACACACACACCTGCCCCTAGACGTTATCAGTTTACTCCATCATATTGAACCAAATCCATCTTGGCGCCACTTACTTCTCGGAATCACCAATACATCAGCAAAAAGGAGCATGCATACACCGCAAACAGACACACACGATATACACACAAATAGAAAAGGAACACACACACACACACACATTCTTTCACCCACACACACACACACACACACTGGAGACATCCAGCTGCCACCACAGACCACAAAACAAACCTCGGGATTAATATTTAACTATCCTTTCCCTCTTTTCTGACCACTACATACCAGAAATACACACACACACACACACACACACACACACACACACACACACACACACACACACACACACACTTTAGCTTCTGAGATGCATATACATAGAGATGTACAGAAAAGTACATATCTTGGTACATAAAAGATCAAAGTAGAAGAAAAGACAGCAAATCAGAGAAATACTACTGTGATTTGACATCACTTTTTTTTTTTTTTTGGTGACATTCAAAATGTGCATGGCCATGACAGACGATGAAGTCTATATTCTAAGTAAGCCTTAAAAAAAAAAAAACTTAAATTCACACATGTGCCCATACTTGTATATAAAGAAATGTTGACAGATTATCTGTCCAATAAGCTGTCAGTTTAAGAATGTAACTATCACCATGTCTCATATAATTGGCTTCTGTGCAACATTTAAATGTGTTAGTGTGTGTTTGCGCGTGCATGTGAGTGTAAATACACTGACAAGGCTGAGGGAGTGTGTTTCACACCTTCAGTAGCTCTGTCAGATCCATCTGCTCAAAGAACAGCTTATCATGTTGTTGACATTTACTACGCACACACACACACACACAGATTTGTAATATCATCTTTCTTAGACCAATTCAGTCCCTCGACCATAAGCCTGTATCTTGTCTCACATCCTGTCAGCATGAGTTCCGTTGTGTCGCCTGGACATCGTCTAATTGCATCGTGTTCTGGTAATGCTATGTTTTCTGACTACGCTCTTTAACAACCTACTGTAAATACCACCCAAATGCCATTTTCAGTATTATTGAAGGTCAAGGGATTGCTTCTTTGACTTAGAAAATAAACCACAATTATAAAGGAACTTAATGGTTAACCTAAAGATGAAAACTATAATTACTTGCTTACCTTAATGTCATTCCAAGTCTGTATGCTATATTCATTTATATATGGAACACAAAATGGAATAATAGTATTATTATTATAATTATTTAATGTATTGGTAACACTTTACAATAAGGTTCATTAGTTAACATTAGTTAATGTATTAACTAACACGAACTAACAATGAGCAATACATTTGTTACAATATTTATTCATCTTTGTTAATATTAGTTTATAAAAATACTCCCTCGCTCTTTCTCCAAGCCTGCTTTTTCACAGTCGATAGTGATGCTACTCAAAATCTCTCTGACAAGTTTCAACCACAACTTCCTTTATTCCATCAAGCCCCTTCAGGGTCTGAAGTGGACTACATCTTTCTGATTTTGTCTGACAATTGTTACTGTGGCACATCAGCGAAGCCGCTCGGGATCAAAATTAATCACAAGTCAGAACCCGTCTGGATTCCAAAGCTGTGTTAGATCATGGGCAAGGCCGCATTAATGCACGGGCTTACCTGGGCTGAAACCCAGGGGCCTCCTAAGTTCAGGGGCCTCCCATGTTCAGGTTCATGATGAGCTGAAAAGGTCATATTGTTTTGTAACTTGTCAGGTTTTCTGTCAATCACTCTAATCGCACGTTACATGTCTGCTGATTGAGTGACCCACGTGGACCCATAAGCCCCGTTCACACAGCCAGCGATTTTGTCGCTGTATGTCGCTAGTCTCTATACTGTGAAGTCGCCTGTGGGCATTGGTAGTGCTGTCGCTCTAATGTTACTGGTAGACTGCTCGTCTGGCCACATCTATACAAAACACCATCACAAGTGATACAACTATATTATTTTAATTTGACTAGGAATTAGGCTCAAAAGAAACATGCTGTTGGGAGAGTGTTTTTATATTACCACACAGCAGTGTTCAGTGGATTAAATAATTTACTAGATTAACGATCGATCAATCTACAAATTAAACTCACTCATACTGTCATAAATTACTAAAACATCATCCGAATTTGACAAATAATACATTTTCTTGTCCCTAATAGTCAACATAATGCAGGGGAAACTGTAAAATGAACTGCAGCAGTGCTAAACTTGCATCATAAAACTACAACACTCGAACTATTAATGTATGAATTAAACTCACTGAGACTGTCGACAGTTTCTTTTCCATGCATCATTTTATTATATCCATGTTTGTGGTTAGTTACAGTCAAATCATATAAAACAGTGAAATCGCCCCCGAATTCTTCTGTCTTGCCTGCACTGCACTCGAGACGGTGATGGGAGCTGAGCTCCACTGAAAGGCTTCTTTCCTATTGGTTCGCTTCTCATTTGCATAAAGTTGACATTTCTCAACTGTGATGTAGATTACCTAGATATTACACTTTTTTTTTTTTAAATGAGACTCTATAAATCGAGGGGATGGGGGACCCACAAAACCTCTCAGCCCTGGGGCCTAACATTAGGTTAAGGCGGCTCTGATCATGGGTGAAGACTAAAGAACAAAATGACAAAAATTAATCCGAACCTCTTCTAGTAATACATCAAGAGTTAATCAAATGCTTAAATGTCACATAAACATTATCCATTGCTCTCTGCAAGAGCGTCAGAATGACTGATATAACAGGGTATTATAGTAAAATATCTTGATATGTGATACTGCTCGGAGCAGCATCTGACTGTGGTGTATGGAAGCTTGTTTCCGCCACAGAATAAAACATTTTAAAAGATAATTGCTTCTTTTTGTCTCAATTGCGAGTTTACATCTTGCAATTCTGACTTTATTTTTCAGAATTGCGAGATATAAATTCAGAATTGCGTGATATAAAGTCGCAATTGCATGTTAGAAAGTCAGAACTGTGAGATATATACTCACAATTGCGAGAAAAAAAAGTCAGAATTTAACCTTTGAGGACTCTTAACCTTTACGCTGAGGAGAAAATCCAACGCAACTTTTGAGGGGATCAAGCTAAACATGATTATGTATTTCTGCTCAGCTAGCAACACTGGACATCAACCACACGGCATACGCTACTAACTTTTCATTACTGTCTACTTTCTATGTATAACAATTCTATCTAATAACATATTAGACAGGACTGTTAGACATATCGTAAACTAATGAATACGGGAGAATGCAAGCATTGTTTGTTTGCTCAGGCTCTGGTGTTTCTCAGCACCGTCAAAATAAAAGTCACAACAACAAGCGCGGTTTACGTCACTTCAGAGTTCCTACTGGCGGTGCGAATGCAACCAGAAAACGTTCCTAGGGGAACCATTAGTTCTCAGGGAACCATCTACTACACACTTTGTTAACTTCATTTATTCTAGTGACTTGTGCACACAATTTGACTATACAGAGGCCTTTATTTGAAAGGTAAACTTTGAATCAGGGTAATACCATAGTAATTTGATGTATAGCATTGATATATAGCATGGTGTGAATGATTACACTATTTATAACTGTATGCAATACCATGGTACCATGTGGCACTCAAAGAAGTACGGTGGAATTCTTTTTCGTTAATGACAGTTTAATGCAGTGTTTTTTAAACTGTAAACAAGATTAGATCTTGGGTTGTATCTTGAATTTCAGTAGACACAATGTAACAGGTAAAAAAAAAATTCACCTACAAATTTAATTAATCCTCAACTTTCTTCCAGCTCTATCTCCTCATTTTGGCTCTTTTGGCAGTGTTTCCTGGCTCTTTTAAGGTCCAGAAATTCTTAAAAAGGCCTTCTGCCTGACTTGATGTTTCAACATTTTTTTAATCAAAACATAAATAAATAAATAATAATAATAATAATTCACTTTACAGATTCTTTTTTTTTTTTTTTCTATATTTAATATTCAGCAAAAATAAAAAAGTTTGGGCTCAGTAAGACAAATGTTTTTGATAGGATACAGTAAAACAGTATTTTTTCAAAATATCATCGCAATTAAAACAAAACAAAACTGTTTGCTATTTTTATATTTTAAAAAATGTATCCTGTGAAGCTGAATTTTCAGCATCATTGCTCCAGTTTTCAGTGTCACATGATCCTTCAGAAATTATTGTAATTTGCTAATTTGGTGTTCAAGAAACATGCTTATTAATGTTTAACCAAGCATTAATTTGAAATATATATATTTTTGTAACAAGTATTAATTTCTTTTAAAAAAGACTGACCCCAGACTTTTGAATGGTACGTTATGAATTTTGTACATTTATAAAAGTATTGTACAAACAATTTCTCATATATTTCTACAGATATTTCAAATGCATATGAAGTCATCACATTTCACTGCATTGCTTAACATCTTTGCCAATATCAATATAGCCTATATGTGTGTTTTCCAGTAAACACAATAATAAGCAATTATCTGCAGCAACTCAATCCAGCTATTCTAATCAAATCTGCATGTGTGATTGAAGAACCAAATTAGCCAGAGAGGAATTAGTACGATTAGTGGAATCTGGCGCATTATCTCGGATGTATTAAACGACGCACAAAGAACAGGGCCCAGGATTCGTAGAGGCAGGGACAGGGTAATAACAGAGAGACGCAGCAGTTTTTACATAATCTGTTGTGTTTAGAGCAGTCTGTCAGATCTGGCACACTCAAAATGTCCAAGTCGGCTTTCTTTGAACAGCTTTCTGTTCGTACAACTTTATCAACACTGAATTAAATGCAAATAGCTCCCTCCCTCCTTCTTTCACGCTCTCTCGCTCGTGCGCTTTCTCTCTCTGACTCACAATAACAAACAAACAAAGCAGAATGGAAGAGAACAAAGCTGAGGTATTGTCTCAACGGACAGAGAGGAATACAACATTTATAAGCATTCTGTGGATGTACGCCCCATCCTCTCAGCAGTCAAGGCTTTTAACTCCGACTGTATGACCGCGCTGATGGACCGCCGACGGGTAGCCTGCGCCCCCGGATGGAAAATGTTTAAAAAAAGAAAACACACAATTTTCCTCAAGGTGCATGTATATGACTGCAAAAATGCCACACATTCTCCCTCTCTCTCTCTCTGTGTGTGTGTGTGTGTGTGTGTGTGTGAACGTACAGCTTTTTGAAGCAGACTGAGATCTGACAGAATGTTTCCAGTTCCGCTGTATCTGATCTCCCTCTGTGTGTGTATTGATTTGGTTCTGTGGTATATTCCGTCAGCCCTTCGAGCTAACTGACCCTTTGATCCTGTCAGACAACGCGGCACAAACATTTTGTTACATCACATTTGAAAGTTTTTGGGTGTATTTGAAGTTGGTCTCACAAACACGGACGCCTCCTTGAAGGTCTGCTTCCATTTCAAGCTACTCTCTGATTATATAAAGATAATAAACTGGCTGAAATTGAATTAATGTGCCTGTTAGCTGATTTCTCTTATCCATCTTTAGGTGGTCGGCTACATCTTATAGACAGACTTGTTATGCGGTGTGAACTCTTATCATGCGATGCCGAGGCAGCCTCAGACCGTGTGCTTCTTTCTCCTTGCCAGTCACTGGAATATTTTAGTTGAAATGCAATTCTGCAAGACAATTCCATTATTTTGAATGAATTATGAATTTGGGACTGTTTACAATGGATCCCTCTAGTGAGATTTGGAATGACAGAGAAAGATAGAAAGAGTTAGAGATAGTTTACCCTGGAGATGTTCTCTTGGTTGAAAGGGCCTCCCACATATTGTAGACAGCCAGTCTGTCTGTTTGATTCATTTCCTATGTGTGTGTGTGTGTGTGTGTGAGAGAGAGGGAGAGAGAAAGAGAGAGAGAAATATTGGGCGAGAGAGAAAGTAAGGGAATTGGAAAATGAATAAGGGAGAGTGGAAAATATTTCATCTCATACAGCAAATGGGTGCAGTGCCCTCTTGTGGAGTGACAAATCTCTCAAATCAGTTTCTTACCTAAATTATCTGTTCCTGGACCTGTTGACAGATTGTAGTTCAGATAAAATAACAATGTTGGTCATTATTTACTTGCTTTCATATTGTTCAAAACCAGTGGGTAACAAAACACAGTAAACACGAAAGGTGACTTTTTGAGGAAAATCCTGGTCTCGCTTTTTAATATGAATGAGGACTTTTCTGAAGTTATAAAATGTGTGTGATGAAGGATAACTGATGATCTTTATGAGCTGTTCGGATCATTGAGTCAGTGAAATCGAGAACTGATCAGGTTGATTTGTGATTCAGTCATTCAGACTGGTTTGGTGAACCAGATCAACTGATTGTTCATTGAAAATATTTGATTAAAAAAACAAAAAACAATTCAGGAATCTGATGAGATTTGGCTTACAAAGAGATAATGAAAAGATATGACTTACATTTTGGTCTGTCATCATCACACAAAACTTACTTGGCTTCAGAAGACTAGATATATAGTGCAGAAGTCATTTGAATAACTTTGGTTATTTTATGGTGTTTTGTCATTCTGGAGCTCGCCAGCCCTGTATCAATTAAATCTGCCAGTAGGATATCACAAAAGGTGATTTTGTTGTTTGTTTGATCCTAGTCACTTGCAATAGGAAAGTGAATGATGATTTGGTGCTGTCAAGCTTCAAAAAGCACCAAAACCCACCATAAACCTCTGTATTGTAAGTCTTCTGAAACTGGAAAATATAGATTTGTCTGATGAAAAGACCAATAATCACTAATGATTTTCCCTCCAGCGAGCTGTTAACAGTTGTTACTGGATCACTGAGAACCGAATCAGCCTGATTTAATTCCAACTGGTTTGGTCAACTGGATCAACATATTCATTAAAAGTACAGCTCTTTCAGTAATCTGACAATACTTTACTCATGAACAAAGAAGAGCTAGAGAAAATAATGACTTACATTTCGGTCTCAGTCATTTTGGATTCAGAAGACATGTAATAGTGCACAAGTCATATGAATCACTTTAATGGTGCCATTTTGTCATTAAGGAGCTTTACATCCCTAGTCCTTGATTACTTTTAAAATATTAAATGGTAACAGCAGCCAGGATAGTTTTCCAAAATTCATATTTTGTGGTCCATAGAAGAAATCAAATCAACACGTGCAGGTTTGGACTGAAATAAGGGTGAGTAAATGACACCAGCATTTTCATTTTTGGCTGAGCTATTCCTTTCCCGACAGTTTAATGAATCAGTGATCAAAGATCAGCCTCTCTTCACTAAGAAACACCGGTGTGCTTGTACTTGGCACAGTTCTCCCAACAATGTCATCTGTTCAAATGATGTGAAAGCAGTTTCAGAAAACATGTCTATATGTCACTGATATCACGTTAGGACAAGCACACATTTCACAGTAACTTCAGAGGGGGCTGGGAATGAGTTTTCCTTTGCCAATGTCAGAATGAAAGGGAAAGGGAAAACATAATTCCTCTCATTCATCTGTTATTACTTTTTTATCTACCTCCCGTCTTACCTTTCTGTTCACACAAGATGAGCTGGAAAGGTAACAGCTGATGTCAAGGTTGTGCTAAAACAGTATTCCAGCAAACTTCACCTTTTCTCTCTTTCACACTCACATGCACACTATCTCCTCTGAAAGAGTGTATGTGTAAGAGAGAGCAGTCGTGCCCCCTAGTCTCTAGATGTCGGATCTTTCTGCTGAGAAACTTTGACATGTAAGATAGGCTTATTAAACAACTAAACTGTCCTGCAGTCAGAAGAAATCTACTCATTGTTTTTGGGGTCACTGACCGTGTGTAACTGCTTGTTGCTTTTCTTTGTTCCTGTCAGAACCCTGATGTTTTCGACAGCAAAACAACAAGGTGTGTACTGTACAGCTCTTCACTTCACTGGTCTCTCAACATTCAAGGTTCACAGTGTCTGTTCTTTAGTTTAGCAGTGGAAAGCCATTCAGATTCTTTTTCCTGTTATATCTCTCTTTCTGTCTGTTAGCAATGAGGGTCTCACACTGATGATGGCTGCTTTGGATGAAATCTAAGTGTGTCATGCACCTTTTTGTATTGGAATTTATTTATCTTATCTTTATTATTATTATTTTTAAATCAGATTTACTATTTACTGTCATCTATCACTCAAAGTTAGTATTTAAAAACAATAATTTGGTACTGTTAAATGTATTAGGAAAATACTTATTTTTATATTTTCAGTTACAATGTCTTGATTTGTGTAACATTGATAACATTGATAATAATGATAACAAAATAATATTTATTTATTTATTTACGCAAAATCATCCATTTATTGTTTGTCAGTATTGGCTAATTGGTGCATCACTAATTAAATAAATGCACTGATGCCCAAATGTTAAATTAAAATAAAATAAAAAAAATGTTTTTTTTTTAAGTAAAGAACTAAAAAAAAAAAAAAATAGTGGTGCAGTTTTTATTTAGACTGAAAGGGGATTTTTATGTATGGATGTATGTCTGTTTGTTTGTCTGTAGTTTTGATATTTTGTTCCAGTAATTTGAGTTTCAAGAGACATTAGGGGTCGATTGGATGCACCAAATTTAGACGTGAATATGTAATGCCTGCTACAGCTTTTTACCTTCAATAAACTTGTACAATAATTTTCAGTACAAATTATTTTGGTTTGGCAGTTTCATGTAAAATCCACTTGGCTCAAAAACAAGGGCAATACTTTTCAGGCTGTGTCGGTAATTGTGTCTATAGCAACATGCTGATTGTAAAAACAATAAAATTCACCAATAACAACACGTCTGTTTGTTTTTACCAAATGTTTAATGTCATTTATTATTTTATTTGGAGATTATAGTGGGTCAAACAAATAGGATGCTGAAAACACTTTGCATGCCTTATCTTGATTGAATGAGCCTGCGTCGCCCTCTGCCTTTGACCTTTGGCTGGTTGGATTACCATAATCCATAATCTAGTGCTTGAATTGAGTTGGGCTGTGGGCTGTGAGCCGCGTCCATTCGGGGGGACTGTATGAGTGTGTGTCTCTGAGCGTAGGGGCACTCTGATGATTAAAGGCCCAGATCTGACATGAATCTGTGTGTCTGAAACAGTGTGTCGGGCCTGTGGGCATGGAGATTTGTGCTCAACCGTCACCTGTTTCTCTATAACTCTTTAACAACAAAGCAGATCAGATTGAGGCAAGGGATAGACGACACATTAACGTTATTACTGCAACATTAAGGGAGCCGGAGGCAGGAGGCACTTTGCGGCATTGCATACGTGAGCAGTGTGGGGCTTTTCTTATTTCATTTGTCAGCTTGTAAGCTTCTCTATCAAAAGTATCACCAAAGTATCACCAAAAGTATCTATGCAGAGAGACTGGAATAACTGCTCCTTGAACAGTCTGGGGTAAGATAGAGGTTATGACACATTGGCATATAGTTCATTAGCATAACGGTAGGCCATTTATGGTTTCCAAGCAACGTACCAACTTGCCGCATTAATATAGAATTCCAGAGTTTGTTTTAACAGTGATTAATTTGAAAATGTCCCTATACTATACGGATGCACCGTGTTTTCGCCTACGCTGTGAAATCGCATGTTACTGCTCATGTTTAGAGTGTTTATGTTTTGTTCATCCATTACCTTTTCTACATAGAATAAAAACGACCAAACAATTCAAAGATGATTTTATTAAAAAATCCAGGTTCTTTTACAACTCTTGCTTATTGTTCATCCATTACCTTTTCTACATAGAATAAAAACGACCAAACAATTCAAGGATAATTTTATTAAAAAATCCAGGTTCTTTTACAGCTCTTGCTTATTTTGTGCAGTGTAAAATGGAATGTGCATTTTACAGGTGATTTAAATATGTGATTTTATCAAATTAATTAAAAATCTAAATTTTCAGTATATACAGTACTATCCGTATCAAAAGCTGTGGTCTCTTAACATAAAAAGATCATGAGAGTTCATGATGAATTTTCTTATTTTTTATTTATTTTTTATTTTTTTTGGGGGTGAACTGTCCCTTTAAGCATTTCTTAATTTCTTGAATGTCTCTGAAAGGACAACCAGAAAGCATCCAACAATGTTTAGCGAACAATTTAGTTATCATGTTGTTATCCCTCCTGCTGAACATGCTACATGTTACATGGTCAGCATTCCGTTCAGAATAATTAAAGTGGTAGCATGTATAAACATTCATTTTACAACAGTTAAAGCTGTTTAATTTAGCCCCAATTCCATGTTACTGGCGTTCCTTATGATGATCAGCATTGGCTACAGTGTAATCTCTACCGTGACCCAACAGCTGACGGATAATCTCATTGTTATATCGATATTCCTCTGAGCTGCAGAGACAAAAATATTACAATACTCGCAAACATTAAATCCAACCAGATTCTAATCCACCATTACTGAAATGAAATCTAGACTCTAATCATCTTCATCGCAATGCAAATTTAATGCGACAATACAAGGACATTGCTAAAATAGATTTATTCCATTTATTTATTTATTTCAAATAATGTGGGTCACTTGTACATTGAGTGATTACATTTACAGTCAAATGGCGGCTATCTTATTTGGGTGATTGTGTTGTTAAGTGCTTTTACCTTCATTCGTAACAATAAATCCAATGTCTGTCTGTCTGTCTACCTGTGTATATCTATCTATCTATCTGGCCAGATTCTCAATTACAGTGTTAATTTGTTGCAAGATGTATTAATCTTTATCAACATTAGTTAATAAAAGTGCAATCTCTCTGTCTGTCTGTCTGATTTTACAATTTAAAAAAAAGCATGACTATCTGGATGGCCCTTAAAAATGTTGGCATTTGGCAATCCTATGTTTTGGCTGCTACACACAAAATTAGATATTCTTTCAAGAGACAATGGCTTATTATCCCCAGTAATGGCACCGTAAAACCCTTGAATATTATCAAGTTAATCCCTAATTATTGGCCTACATGCTGTTTAACATGCAGGCTGCAGTAACACACAGACATGTGCAGTTGTGGAGAGGTGATCTAATTAGCAGAAGTCCAGATGCTGGAGGGATAATCCCGCTACTAGAGTTATGCTGGACCGAACCCTCTGCACGCACACCATCTAATTGCCCTGAATGCACAAAGTCATGTGTTGGAAACATCTGACCATTATTGGTCACGTTGACCTTGCGAAATGCTACTCTGCAGTGACTTTTCCTTGTTTGTTACATTGCTTTGAGCCTCTGGCTGATTAGAGAATGTATAAACAGGTCTTTTTTTCTCTCTCTCTGAAAGTGATGGCTTAATTCTGCAGGGGACAGGACAGATAGCAGAGCGCACTGATGTGTCCACGTGCCATTTCTCAGGTGTTGATGCAGTTCTCTCCCAGAGATCTATAGCACCTGCTAGCAGAGGCTATGGTTCAATAACTCCCGTCCGATAACAGCAAAAGACCAGCGTTTGACATTTGAAGAATAAGCTCAATAGTCCAGCCAGTCAAACATGGATAGAGCTTCTATTGATCTCTGTACGCTGGAGTGAAGATGGTCCTTCCTGGGTTTCCCCATTAGAACTGTGTCTTGTAATAACCAACTCTCAGTCTACAGTATGTTGCGTGCTTATTTTTCTCCTTGGCATGGTCCAGACATTCCATGGTACATAAAATATGCAACAAAAGCCTAATCGCTTTGAGTAAATGAGGTTAACACTGGGTATCGTGGGATTTTAAGTTAATTATGTTGTCACTATAGGTGCATTAGCTCAAGAACAAAACATTCATTCATATAGTAGGGACCTCTAACCTATACCCTTAGTTCAAGCTGGTTTATGCTGATTTTTACAGGTTCAGAAAAGTCTTTTGATTGACATGATTGGTTTCATTTGATTGATTGATTGATTGATTGATTGATTGATTGATTGATTGATTGATTGATTGATTGATTGAGGGGCATCAGTGACCGTTTTACTTTGGGTAAGGTGATTCATTTTTTTGGTTGCACTTTATTTTACAGTTTGTGTACTTACGTGTACTTCACTTTTAAAAGTGACTTTCCCCAACAGTGTTGTTTATCATGAAAGCTTAACCAGACAGCTTTCCCTAAGTTAACCAGCATGGTCTGTCTGATTAAGCGGTTGACCAAGGAAGGCTTTCTGTTTGAGAAACCTTGGTAGGGGAACCAGTATCCAGAACACACCAAATGCTGGTCTTTTCAAAGGGATACATGTTTCTAAAACAGGAAAGTGGGAGAAAGAGAGAGGAATAGTAACATATAGTGAAAGAAGGAGAGAGCAAAAGAGAGCTTAACCTTTGAAGAACACAGCTGACCTGAGGGAGAGATGGTGCTAAAGTGGGGTTTCCGCTGCCTCAAGGGAGCCGAGAAAGAAGAAATCAATCACACACACTTGTATGCTCACACGCCTTAGGAGCAAACACAAGCTTACATGCAGACACACACTCACAGGTTGTGCTCCTCTCTCCATCTGAGAAAATATAAGCTCTATAATCCTTTATCTCACCCCCAAAAGAGAAGAAAGATACAATAAATGGGAAAGGAAGAAAATGAGAGTGAGAAAAGGAAGGAAAAAGCAAGAGACAAAGAATAATGGCAGGCTGAGAGAAAACAAAAGAGAGAAAAAGAATATAGAGAGTAATATCAGTCTCATATTATTAGAAGTATCCAGCTTTTCCTCATGGGAACAAGACTTTCCTATTTTCCTGCCATTTCCTTTCAATGCTCAGAAATCTGAATACAGCTGAATAACAGAATTGTATAAGATCAGAAAGTTGGTCCTTTTATTACCATTTCTACTAACACAAAACAATGATGGACTATTCTGTTAGGCTCAAACATTTTGATTATTTATTTATTTGATTTCAGCAACTTTTTGCTGTATGTAGAGGTCATCTCTCTCTCTCTCTCTCTCTCTCTCTCTCTCAAAAACAAAGTGGTAAAAAAAATAGTTTACAATTTACAATTTTTTGGTCACTTGAGATGGACTGACCTGTTTCTATTTTATTAAAGGGTTAGTTCACCCAAACTATCATTTCTGTCATTAATTACTCACCCTCATGTCGTTCCAAACCCGTCAGACCATTCATCTTTGGAACACAAATTAGGATATTTTTGATGAAAACAGAGAGGCCCAGAAAGGTAGAACAGACATTGTTAAAATAATCCATGTGACTCCAGTGGTTCAACCTTAATGTTGTGAAGCGACGAGAATACATTTTGTGTGCAAAAAACAAACAAAAAATGACTTTATTCAACAATTTCTTCTGTGTCAGCCTCCACTGATCACACAGTAAACACAGTGCAGCGTTTCTGGGTTCTACGTCAGAACGCCAGCTCATTATTGGCCAACGCTATTCATGTGAGCACCACGAAGCATGCGTGTGATGCTGACGCAGAAGCTGGACGATAATGAGCCGGTGTTCTGACATTTCTTGGTGTTCGTTCGTCAACTTAGCTTTATTTTTCGTGAAGCATTATTTTGCTTTACTTCAGCTATGATCGAGACATGCTCTCTTGCATTGTGTGTTCATGCATTTTGGGGGCAGAACAATAAAGGATGTTAAGTGGTTTCTGGGCTGTATTGACTAGTTCTGACTTCATTGGGATCATCATGGGGCATCTGTAAGAATGCACAATAACAAGTCCAATACTAGCGCACTAAGGCAAAAGGTTGTAACTTCAATTTTTGTCGAAAATGAGTTATTGTAATTTTTAGGACAATAAACATAAGTTTTATCATATAGACAAACATCAAGTTTCAATTCGATTGTTTTTTGGGAGGAATAAGATTATGTTTTTGGCGTAACTTCAAAAAGCCAAGGGGAAACTATGGTAGAAGCCCGTAACGTCAGTTACAGCTTTATGCCTTTGTTTCTCGCTGCTCCTGAACACTCGAATGAAGTTACGGGTGCGCTGCTGTGAAGTTACGGCACTCTGCCTTGTTCTAACCGACCATCAAAGTATTGCGGCGCTGGAGTTACGGGATGTAGCAATTAAATAACCTCAGACACACACATACATTTTTCACAATGATTGCTTTTGTTAGATTATTGACATCTAGGTTTGAAGAATGGCATACTCTCGGGGAAAATGATGGTGGAGATGGCTTTGAATCATAGCCTTAAGCTAGCGATACTTCACAAACTAGACACAAACACTTTTCGAGCCATAATCAACAATTTATCCAGTAACAAGCGCTGCATAGAGCAGGCTTGTATGATATCTTAATTCACAGCCCGTAATACAAGTCTACATGTACAAATGAAATAAAAAGCTTCTCATAGGCTAGCTCTCGCCTGCCAGTCCACTGACTGAAAACTACGCAAGTTGGTTGGTTGGAGCCGCAACGACACACCCATTATACACCAGCAGCAGGAATAATTTAGAGCCTACCTTTTGTTGAACCCTGGTTAAAATCCATGTCAAACAACCGACGAGAAAGCAAATCCATTACATCCACCACAAGTTTTTAAAACTTCCAGGTTGTTACAGGCTGTCAGGTTGTTACAGGCTGGGTTCTTTAGGGACACCTAATCTGTAGCCCCGCCTTAGCTCTGATGCTCTGCGATGTCAAGATTGCATTGCTGGAATATGTTGTTGTGTGTGTGTGTGTGTGTGTGTGTGTGTGTGTGTGTGTGTGTGTGTGTGTGTGTGTGTGTGTGTGTGTGTGTGTGTGTGTGTGTGTGTGTGTGTGTGTGTGTGTGTGTGTGTGTGTGTGTGCGTGCGTGAGAAAGAGAGAGGCGCGGGCGCGATCCCACTGTTCGATCGCGCCCGCGCCTCTCTCTCTCACTCACGCACGCACACACGCACACACACACACACACGCACACGCACACACACTTCAGTTTTAGAATCAGTTTTTCAAAAAACTTTTAAATGTTCCACATCTTTTATACTTTAGTGATGTTAATCAACTTTGTTTTATGAAATTCATGTTAATTAAAACCATTCATACTTTTCCAACTATTCTCACTAGGCTACTTTAACTTCTTGTTGATACATGTGAAGCCATTTTTATCATAGTGAGTCCAATAGGGTTAATATTGCTTACATTTTAAGTGTTATCATAACATTGTGCTATAAAATAAAAGTTAAGGTATTTTGCCTTGGTATGACCGATTGTCATTTTATGGGCAATGCTAAGGCAGAATACAGTAACTTCTGAAAAAGGATCAAAGGTCAAATTTGAGTTCAACATTTTTTTGTAGATAGGTTAATACAGGTATACACTACAACATGTGAAAATTACAATACTATACCTATAACTCAATTGTCAGGACATTAAGATAACTTTAAAGTCATTTTTCTCAGTTTCACACTCTGGTGAGTTAAGGTCTTTTGCCTTAGTAGGGCAGAATAGTCCAGTCACTGTTGTTTTAATAGAAGGTTCAAGCCATCTGACATACTCAGTGCGGTGCATTAACAGGTGTATGCATATCTGTGATCGTGTGTGGGGTTTCTATAGTAAAAACAGAAATATAAATAATTAGTTTACAGTAATAAATGATAAACACTGAAATCAAATGAATAAACACGTGAGGACATGTGACTATATGAAATGTATACATATAATCAGCTATTTAGTCTTTCCCTGCCAGCATTTTTGAAAAATGTTTTTGATCATATTCACAAAATGTTCATGGCCCCCAGAATATGTTGTTGTATGAATATCTGAACTTGCAATGTATCAAAAGAACAGACCCTCTGCTTTTAAACAAAATAATCTGCTTTATTCTAGCTTCATGCATTCTTGTTTTATCAACATTTGAATGTGGGTAAGTTTCATAAAAAAAATCTTGATCAGGAGATTCTGTACTTTCAGAAGATGTGTCATAGCGCTCCCTACCATATAACAGTGATAAGACGGAAAGCCGGAAAATTCCATCAATAGCGGGGAAGCATTGTCTCATAAATTACCGGTACGTAAAAAGTTCATTTACACGTGACCATCGTCCTTTAACTACTTCTCAATCCAATGCAATCTTCACAATCCACATAAATATGACTTAATGGCATGTGTACAGTGTAAATGCTAGAGTAAAAATATGGAAAATATGATTCGTTATGATCATTTCACTTATGCAGCACGTATCGGAATACACGTGCAAAGATAGTGAACACTTTTATACCGCTAGCATTAGCTTCGCGTAAATACGGACACATTCAACATCAGAATGTTTAAACACAGAATACAACAAATGTCAATATAAACAAGGTTAAAGACCGTATATATGTGAAAAATTAACTTACTTTTTAAGTTATGCACACTCAAATACACGTGAGCCCTTCACAGCGTTAAAGCGGAACATGAGATGTTGTCAAACTCCTGATCCTAATTCCCAACCCACCAATAAAAATCAACTTACTGAGAGTGTTTGTGTTGATTTAAAATATCAACAGTGTTTCTCAGAAATCGCTTACTGCACCTTTAAGTGTGTTACTTGGTTAAAGCTAGATAAACATTGTTTTGTTGAGATTTTAGAGGTCACTCATTTTGTTGTAGAATACCTCTGTGTCTGGCTGCTTGAGCCTAATTGCTTGTTTGCAATACACTATGTCTGATTATGGAGTTAAGTAGATGGTAGTTAATGTCAGATGACCCGTGGTTAAGTCGTTAAGGCAATGGGGTAATGTGGTTGAACAGTGGTGGAATCAATATGCCATTAGCGGCAAGGTTTTAATTGTGGTTTGATGTTTTGTGAGGGGTAAACAATCAATAAATAACCAGGGGGTAGTTATGATTAAGAGCATAAAAAGGCATTGTTAGTCAAAAGGGAACACTGATGGAGACATTGAGTTTAATTAACTTTCCATTGCATTTCATTTGTTGGATCTGTTGTAGGAGAGAGCCATGGCCTGATGCAGACGAGAGAGAGAGGAAGCTAGAGAACAGGCGTTACCCTCGGGGTGGAAGACAGTTCAGTTATAGTGATTGATTGATTGCACAAAGCTGCCAAGAGCAGGAGGGTACCGGACACCAGGAAAGCGAGGAAAAATGGCTAGAGTTGTGAGCGAGGAGAAAAAAGGGACAACTTCTCTTCATTTCAATAGAAAGAACTACTTATGTTGTCTAAGAAAATCGATTTGGAGAGGAATCGGCCCTTGTGAGGAAAACGACAAGACTTTTTTCCTCCCATTTTTTTCTCGAGTTGTCAATCTTGATGAAAGGTCTGAAAAAGGTGCTGAAACTCTGAGTTTGACAAGTGAGTTATTATACAACAATAGCATTAAAAACACGACGGAGACATAATTTTTCTCCAACTCACCCATCTGGGGTTTTTTTTTCTGCTATTCTTTCTGCCTATGTGTATGTGGGTTATTTTGCCAACACAAAGGTTCACGGATATGTCATTATACTGAATGACAGCTGTCAGAACTCGGCTGTTTGTCGAACTGGTGCCCGAGAGGGACAGAGCACAGCAAAGGAGGAGAGAGAGGCTCTCTGAAGCCTTCTGGTCAGATACCAACGTCATCTCTTGATGCCACGTTCTCTTGGCACTTCTCTTCACGTCTCCCCTCTAGAAAATAACAAAGAGCTGTTCAGATACTCTGGAGATGTCTATAAAAGTCACCTAGCATGAATGTGAGAATTACTGTGCACTTTGTAAGAACCTTGTTGACATTGATTTATTTTTTCACTGAGGCTACCTTGCATATTGTGATGTTTTCTAGTCATCTTAAAGGGACAGTTGATACATTCTTCAAAATAGGTTTCATACACAACATGAGGGTGAGGAAATGATTATACAAATATTTACTTATGGGTGAACTATCCCTTTCAAGCTGAAGTGTATGTATGTATGTATGCTATGCATGTATTTTTTATGTATTGATAGATTTGATTGATTGTTTGAGCCACTAGTATCACTAAACATAATTCTGAAAATTATTAATGTTTCAAACAGGCTTCCCAAGCTAAATGGCCATTAGGCTGACAGGTCCAGTTATGGCATTTTGATTAAACATTAAATGGCCTCTTTTTTAATGAAACATATATGCATAGATGAATTGTTCACAATCATATCTATAACATGCATTTCATGCTGACTTCAACTTTTTTTTGTTGCTTGTTCTGAATCTAGATAAAAAGTATTAATGTAATATACACTATACACATGCTCTCTGCGCTCATTCAGCACTCCGGGCTCCACCTATGGCACATCGTTTTCTTCCCTATTTCTGTTTCTGTCAGTGTTTCTCTTTCTCTCGCTCCCTCATTCACTCCCCTGTTAGAGGTAATTCTTACGTAATGGCCTAGGGTCGCCGTCTGAATGGTTATGTCTTTACACCTCATTCACTTTCATTGCCTCTGTTTCCCACTCGCACACTACCTCTTCATTTCTTGCCTGCTAACTCTCCACCACCAAATGAAGCAGTGGAAAGGAATGAAAATGTATATATATATATAAACACAACAACTCTGAAATGAAAATGAAAATGCTTTCATTCTATTCATTTGGTCTCAGGAGCCAGTCAATCGGAAAAGTGAACATACACTCATGGTGTATAGAAAGGTGTGATGATATAGTGGCCTGCCACTGAAGAGAAAGGCTCAGTGCACAGAATTATAAAGTGCAGCCTGCTGGAAAGGCTAACCATACAGCTATTTGAAAACCCCTTACAGCAATCTGTTTAAGAGCCATCTCCTTAATTGCCACTGAACTTCAAGTGGACCAACGACTCAAAAACCCAACAAAATATGTCTGCCATTTTTTTGATTCCTCTGTGGTCTGCTGCAGTGGTGATGAGGGCATTGCTCAATAATCTCATACGTACATCAAGTTTGCTGGAAAGCATTGCGTTACAATTTAGCACATTTATATACAGATATCTGAAGCACTTATCACAATTGACATTGTACAATATTTTATCAATAATCCCATGACAAAAAAATCAATGTCTTTAGATTCTTTTTTGCATGCATTTTTTTTGCCACAGTTCTGAATAACTACACATTAAGTAAAGATTTACAATATTTCATGTTGTGATTATGAAATTGATAGAATGTATCACCTCACCCTGATTCCCATTTTTAATGTACATACATCCTATATCAAAATAATCATATCAAAATTCTAGTAGCTAACAGGGACTATTGAGCAGACGATCAGCAAACAAAATGACATTTTCCAGTTTGGATACTGGCTTTTGGTATTTGTTGGATACACCTCTCTGTAAATTTGGATTATGTAGCTGTATATGGCATGTTGATCTTTAAAATGTGTATTGTTACGGCATCTCTAGATTTGAGAATATTGATTGCATTGCCAAAGAAGTTATTTTAACAGCGTTTCTAACATCTAAACATAGATTTAATATTTTTCATGCTATTTAAACATATTTATATCTTATAATGAACAGCTTAAACCAGCCTTAGTTGGTTATCTGGACTGCTAGCTTAGTCAAGATGATTATGCTGGTTGGCTTTTGAGGGTTTTGGGGTACTTTTCCGCTTGGCCAGGCTGCAAGACCAACTAGAAAAACAAATCACCCTAGACTAATTTAAGCTTTTTAAGCAGGATGTTTTTCTTTACTTCTAAATTAAACCTAGTACGCTACTATGAAGTGCTGAGCATTGGTTCAGTCTACTGGAGCAATGCCTAACAAGGCTAGTCTTTAAAAATCAAAAGCTAATGAAACCTAAAAATGAAACTTAAAACAAGAGTGTCTCAAAGGAGACAAGCTGGTTCTTGGAACAAAATGTTTTTTTTTTCTGCGTGTGCAGTAATTTCTGAAGATCAGAAGCAATATTTCACTCAGATCACAGATGGAGAAGGGCCATTGAGTCGTCTACATCAGCACAGAGCATTGTTAAGTTTAATCTTTTACAAATGTACACTTGTGATATAGCAAGCACAGCAGCGTTTGTTTTAAGTGGTGTTTCGGTGCGGTCATGCCGGCAACAGGTCATGCGTGGGTGATGCACAAGAGATTCATACTGCTGCTTTTATTCTATATCAGAAGAGCTCACTTATGCAACCTACTTAATGTCTGATAACGCACATACCTTCTACCTTACTGGGAAATGTACAAATGCAATCTGTCATATGTAACGAGCTGAAACCCCTTCACATCATATGCAAGTTTGGCTTTACTTCAAGCTTGAATTAAACCATAGAAATTTAATCTTGAAGGCAGACTAGCTTGTTTCCAATCATTCCCCATGTCTAAATGCTTTTCTTGTTAATCCATCTTTAGGTCATTCTGTGAAACACGTGCCCTTTCCAGTTTGATATAGAGATTTTTTTTATTTATTTTTTGTGAGAGCTGTAATATTTCAACAGAACAATAATGTGCTGTAATGTCACTCAATTGCATTGTCTCGTCTCGAGCTAAATTAATGTTTTCATTATATGCTAGGATATAATTTTCAAGGTTGACTCTTTTATATTAATTTCACATTTCATGCATTGTGCCCAAACTAGTGAAACAACTTTGCTACCGTGATTTTTAGAAAATGCTGTTTTTATACAAATATTCGCTTTTAATTTGTCAGTTGTTTGTATCATAGTAGCAAGGTCAACAATTTAAGTAAATACTAGTTAAATAGTTCTCATCTTGAAATAATGAAATATCACACAATGTCAAAATAAAAAGAAGCAAGCCCATAAAAACCATCTTCATACATTTAATTTTCCCCAAAGCATGTGCTAAAATGGTGTCCAATCAGAGTTGTGGGGGGGGGGGGGTCTAAATTAGTGTGGCATTTAGAACATGGCTAAGATGTGGTTTGCCTATACCTCACCTATCAGAAATTGATTTTCTTATTTTATTTAAAATTGTACTCTGAACTGTAAGACTTCTGCTGTTATTGTTTCTAAATTACAGTTGAGAATTGATAATACAGCTGATTGTTAAGTTGTATATTATAGTAAACAACATTCTCAAGGTGCAGTGTGAAAACAGATGTGCTGGTTTTCTTTCTTTTCCTTATGTTTTCTTCCCCCTCATTTTCAAACAGGAAATTAGGACAAAAATGTACAGTGCAAGATGGACGGTCAATGTTTTTGGTCCACTTTTCCGGAGAAAATATGGTAATGAAATAAAAAAAAAGTTAAAATAATAATCTGCTAAATTATAGTTTTGTCTGCTTTTAGGAGTACACTAGAAGGACACGGACTAAGTCAAAAAGCTCAAATTTTGATGTCCTGGGTTCTTCATGTTTTATTTTTAAATGACTGTTGTTCAGTATGTTTTGGTCCTTGTTTCCTATCATAAGTGCTTAATTGCCTGTGTACATGCTTTGACACACAATAATCCAAGCTTGATTAGAGCTCTGTTGGCACAGGATCTGTGGCATGGCATGGTGAACTTCCACCCAGTAGTGTGTTATCTGTGCCAAGCAGGGCATTGCCATGCCAATCTAGGACAGTGTCAGGCATGGAGCGAAGCCAAAGGAAGCCGTGAAAGGCAGGCATGCTTGTCCGCTGCCCACTGCTTTGCCAAGGTCAAGCATGTTTGGCAGTAGTTCTGATCTCCAGTCTCCGGAGATAAAATGCCCAGACTGGAAGAAAAAAAAAAAAAATGTGCCAGATAAGGTCAGATATGAAACATGATCAAATGGGTGAGTTAGCGCAGTGACCCAGTTGGATGTGGACAGGAAGTACATATTTTGCCCCTAAAAAGTGTTGCCCCTATCAAACTGTTGGCTAGTTCGCACTGCTCCAATAAACCAAAGTCTAACGGTGGTTGGGTTTTGTTGGATCAGTGGTTCTGTAATTTAAAGATACCTGTGCATATGTTGTTAAAAAAGAAGTATGCCACGTGTGGTTTATTGGTTAGGGGTAAATCTGAGTAATCCAAGTCGGCCACCTGTGGATTTTCCACTGCTACAGCGGCAGAAGCAAATCAACCGACACATTTATCCTAACAAGGTTGCTACGGTACTTGTGCTTAAACCTGCCTCAAAACAGGTCATTATTCAGCACTGTATCAGCACTGCTGACAAGGTGCATGTGTAGTTAGAAAGAGGACTTGACTATGATTGCCCATTGCTTTGTCTGATAATTTGTCTCACATGGTTATTTGATCATTTAAAAGTGACTTTCTTAATATTTTCAAGCTTTCGTCTCCGAGCTCGCACGCACTCGAGTAGACATGAAAAGAGTTACCAAATTAGCTCATCTCCTGGTACAAGTGAACGTCTCCCTGTTGTAGTTTTTGTTTCATGTCTAGGATCAAAGAGACTTGACGTTTCAGAGGAGGTTTGCATGTGAATGACACGGCCTGTTATCTCGAGCCAAAAACAAACTGATTTTCATCTCGTTTCATTAGGCAGCAACAGACACTGAGAGAATCATCAGCATGCTGCTCGCAGACTAAGGCACTGCCCCCACATGTTACATGAAACGATTGGATTAATTTATGGTTGTCAGATGTCAAAGCAAATCTCACTTACAGGCGAACTTCTGATTTTCTATTGTTTTTTGTTAATGATTGTTAGTCTAGATCTAGACTAGGAGTCTGATTTTGGTCTTATGGAAGCCCGTTTCCGCCTCAGAGTAAATACATTGATTATTGGATTATTGGAGAAATGATGACATTTCTGTAAAATGATTTTACATTTCAGATCAGTTTCACGAAACATTCGAAGTGAAATGTCCAGTGAGTGAAGCTAAAAGTGTGTTCAGTTTTATATGAAACAGATGAATGTTAATCTGGCAATGTTTTATTACATTGGTTGTTGTATGTATCGTGGCAATTCGGAAATGAAATGTCCAGTTGTGGCACTAAATGTTTAACTGAATTTTAAAATAGCATACCAACAACACTAAACTATAACCTAAACCTTACAGATAGTGTAAGAAAAAACAAATGTGAGATAAAAATGCAATTTGCTGTATCAACAATACACTCTCAGAAAAAAAATAAGGTACAAAAGCTGTCACTGGGGCGGTACCTTTTCAAAAGGTACACTTTTGTTCCTTTTAGGTACGTACACTTTCGGTACTAATATGTACCTTTAAGGTACCAAAATGCACCCTTTAGATACAAAAGTGTACCACCCCAGTGACAGCTGTGTAGGTACGTTTTTGGAGTTTTGCAAAAATGTAGGTAGAGGCACATTGCTTTTCTTTTTTTCCCCAATGAGCATGTTGGGGGGAAAAGTAATTATAATTGTAAGAAAAAATTGAATATAAATAAAGAAATATAATTGCAATTTGGAACATTCAAAAACACATTGTGAGATTTAAAGTTGCAATTGTAAACAATTAAATTGAAATGAGGAAACAAAAGTCATTCTTAGATATGAAGTCAAAATTGAATTCAGGTAAATTGGGACACTTTTTGCCATTGAGATGACTGAGGAAAAATGTCCCAATTGCTCTGAATTCAATTTAGTTTCTGACTAGTTTCCAGTTAAACAGGGACCAAGAATGCTAAATAGAAATAGAAATAGAAAAAAATGCAAGTAACCATGTAATTGTTATAACTGCATAGGATAGCAAAATATGCTTTTTAAACCTTTTCCCGTATCCTTTGTTGTTGACATTAAAGATTGTTTATAACTCAAACTGTATACTATGTTGTCGTAAATTCATGTCACTTGACAGAATTGAGCCAAATCAGACAGATGCCAGCATGGCTGGTCTGTGTGACATGCTCTCATTCTTGAAAATCATGGACAAGGGTAAACATGATTTGTGCCAACTACAAGTGTTTTGTGCAGTGAATTATTGACTGCTGAGAGAGTGAAACCTGAAATTGGAGAGATATTGTTGAGCCAATGCAGTTCATGGTGATATTAATGCATTTCATTGTTTGGTTTTTGAACATGTTGGTGCTATGTTGGGTCGCCACTTGATGTCCAATGTCAAATTTAGTTCCTGAAAAACAACCAGTTTCTCCATGTTAAATTGACAGCAGATACATCTATTATGAAACCAATAAATAAGTTAGTTTAGGAAAAGGCTATATAGGCATTTTTGGGGGCTTTTCATTTTGGGTTTACAGGAAATTAAATGTATGTATGTAGCTCAAGGAAATATTGACATGCAGCCATATAATCTATTTAAAATGCTTCAAAAGGTAGATTGAGTAATTATTAATTAAAAAGGAGCATAACATAATATAGTAAAATCAGAAGAAGACTCTTCCAGGTGTTTTTCTCAGGGCTGACGTGAGGAGACATTTAAAGATGGATGAGAGGCATTCATGTCTGTCAAAGAGGCTGTGAGTTATTAGAGCATGCCCGCCCGGTGGCCATCTCAGTTCATGCACACCTGAGTTTGAGTGCCAAGGGCCACCTGGGGAACAGGTGCAACTAAACTTGCATCTCGCACCTGAATAAGCACGCCCTATGCGTACGTGTGTGTATACACAATCATTAACGTATAAAGCAAATTGTCCCAATTGTGTAACAGTGCATGTTAAAGCATTGATATTTTGTGAAGAATATTTCCTGCAGTTTCATTTGAAGTATTCAAAAGTGCTTCATTAGCATTGAAGGGGCAGTTCACCTAAAAATGAACATGTTGTTTCAAACCTGTTTGACTTTTTCTTTTGTAAGACAAAAAGTCAATGGAGTTCAGTGTTGCTTTGGACCCCATTGACTTTTAAAATATACAAGTAACTAACTCATACAGGTTTGAGTAAACAATGGCAGATTTTAAATTATCCCTTTAACATTTCTGTTTAACTCTGTTGCTGTAGTTCAGCTGGTAGCTGACATGGTGCTAGCAAGACTAAGGTCACGTCATTTCCAGGTTTGATTCCCATACATAGAACACAAAAACGTGCCAGATGAATGAATACAATTATAATTGTCTATTTTCTACAAACACAGAGCTCTGAAAAAGCCCAATTGTTGAGATATTTCTATCTGTGTGTGTCTGGATCGAGCTGCATGTTCAAGAGAGTGTGTGCTTCCTTGAAGCCTTTCTAATGACCCTCTTGTCCTCTGAATGTGGGTCCTCATTACTGGCGAGGCATCCATGAATATGCTTGTAATGGCCTGGCAGCTCTCATCAGGCTAGAATAATGACTGAAGAGTCTCTCGTTTCTTCTTTTGTGCTTTTCTTTCTCTAATGTCCTAAGAGATCAGTGGTCCTCTCCAAGCCTAAATATATCAGGCAGATCAAGGACAAAAACATCTATACTAATGGAGGAGGTAATTGGCACTCAGGCACACAACAGAGGAGGACTCAACAATGTTCAGCGGCTCTTTGAACTAAGTTTTGTCAGCTTAACACGTAAATTGATAATTGATTTATTAAGTACATAAAAACCACCGACAAAGCCATAATTGATATCTGTAGATATGTGTTTCTAAATGTATACAATTGAACACAAGCAATGATTTAGCAGGTACTTTGTGTTCACATACAGTACAGTGAAATTTGATATTTTCCTCCCATATAAGCCTGAAGACAAAGTTTAAAGTTTAATTTTTTGATTATTATATGTGATAATGATTATGTGACATAATTTTATAGCAAATAAAATTATTGTAATATTAACCTAAAATAATTGTAGAATCTGAAATACAACATTGTAATGGAAAAACGTACCTGTGGCAAAATGCTAAATATGTTGCTTTCGCGCACGCTTTATGGCACTAAAAGCAGGTTTAGTTTTTTTTGGAACAGATGAACGTGAATATGCCAACGTTTTATTACGTTGGAGTTTGTACATATCACCACAGTTGTGAATTGAAATGTCCTAAACGCTTTATCCCGTTTTAAAATAATGCACACCTTTACTAAACCTACCCGATAGTGTTGACCAATGCAAATGTGACTTAAAAACACAATTGTAACCATGCATATATTAACTTGTTTTTGTGCTCTTTTATCGTGACTGTATGTAGGGAATTATGGGACACTGACCTGCTTATAAAAGTTGTAAGATTGGGGTGCTGAAAATCATATTAAGTGATATGACAGTAAGACGGATGCTGTCAGGGTGGGAGATGACTGAACTGTCAGTGTCACCCACTGATTTACTTACAATCCATATAGGCTTTCGCTATTTCTTATGCTGTGTTGTCTCTCTCTCACTCCATTTCACCTTTCTTTTTTATTCTACCTGTACAGAATGTAAGTTGGGTTCAAAAGACAAGCAATGACAGCCAAATAATCTATTCTTGCTGAATAAAGGTTCGCTGTTCAGTGGTGAACATATAAAACACACAATCAAAAAGTGATAACAGGAATTGTGTGGTAAGAATGACCCTTACAAATGTATTTCTGAATATGGACCCTACAGAGACTTCTTCTCTATTGATTATTGTGCTTAGAGAAGTGTAGTCCTCTTGAAATGGATGAAAAGAAAACTGATGGACAATATGCAAGAGTTTGGTTATGAGAAATGAGATCATGGATATTTCCAAGCATCTCGCTTTTTTAGCGGCTTGTGTATAAGTGCCGCACTTTTTAAGAGGTCGTGTCAAGTTGAAACAGTGTGTTTATTTTTATTTTAGCTTTTTTTTATTGTTATAAATGTGCTAAATGGACATCTTTGGTCGTTGTGTCTCGTGAGCAAGCAGTTTAAACTTAAAAATTGAGTAAAAAATATGTTAAATGTGTTAAATGCAATAATGCCTTTTTTCTGTAAATGCCAATTTTAGGGGTCGTTCACAAAGAACAGATTTTTGCATTTCTCGGCACTTCATATGTAAACATGCACTATATGGATGTCTTTGACCATTGCACATGCATCTTGCATCTTTTGCAGCATCTTACTCATGACTAGACATTCTAAATTTAAGTCTTAAGATTTTTTTTTTTTCAATTCCACTGCTCACGTCTCACGATTTTCAATGCAAAAAAACGTTCTGTGTGAATGGTCCCTTACAGTGTAAATCCTTGCCATCACTGGGTCAATGTCTTAACAACGTTCATGCTTAAATTCCATTTGACAGGTGTCCAGTGACGATTTATTGATGCAATTCTGATGTGAAGGAGCCTATTTAAAGTAATATTCTTTGTTTTCAGTTCAGCAGTTTGTCACTGAATACACAATAGCTTTCTGGGAACCTAGACATAAAATCATTTGAATAGATGTTACAGAAATGTCAGTTCCGACGCACTGTACTCGTGATGCATCGGTAAGTCAGTTGTGCGGCTACTGGCTAGAGACTGAATCACGAACTTCCCTAATGAATCACTCTATTCAAACAGCACATAGAGTGAAATAACTGTTTAAATGAATCAGCTCAGTTGAGTCAGGTCATTAAGTGAATCAGAATGAGTCTCTTTTGATGTCTCAGTTTATTGAGTTCAGGAAAATCATGATCATGAATCATGTCTATCTATCTATCTATCTATCTATCTATCTATCTATCTATCTATCTATCTATCTATCTATCTGTCTGTCTGTCTGTCTGTCTGTCTGATCTCCAATTAAATCAAGAAAAAGAAAGCGATTTACATTAGATAAATTACATATTTGTTGAAAACCCTGTTTGTGTATTTGAGTGCAGTGTTACCAACTAGTACTTGTATAAATAAAGAAATGGAGATAAAAGAAGCAATTTTAGGAAGAAGAAAGGACAGGAAGTAGAGGAAGAGAGCAAAATATATTTAGAAGCTGTGTGCTCTGAATGGTGAGTGCTGGCATGTCTCAGAATGTGATTTATTGTCTGAAAGATAATTCAGCAACATTCAACACTCACTCAAGGCCATAATACCCTGCATCCCAGAGGGGGCCCGGTTCTGGACACACACAAACACACATAAGCACACACACCATTGATGTCCAGGTGGCTCAGGCTTGATTACTGGCTAATTTATGGTCAGGCCCCTGTCAGCCCCTGGCTCCCAGCACACAACTGGTACTGACACTTCTATGGAATAAAACCCTTACAGCTGCCTTAGTCTATTCTATTCTATTCTATTCTCTCTCTCTCTCTCTCTCTCTCTCTCTCTCTCTCTCTCTCTCTCTCTCTCTCTCTATCTCTCTCTCTCAGCAGAATTAGTGTGCAAAAGCAGGAAAGCCGAGGCCTTGGAGCCACACATCAACTCCAATTAAACTTCAGAACAACACGGGGAAAGTCAGAGAGAGACGCTGCTGCAGTTTACACCATATTTACAGCAAAAAACGAATAACGCAGTTATTTAAAGACACTTCCATGTGGGATCCAGCTGTGAATGTTGGATAGATTACGGTTTGGTGAACACTTGCCAGACCCTTTCAGAGTGAATTGGTTTTATGAGCATATAAGAAGATTGTCCTTTAATAACCCCCATCTATAACTTTTTCTATTCTCTTTCTGTCCAACTTTTTTTCCTCTTTTATCTTCCACTCCTCTATCCTCTGCAGTGTGCTAACCAATCCCGTTAGTCAGGTCACATTGGCATAAAGTGATTTGAAATGTTTCATATTAGAAAGCATTGACTGAGCCGTAGAGTTCTGAGTGCTTCCAGTAGACAGTATTCATCTCATCGATATTGATGTGAACAAGATTTCCCTCAGTGCCGAGGTCCCCACTCGCACCTTTTTACATTAAAGAATATTTACAGTTTTTTCAGACTTTAAATGCTTTCTCAAATACCTCACGCCCAGATGAAATAGCATATTGAATCGCATTTCTGGCCATTTCTGGCACTTGATGGCTTCACCACTCTGAATGTGTCACTGACACCTGCCTATGTACCCAGACTAACATAATTAGTGCTCTTTCTCTGCCTCTGTGAAATTTTATCATGGCACAAAGCATGCAAATTACATTCTAGGACTCTTTTAGTGACTCTAGTTACTGCACTAATGACATAACCGGCTGTAAGAAAAGCAGCTTTAAAAAGCAGGTGAATCAAATGATCCAGACATTTCACAAGATTAGAAGAAAGGTAATCACGAGAGGGTTATTTAGAAGAAAAGTGGAGCCGAGTAACAGCTATGAGCACCTTTTACCTCCAGTCCAATAACTCAGTGCGTCTTTGGCCAAAAGACTGAAACACCCTGAAGAAAGAGTACAGGAAAAGAGACGAAAAAAGCTCTTGTAAGGGCAGCTCGACTATGACTTAGTAGACATGTCTTGACCTTGACCGTGTGGACAAAACTCGAGCTGAGTGCTGCTAATGAAGTGTCAGGACTCATAAGACCTTATGAAAAACTAGGCCATGGTGTGAGAAAAGGGGGGAAACAGGAATGTTCTCTTGTTTCAAGCGCACTTCAAGGTGAATCAATGTACTCTCATTGTGAGGATGGTTTTAAAACGTTTTGTGTGACCTCTCCTTTTCCTGTTTCAATCTCTTTTTCTAATTATATGTCTTTAACACACATACATAAAGAAGGGCACATGCGGTACATTGTTTAATAAAAAAAGTAATGTTAATAGACAAAAGAAAATACCACATATACTGTTCCTTTTGGTGTAAATTTACGATAGGCCTATACAATGGAAAGGAATATATTAAATTTAACAGGGAAATACAAGCAATTTTACTGAAAAGTACAGCAGAAATTGTTTTTGTAAAGGTAAATATTATGAATTATCTTCTACTTGTTGCCAACTGTTTTATTTCATAAGATGCAAACAAATTATTTTAATGCTTTATTTTAGTGTGTGTGTGTGTGTTTAAAAGTTTAAACTTTCTGTTTAAAAGTTTATGGTCTGTAAGCTTTTTTTTGCCCGTTTATCGGTCCAAATGGGGGTTTCCACAAAGACGGGTGAAGGTCTCTGCGCATTACTGTCTTTCCTTTTATGCAACACAACAAGATTAAATGAAATCATATGTATTACCTCATCATTTCATCTGACTCCTCTTTCCCATAAAAGGTTTTAATGATATCTGAGCATTATTAAAAGTGAGCGAATGTCTGATTATTCTTTTTAACTCTTCAAGTATATTTTACCCGTTCCAGATTAGGAAATTATGTCACTCAGAGGTCCTCACGTCTTCTGTTTAATGCGGGTCTCACGTTCACAAGCTCATCAGTTTTGGTCACCAAACAGAGGTAATTGCTATATAAATGAGATCGGTCACATTCATGTTTACACAATCAAAGACACTTTGGTATAGCCCCCATGGAATTGCATACACTTGAATTTAACTTAACGTTTACTTCAGTAGAGGTATGGCCACTACTACAGATAAGTCAACCAACTTTACTTCTCTTATAATAGCTTTGGATTGGCCATGCCGTGATTTCCCACGTACACTTATCTAAAGTAACATTAAATTTAAAAAAAGGTAAGACACACCCAGATTTAGGTTGGTCTAGCATTTTTGCTGTCCTAAACGGAAATTCACTTCTTGTCTTTGCAAACCAAGTACACTTGAATCAGTGCCAAATATTAGTCGTCACTAATCTGACACAAAACTTGCGGTAACATACAAATCTGTTTAATCTACTTGGGAAAACAATTTCAGAGTTAATCAGAATAAAATCAAATGTAACAAATTATTATGTCAGGTAAATGTATCTTGCCGATTTCATAATCAGTTCAAAGATAATAAATACAAAACATCAAATGCTCTGGAATAAAGAGAGAAGATGCGAACCTGACATTATAAAATACATGATGAGAGTCTTGACCACTCTCAGCATCACAGGCTAATTTGAGTTACAAATCTCCCTGAGCCTCTTTTTGCATTTCTTTTACATTTGCTAACAATGGGTTAGCAATACCTCTGTTGTTGTAGTGAATTTAGAATAATTTTTAGTACAAAAGTAAAAAACAACAATAACAAAGTCGTGAATGATTTCTTTTTTGATTTCATGCACAAATGTCTGTGTACTCCCACTTGGTAAATAAGAACCAGTGTTTTTTTTTACTTAAATTTTCCTTTGAAAACATTAATAATTGTACAGACCCTTTACCAAAACATTTAAGCGGCAGTATGTATTAGATTTAAGTTATATTTCATGTTATATAGTTTTAGTGTTACACTGGTGGTGTTAGTAAACAGTCAAAAAACTACATCCCATAATGCCTGACATGCCATCACTGTATTTTAACCACAGATATTGTGTTTTTACTATAAATTAAATTAAAATGAATTTAACTTCATGCCTCAGTGTATGTGGAATTCAAGCTAGGTATGCTGTTTCATTGGCATTCTAAAACAGCAGTCAGTCTCTAAAATTGAGGGAAATTATAAAGAGAGAGAGAGACAGAGAGAGAGAGAGAGAGAGAGAGAGAGAGAGAGAGGGGGGGGGGGGGTGAGAAAGTAAACTCATTTGCATGCAAGTACACATAAAATACAATTTTCAGCTAAAAGCCTTGTTTGTCATGCATTCTCATTTGCATTGCTTTTAAATATTCATGAATGTATTTGCATGAACTAGGACAGTGTCTGTGCACGAAACGTCACCCTGCGTTCCAAAGATGTTTTAGTTTGACATTCTACTCAGTGCTATAAGGGACACTAATGTGCTCTCCCAGCATCACACACACTTAGATTTACAAATGCAACCATGTAGCAGTGCATACTTTCCTTTCAAGCGACGAATGTCCTACTAATATAATAGTACACCGAATGCTTTCAAGGACGAAAATTAAATGCCAAGATGAAAGCAAAATAAACGGTCCCATTCATTTAGTGCATCTTATGTTGTTGTTGTTTTCTTTAAACTTTTTCAATTGTTTTTTCATAACATCCACAAGGCCACATTAGTGTGTGTATCTAAAATCAGGGTAGACCAGGTCGATCGTGTGACAGCGAAACAACCGGCATCGCTGACTAGCCAACATTAGCCTTGGTGTCGTGATTCGGCCTCATAGCACGTCTAAGTGTCTCGATGTGTTTTCTAAATGCACGCTCTCATTCCATTACTGTCAGATGCTGGTGCCTGTCACAGCCGGAGTGGGCCGGTCCTCAGAGATGGAGGAATTCTGTAAATATTTAACTGCGAGCTATAGGGGGAGGTAGAGAGAGCCGAGAGCTACAGATGCGTAAATAAGTAAATACAAAAAGAGGCTAGTTGGGAGTTAAAAGGGTAAAAGTGCTTCACTGTATGTGTTACATAAATAAATTAAAAAAAAACATACACATGGAGATATGGGATCGTACGGGTGAGGGAGGTGCCGGTGGAAGCCAATTGAGATATCAAACCACTGTGGCTCTTTTACACACACGCTTAAATAAAACACACTCAGGGCTTGGCCCTGTTTCCACACATCACACTGCATGTTTATGGCAGGACTAACGGGGCTTGAATTTTAATTGCCTTCCTCCCTCTCGTTCATCTAGCGCACACGCATCTCTCAGCAAACTTTCTACATCCTCATGTGGGTAAACTGAGGGGCCGAACTGTAACAATACATTACACTCGGAGAGAAAGACGGCTTTTCAAATTTTAACTCAAGCTAAAGAGCAGGTTTGGCTCTGGCTGCTTCAGTTAGTGTTGAGTGCTGCTGATGTTAGCTATCTCCCTTTCTCTCTCTCTCTTCCTTTGTCTCCTCCTTCTCTCTCGTCTTGCTGTCAGACTGATGGTGCGTAGGTTTGACACAAGCAGACGGTTGGTCTCTGAGGCGGATTAGAACTTGGAGGTGAAGGAGTGCACAGACCGAGGTCAGCCTCTGACAGCCCGCAGCTTCAAAAGACCCTCTCTAATTTCACTCCTTGCAAATCAATGGTGAAAACTTGCTGATTACAAGCGCACATCTTTTGAACGTGATACTATATACACGCAGCAGATGCCACAGCCCATGCCACATGAATTAGTTTCCTGTGACACTACATGATTCCCTTTAGGCGAAACATGTTATATTCATTTTTAGGAGAAAGAAAAACATCTATCTATCTATCTATCTATCTATCTATCTATCTGTCTGTCTGTCTGTCTGTCTGTCTGTCTGTCTGTCTGTCTGTCTGTCTGGAAATATGATGCAAAATTGACTAAAATAGTAAAAAAAACAAAAAAAAACATTCAAATGTCAATGAATTTTATTGCCCAACTGACTTTTTTATTTTTATTTTTTTTATTGAATGTTAAAAAAATAGTCTTGTTTTATTTATTTTTTTCAAATGTCAATTTATTTTACTGAAATCACTAAATAGCCCACAAAATCCATTAAAAAAAAGAAAAATGTACTTCCGTTTTTAAGACTTAATATCTTATGCAATTTTGCTTCAGGCACATTTATCTTGTTTTAATTGGAAAAACTAGGGCTGGGTATTGACACAAATTTCACAATTCGATTCGATTCAATATTGATTATTTTGGATATCAGGTACAATACATTGCATATTTTTTCAAGGAAAACAAATCTAACTGTTATTGTAAACTATTGGAGTCAGTTGTAGCCTATTATAGGCTTCATTAGCCTACTACAATATTGAAGGTAAAAATTAACTGATTTGTATACAAACACTTAAAATGCACTTTTATTTATTTTTATAATAATAAAGTTATGTGAAATTATATAAAAATTTAAATGGTGGCTGTCACAAAAAACTTTCCAGATTTATTCAAACATGCATTAAATATTGAAGAACATTAAAAATTATAATGAATATGTAATATGGTGCATATATTTAACAAAATGCTCCTCTCTAGAGTTAATTTTTCTAGCTGACTAACAAGTTTATGGTCACTGGATATGTTTTTCTGAGGTAAATATGACGTTACATGACATTGTTTACTAACGTCTTTCCATGCGAGGGATCTCACGCCACAGCGCCAAAACAGTAATTATGTTTTTGAATTCCGTAAGAAAATGGACGTAATTTGAAATCTGAGACTTTGTTTCATATCAATAATAACAAAGCGCTTATTGCGATTTATTGGATGGGATGGATGCGCGCTACAATGTTCCATTCATTCATCAACTAAAAACAGGATGACTAATCGATTCTTGGGATTTAAGAATCGATATCGGTTCGTAAAAATGAGAATCGATTAAAATCGAGAAATCAATATTTTTTACCCAGCCCTAGGAAAAACAAAACAAAACTAGTGATTTTTTTATTTTTATTTTTTCCAGTGTGGCCCACCAATTTTGATCCTGTGTCTTAGTTCCTTTCTCCCATGCAAACTGTATTTAGTGTGCCTGTCCGTGCCTAGGCTTGTGTATCTGTATGCGACTGTGTGGATGTCCGTCCGTGCGTGTGTGTGTGTGTGCACGGGTATGTGTGTGTCAAGGGCTGGCAGCAGCCAGACCCGCTCATCCTCAAACGGGCAGTGGTCCAAACCTCGCCGGGGTTGGTGCTATTTGAGTCGACAGGGCTCTTACATCCTTCTCTTCCTCCATCTACCTCTTCTAGTCTTTCCCTCCACCCTCTCCCTCTAGCCCACCCCTCACCAAATCACAGCTGACATGTCAAGCGCCTCCTGGGGCCTCCGCCAGGCTTAGCTCATTTGGCCACTTGTCTTTATTTGTCTGACTCCAGGGGAACATTTATACATCCATTCATTCATCCTTCCCTTTCTTTCAGTCTCTGAATGCATTTTATTTCCACGCTAGTTATACACATAGAAGAAAAAAATCATAGACCTAGTTTCTTTTAGTCCTGATCTGTGTTGCTGAGGAAACTAGGGCTAGTTGTCACAAAGAATAGATTTCAGTAATTATAAATGGTTTTCAATGATTTTGTTGTTGTTGTTATTGTTGTTGATTCATAATTGTTTTACATGTTCAATCTCTTCTCTGATTACGTGTTTACTGGCACGAGGGCAGAACAACCTGTCACTCACATGTGATCGCAGCAATAGCAAACAACAAGGATCCAACAAATCCAATCAATTTAAAAGTAAAGTTACATAACATGTAGTGTGTGTCCCATACTCTGAATTTGTGCTCTGCATTTCACCCATCCAAGTGCACACACACAGCAGTGAGTATTGAACAGGCATGAAAACAGGTCAGGGGTAAAAAAGGTGAGAAGGATGCGGCATTTTTTTATGAAATATCTCTAGTGAATGCATCATATCACCGTATTATTTATCGCCATGCGAGCCACAAATTAAAGTTTGGCGAGCCACATGAGGCTCGCGAGCCGCGCAATGAATAACACTGCACTGTTCCTGCGCGCTCACGGCACAAAAATAATGACATTGGCAACATCGCTGTCTGTATCTGACAGGACAGTTAACATTGTAAGCGAACTTACCTCAGGCTTGCTTTCCGACGTGCGGTACTTTGTTCGGCAGTGTGTCCAGTTGTCAGACTCGCGGTGTAAAAGACTTTGAAAACATTTCTGCCCTAACGTTACTCTGACTCGTATTGGCTGTCATGTTTCGGCATTAGGAATGATGATTGTTTTTTAAAGCTGCGAAGTTTATGGTAACTTTATAGGGGATAAATGGTGGCCTCGACCTCGAGGGGATTTCATGCCGGTACTGAGACTCGAACCCCGCGACATTGGGGTTAGTCCGAGTCTCTAACCACTAGGCCACAACTGCCAATGGACAAAATCAAGTCCCACCCTATTATTTTTTTATTTATTTTTTGTCGTTTCACTTAAATATACATCACAATAGATAAGAAAAGACTATCGCAACTTCCGTTTCATATCGCTTTTAAGGAAATTATTTAGCCCAGCTACAGTATAAGGGAACGTTCTCAGAACATTGGCTAACGTTCTGATATTTCTAAGCAAATATCCATCCCTTCCTAAATGTCCGTGCCAGCGAGTGCGTTGGGCCGTTTAGTGAAACTGACGCAAATAACAGTTTAAATAAATAAAATTATTATTTAAACTATGTTTTACTTCTGATATAAACATTTAGATTAAATATGCCATTCAAATTAATGGAGTTAAACACTTAAACATGAAATCATTACTGAGAAGTTACAACATTTTTTATATTCAAATCAATAGAAATATTTGTTGTGGATGTGATGTTTTTGAACATTTTTCCTGTGGCGTGCTGTGTTTTAATGTTTTAACCACAGAGATAATTGCTTATCATGATAATACCAGATTGTCTGAGAAAATAGCTTCGTGCAAATAATGCCCATCTGTTTCCATAAAAAATATAAATCAATTAAAAATACAATTCGGCCAGTGGAAAAGATTGAGAAAAACTTTCTCTGAAATGTATTTTACACTATTTGATTTATGTATTCAAAAACAAGGCAAGGATAGGCAACTACTTGATTTTTATTAATGCAATGTGTCTTGTACCGTTAAATGTTATCACGTGGATGAATAATCATATGCAAATGATATGCAGATGAGGAACTGCATAGTAAAACTAGGCGTTGTAAGCTCCATATATGGTTATTTCGGGGTGGAGACGCATGTGCACACAATCTTCAGCTGACTGGGATTTATAAAGTGAATTCTGCGCAGGTTCTGGCGTACAAACGGTTTTATAAGTCTGAATATTTTTTTGCGTACGCCATTTTTGGCTTTCGGGCGCACGTACACTTTTAGTAAGGTTCCTACGCACATAATAGTTTTATAAATGAGACCCCTGGTCTTTAAAAATGTTCTAAAAATGTTAGCACACACACACACACACACAAAAAAAACAGTATTTATACATCGTTCATGGATGTTATTTTTTTTTTAATGTTTTGGTTGGACGACTGTCAATTTTTGTTTTAGAACATTCAACATTCAAAAATAACGTTTCCATAATGTTTGCAAAACTATTGATTGTAATGTTCCATTAATGTTTGCATAACCAAATGTTTAAAAACTGGAAGTTTTGAACATTCAGAAATAAAGTTTCCATAACCAACTGGGAACGTTAGCAAAACGTTCTTAGAACATATTTTTGTTAGCTGGGAATATACTAATGGCAGTTTCAATTATGACAACCTATCCCAGTAACATGCTTTTGGTCATTTTGTCACATACATTCCACTTGTAAACTAGTATCTTTTTCCTGAATAAAAAAATAGAATATTCCAAATCTCTATGCATTTCTTTTCTTGGGATGAACTACCCTTTAACACAAGCAACATTTTTACAAGAATTTGTGTGATAATATCTCTTTTATGTGCCATTATTACACATTACAATCCATGACAAAATTGTTTTGTTGTTGAGTGTCATTTTACTAAGATCAGTTTTGTTTTTCCCACAAGACATGGCTTGTTTGTCCTTGCATTTCTCTCGGCAAGAGCTTGTATAGATTTGTAATTTTCTCTTTGGCATTGATCTTAACTGTATTTTCCCCTACTCTATAAACAGAAAGAGAGGGAAGGGGAGTGAGCAGTGCACAATCGCCCATACTTCAGATAATTTTATCTTAATTACCGCAGGGAGCAAGCAAAGGCATTTTAAAAATGAAATGGGAAAATAAATACTAGCTGAAGACTGATAGCTTGCGGCTCTGAATCATAACAGGTCAGAGAAAAACAATCGAAACACGTCCTTTCCCACATCTGTTTGGCCCCGGGGCCTCATATGCGCTGTAACCTCTGTGACACGGCGCTTTGCCGGCTACAACTGGAACAAACCATAAGGGATTTTGGCTTTTTGAAGCTTCAAATTAATTCAGAGATTGTCTTTTCTCTCTCTCTTTTTTTGTTTAAATTCCTTTCTTCACACCCGTTGATCTTGATTTTAATTATTCATAAATATGGGAAAAGATATTATGATGAACCTTGACCTTTTCTTGACAAGATGGTGACATTAAAGGGCTCGACCCAGGGGTCTAAGTCAAGATCAGGGGAAAGGCGACCAATGACAAGATGTATCAAAACACTCTCATGTCAGGCTTAATCACACCTCAGTACTGTATAAACTAACCTGAGGAGGGTAGGACAGTAGGTTATTTCTTAATAAATGTAAGGGATGAGGTTCAGAAATATTTTTTAAATGTTACAACATTTACTGTACATATTACTAAATGTTTTTTTTTTTTATATAATGTTTTTCCAGTGATAAAAATTATGTATCATTTTGTCTAGATTACATTCAACAATGTTTTTAAATTATGCATATTTTTTGAATATTTTTAATGATCATAATTTAACTTTAAGTGAGTGTTAGATGACAGTAAAGATAATCTAAATAAAAAATAGCTAATTCTGGCATGAAACTCTAGATGGTGCAGGCTTCACCTTCCCCAAAACCCTCCACCTTCCCCAGCTCCACCTGTATAGATCTGGGGGTTAAATCATGTGTGTTACATGTGCAGCAGCAGCAGCATGAAAGAATTTCACAATGTCTGTGAATGTATTGGCGGTAGCAAGTCTCTGTACTTGCTCTGCAGCAGCAGCAGTCTAGCAGATCTATTCCGCCAAGAACAAATACATTAACATTGCCATATCCATTGCCATGCCAATCTCCCGTGAGTTGTCATGACAGAACTAGGGTAATATGACCATGCAAATCAAAATATACAGTACTGAAAAAAAAAAGGCTGCATTTTATCTGATAATTGTTATGACATCGATATATTGTGGATTTCTAACTGAGATGAAAGGTAAAATATATTTCTCCAAGTATTATCCAGCTTATAATACACAACTGTGGAGATTCTGCATTTGAGTATATGGTAACATTTCTGGCTGTCATTTACGACATGGATCTTTAGTTTACAACATCTCTAAACAAAATACACAATGAAAACTGTGAAAATACACAAAAGTTATTCAGTACGTTTGACTGATGCAGGAAGGGGCAACTAATCTCTGCTAATGCAATCCAAACATGCACCGCATTTCTTTACAGTGCAGCCCACGTATCTAGATTTCCATGTCACTACTTTCTAGCTTTCATCTAAAGATAAGACAGCCACAAATCCATATATTCAGTAAGGCTCTATTTCTTTGTTCCATTTTTTTTCTTTCCCTTTTGTCTTTGAGAGCATAAATGTGATTCGTGGAGTGAAAGTTGTACTTTCAGGAGAGTGTTAAAGTTAGACAGTAATGCTGTCAGCAGAGAAATTGCTTTTTTCATAAACAAACTTCTCAGCCTCATAAGACTTCCAACGAATCAAACGCACACACACACACACTGCCCACACTGAGTGACTCTCCAGATGGTGCTGTGAAGAGTGCTTCAGACTTCAAAACGCTTGTCACATTGCTCATCAAACCCATCATATGGATTCTCCAATTAAAACAAATTAGCTACATTTCCTCCCTATTCAGTGCCTGTAAACACCATTAGCATTTGTTTAACTGGCCCTCGCGACCCGTCGATTGCTTCATGTGCCCTGATGTCACTTCATGGTGTCACAATGTTAACAGCGACAGAAATTGCAATAAACACTCTTCAACTAGCACAATGCTAATGCCAATCATTCCCGTCTTCGCAGTCAGCTGATGAACTGTGCAATTTGCAGAACATCTGTTCTATTACAAATCAGAAACCCACAAGCTCTGTCTTTTTCCGGTTGAAATACCACTTTCAGTTCTTGAAAACTTTACATATACTCCCACCATGCAAATAGGATTTATTCTTGTATTTCATACGCAACACGTCTATCTTTCTGTCTGATTCCGGTTCTTGCGTTGCAGCATATGAAGTATAAAAGCGATGAGTCTTTCTACGGAATAATACAGCGAGAGCCTGCTTTGCCCTTGGAATTATTGATAATGTTTTGACTTTCCCAATACAGGTTCATGATCTTTGGTTAAGACTGTTGCCGTTGGCGTTCCGGTGATGATTAAGAAAAAAAAGCCCACGTCTTCTGATGGTGTCAAGCCAAATAGCTGCAGCCATTGGCAAGTTCCAATGATGCTTTTAGGTGTGTGATATTACAATAATGTCACTGAAAGAGGTTTAGTCAGGCAGAGAAACAGATAATGTTGTTATTTCTCTAAAATACAGAAGAAACTTTGTGGTCCTGTTAGGAGCAGATGTGGTAATGTTGGAGCCACATCTGAGAATCCATTTATCTGTTGGTGGAATCAGCAGTGCTAACTTAGATGTGGTGTTCCTCTGTTGTTTCCACACACGTTCATTCATCAAACAAGGATGAGTTTGACATATTGCAGTCATTTTTTGGCTATATATTCCTTCTCCAAAAGAACAGTTTGATATATGAACAAGATAGCAGCTGTTGTACTCTGTGCATGTAGTATGTTGGTATCAAACTAATATGCATTTGATCTCTGGAGATACATGAGGAACGTCTAGAGCGCTGCAATTTAAGGTCTGTTCACAATCATTAAGCAAACAATTTAATTATATATATATAGATGTGTGTGGGTTTTTTTTTTTTTTTTTTTTTTTTTTAAATAAGTATCTTATGCTTACCAAAGCTGCATTTATTTGTTAAAAAATACAGTAAAAAATAAGTTCGCCTATTGTGAAATATTATTAGAATATAAAATTATTATTTTCTATTTTAATATATTTTAAAATGTGATTTATTCCTGTCATAGCAAAGCTAAATTTCCAGCAGTCTTCAGTTTCATGATTCTTCAGAAACCATTCTAATATACTGATTTGGTGCTCAAGATACATTTCTTATTATTATCAATGTTGAAAATAGCTGTGCTTGTTGTTATTAGATACATAGAACTGGTCCAAATAACTGTTCCGTTCCAGGAGATGTTTTCTCCTTTTTTTTTTTTTTGCTCCATGAAAGAAAGAACGTGAGAAGGTTTGAAACAACATGAGGGTGAGAACAGTGGGTGAACAGTTCCTTGAAGTTAAGTGTTTGCTCTGCAATTGGGAGGAATATGTGTGATGTCCTCTTGAGTTCAATAAGTTATCATAGCACCAAAATGAACTTATTCATACGTAGACTAAAGAGAGCTGGGCTGTCTGAAGCAGTGGCAATTTTGCAACTGAAGTGTTGTAAACCAAATCCATCCATTTATAAAATAAAAATGAGACCGTGTGAGACAGAGAAGACAAAAAAATAGACCTATTGGGCTATAGAGCATTTCTGGTGTGCTGTGATCGATAGAGAATCAAAATGCTGATCACATCATTGCACCTTTACACTCAGGCATCTCAGGGCATGGACAGCAAAAACAAAATGAATAATAAATAAACAGACATACAAACACTCTCACCAACGCACAAGACATTTGCTCATTATGGAAGAGGTGGCTTGACAGTGGTCACAGAGGCTAGGTAGACAGACATGTGTAACATCTGGACAATCTGTTCCTATAAACACATCACTTTCGGTGTCTCTCTGTCTCTTTCCCTGACAGCTGGGCTGTTTTACCTAGCCTGACCTGCCGCTAATGGGGTCTATAGCTGCCAAATGCCATACACACACCCTAACACATGCCAACACTTTGCTTCTATACTTATTCATCTTCATTCTCGTTCCTTATTCTGTTTTCTTTTTTTTTTCTTTTTTTTCTGTTGGATCAAATACTTGACATCTGCTGCATCCAGATTACTGAGGATGTTTCTGGATTTGTACCGGAGCAAAATATTCTTTGCAGAATCTCATATAGGTAGTAACGTGGTTGCATGGCTGTTCAGAGGTGCTCAGAGTCAGTGTGAGATTTCAAAACATGTCAAAATGTGTTGCATTAATTGTATTTTAGCTTGTTTTGCTACAGTTTTTCATTATCAGTGTGTATGTGCATGTGCAGAACCATGTGATGTATTTTTTCCCTGTGAATTGACGTTTTCAGTTAAAACAGGAAAATTGGGACCCTGTCCCTCTTTAATCTATTCTATTTTTTTTTAAATGCCGTTCTTTTGAACTTTCTATTCATCAAAGGATCCAGCAAAAAAATTATTTATCATGGTTTTCACAAAAATAATAAGCAATTGGGCTCCAAATCAGCATATTCGAATGATTTTTGAAGGATCATGCATGTGACACTGAAGACTGGGGTAATTCAGCTTTGTCATCACAGGAATATGTTACACTATAAAATATATTCAGTTATTTAAAATTGTATTATATTGATAATTTTTCACAATATTACTGTTTTTACTTTTTACTACTTTATTTTGATGAACACAGCCTTTATGAGCATAAGAGGCATTTTCCCCCAAAACAAAGTTGTCTCTTTAAAAAAAAAAAAAAAAAAAAAGATTAACCACAAACTCTTGAAAGGTAGTATATATCTTTAAAGTGAATTTTGTTAATGTTTAGGTAAACATAGCTGTATAGGATAGCATCAAAGCTCCGGTTTTGATTTCATGGGGTCATTAAAAGAAGAAAGATCTTGACAGGAAACATAACTTGATGTACTATTATTGTGATCGTGGCTGCTGTCCCTGATTTGGTCAGCTAATATGCAGGAACATTGGTTCACTTCGTACCTTGTGAAAAAGGCAATGTATTGTACATGCGTTCTATTACATTACGATATTCTATCACATTAAGGTGTCCATAAAATATGGCTTCCTACTTTATCTGAGTAAATTAGCTTAACCAAAACAGGCAAGACTGTTATTACCGCTTTCACACATAAAGTATTAGTCACAAGTAAATGTCACCTTAGCGTAGCGTTCCGTTCCTGAGCTGTAAGTGCAGTTGTCAGGTGCAAAGACTGAGGCGCACTTGCCTTTGACTTTTGCCATTATGTAGCATTAGGTGCTGCATCCATTAGTCATAAACACAATTATCTAATTTAGTCGCGGGTCCTTTATTCGCCAGCGTGCAACAATGTCGACCTGTAGTCTGTCATTTTCCTGAAATAAAATAGATATGTGCGACTGAGAAATATGAATACTTATGTAGCTCTGCCAGAAACAATTAATAGCTAGTAAGCATACGGCGACCTAGCCCTCTTTAAATATGAGTGTTTAATTAGGTTGAATTATTAATTGGGGCTTTATCATATCTCAGAGCAGAGAGGGGGAGAGGAAAGTAAATGGGTTTTAAACTAATGACTGCTATAGCAGATATTTAACTCCACTCATTTTGACAAGACAAAGCAGATAATAATGTTATAGTGGCTCGTGAATTATGGACTCAGTCTATATAAAGAGATGCATTAGTCTCATCTTTGGAGGATGAGGTTGAGCCTTGCATTTGTTTAAAAGGCCATCGCCTAATGACCCTGACTGACGCCTGTAGAGAGATTATAGTCTGTTTATGGGAGACTTTGTGGTCGTCGGTTCTATTTTCTGTTCATTTATATTGAGCACCTTCATTGTTGTTATAGCTCTTAATATTATGACCCATTCACTCTGATTTCAGCGCTGGATGTCACTAGGATGGTGTAATGTTGGTCTCTAGGAAGCTCTTTACTTGCTGGATTCTGAAACCCCATTTGTGGGATGCGCAGATGGCCATAGATTTTGAAAATTTGATCAAATGGGTGTATTACAGGTAAAAAATAAGATATCTGTTTTGACAAGGAATCTGTTTGTTATTTAATATTCTGCAGAGGAAGGCATTTGGATATAAATTATAGCAGTGCATAATACATCATATCATAAATGTGATGAGCAGTTATCAATGCATGAATCAAACCCATTCAGAATGCTGACAATTTCTTACCCTGTTTTTCAAGCATTCATAATTTTTTATGTAATACTGTATGTGGGCATAGATATATCATACAGAGTGCTAAAAAAGCTCATTAACTTCTCTTCCATCATCACTCAATCTTGTGAGTTTCAGTGTCTTCGCTCTTCTTGGTAGTTTGTGCATCGTTCTGCATTTGCATTGTTACATTTTGTCACATCGCTTGATGCACATCCTGTCACCACAAATCGCAAACTCTCATTCAAAAAGAAATGACTTCACATTCCTTTAGTGACGTGGTCCTTCAAAATGATACTTCTAGAGGGCACCAGACTTCATTATTTATGCTTTTAGAGTAAAATATCTTTGATGTGCCATAATATTGCACTTTTTAAAAATTATTAATCATAATTAATCATGATAAACTAGAAGTCATGACTTCAAGGTATTATGAGTAAAATGCGTCTTGCATATCAATATCCAACATGAAAGAAAAACATATCATTAATAATATCATGCTGTTAAATCAATATTCTGTCAGTTCATGTCAGAATAAAAGGAGGATGGATATAAAAGGGTATTTTGCTAGGTTTTTTTTGTTCTGTTTGAACAACTATGACATCTATTTAAGCAACATATGACAGCTAAAACAAAGAAATATAAAAGGAAAATGTTTCCCTTGTAACAAACATGTTTAATCTCACCGCAGTCATTAATAGTACAAAGACTGACTTTCAAATTGCCTTAAGGCAGAAAGATGACATCTATATCTCAGGATTTATATTTTTGACCCCTCAAGTAGCTGTTATACCCTTCCGGTGACTGTATGCCCCTGTGTGTGTTCCCGTGAGTGTATGTGTGTGAAAGTGACAAGCAGAGGTGCTAATGGTCGAAGCACAGTGATCGTTTCACACCTACGCGACTTGCCAAGGGACATTTTAGCAGTCTCTCACTTCTCTCACGCACACAGTGGTTGAACCACAGATAGTTTTATATAGTGTATTAACTTGTATCTTCTCCGTATTTGTAAGTTTTGTTTGTTATATGTCCGTTTCATGATTGACTCTCAAATATTTTGAATAACACGCCTTGCCTCGCCTCATCACCGCACCAGTTACCCTTTTATTCTAGAGACAGAACACCGTAAGGCGTAATATGCACACACACAGAGACACACACGTCCTACTTGTTCACGTCTCAGTGACGACCCATTTACATGGGAATCATAATGAGGGAAAATTGAATCTGTGCCTCGGATGACCTCATAATGGCCGAGTCGGCTAGTAAGGGACAGCTTCTGTGTGTGTGTGGAGAGAGAGAGAGAGAGAGGGAGAGAGAGAGAGAGAGAGGGAGAGAGAGAGAGGAAGAGAGAGAGAGAGAGGGAGAGAGGGAGAGAGGGGGGTGAGGGGGGTGAGGGGGGTGGGGGGGGTGCTCTTTTGTGTGATCATTGTATTAACTATCAAAGATTGAAAAAAACACAGCTCTAGGTTTTCTTTTTGTTTGTTTGTTTGTTTGTTTTTCAGTGCAAAATCACCATCAAATTAAATGTAGACTGTCCCTTAGAATGACTGCACTCAAAATACAAGATAGATAGATGTTTCGTTTTGCCAGTGACATTTCTGAAAAGTGCAAGAATGCTTTGTGGTAAAACGGAGAAAAGCTTCTAACACCTTCCTATTTGACTAGGTCAGTGGAACCATTAAATGGTTTTGCAGGGAAAATAAGAGGTTTATTTTCTAAATTAGTATTATTGTTGTTTTTATAGCACATCATCGGGGTGTCTGGGACCACAAACATAAAAATAATAAGATCAATCTCACCAGAAGATGATGGTTATTCCATCTGCGTTAGAACTACATTATAATTTTCCATCTGCACTGAATGGATGTACATCAATTGAAATGACCTTGTGGATGCAGATGGAGATTTGATTGTTATTTTTAACCCAACATCATCTGTTTATTTAATTATGTAGTTTATTTAATTGACTGCCCTAGTAATTTAAAATATGTCTAGCATTGCTGAAGCTGCAAGGGATTTCTAGATTCCAGAAAGCTTTGCATGGGACAGGGGCAGGATGGATAGAGTAAATGTTAAAGTTAAGCACTATTTTGTGTGAGATGACAAAAGAGGTGTGCTTTGTCTCAGTTTGCCTACTCATACTATGCCCTAAAAGTTTTGTAAAGAAAAAAATACATGCATTTGAGTATGCAATGAGTATTTTGGAACATTCTACCATGTATAATTGTGTCTTCAATGCACAGTGCTGTCACACAATAGATACATGCATCCTGTCACCGTAAACTGACCTGTCAATCATCTTGTCACAGTTAACGTCCTCATACACACACTCCACATGTCAGTTCATTTAATGTATGCTATAATTCTTCCTACCGTATTGGAGAGAAGTAACACATTGATCTGCCACTTGTGGGTCTTTAATAGAACCTTTAATAGGTTATTGTGGTGATGATTATACTAGGGCTCATCCTTACAAAAAGAAAAAGTAGTCTGTACTTTGTTTATTTTAGTAAGCATACTTAAGTAAACTTCAAGTATATTTTTAAGTATACTTATGTAGCAATACACTAGTAGTATACTTGAAAGTGTACTTTTTCACTAATACTTGGGACTAAATTGGCAGACTTTTTAGTGGCATAGTATACAAATGAATACCTAAATAGAAATATAGTACTTAAAGTGCAAAAATAATATATAAATTGTAAACTATAAGTATGATGTTAAGTTCACTTAAAGAAAACTTGCAAGTATACTTTAAGAATAAAAAAGTTAATAAAAAATACTAAACTAGCAGTACACTGAGAGTATAAATCAAAGTGTACTTTCATAAACGTCTCGGTTATGTATGGTAACCCTCGTTCCCCGAGGAGGGAACGGAGACGTACGTCAGAAGTGATTCTTACGAATGGGGATCTCGCTCGAGATCCTATCTACTTCGAGTGTAACTAAACGAGCCAATGCACATTGGCATGCGATAATTGCACTAGCTGCTGTGCATCGCGGTGCGAGCATATAATGAGCGGAAGGTGCATCGCATCCTTGTTTTTCCTCTGAGGAGCTGGACTTGTGACTTGGCCGTACAGCGGAAGCTCAGCAACTGTGGCGAGGGGACGTAAATCTCCGTTCTCTCCTCAGGGAACGAGGGTTACCATACGTAACCGAGACGTTACCCTTCGTCAGCTCACTATGACGTACGTCAGAAGTGAATCTGATGAATGGGGATATCTACCAAAACGCCACTGCTGCTGGCCCTTCCAGCGCTCCGCTTGAGCCTCCTGGCCTGACCGTAGTGTTGGGCAGAAAGTAGGAGCTCTAAGCAGAGAAGGTCAGGCACTGCTGTTCTGCAAGACACATTCAGTGTGACTTATTGGATAACCCTGGGAAAAGGTGCCCTTGGGGAAGGGAACGCTGCGGAAATCACATCCTATCACATCCTGTGATGGTTACACATATGGACAAGCCAAGCAGGGTAGTACAACATATGGTAGTCTCTCGGGTGGTTCCAGCCTAGTTATAGGGGGGAAAGAACACCAGCAGAGATGACAGAGCGGGCTCTGTTGAGGGAAAGACACAGGCTCGCCCACAGAGGCTATAGAATCTAGCGAACATGTTAGGTGTCGCCCAGCCCGCAGCTCTACATATATCTGTCAGTGAGGCGCCTTGAGCCAGCGCCCAGGAGGAACACTTCTTGTTAAGTGTGCTCGAAACCCGAATGGGCATGGCACGCATTGGGCTTCGTAAGCCAAGGCGATGACATCCACTATCCAGTGGGCCATCCTCTGTTTGGAGACAGCCTTTCCCTTCTGCTGGCCTCCGTAACAGACGAAGAGCTGATCTGAGGTTCTAAAGCTTTGTAACGTATAACTGCAAGGAGCGGACAGGGCTGAGTCTGCCTCCTCCGAAGGCAGCGCTTTCAGGTTCTCTACCTGGGCCCTGAAGTGAGTGGTAGGAATCTTGGGCATGTATCCAAGCCGGGGTCTCAGGACAACGTGAGAGTTGGCCGGCCCGAATTCTAGGCACGATTCGTCGACCGAAAATGCTTGCAGGTCCCCTGCCCTCTTGATGAAAGCCAGATCAGCCAGAAGCACTGTCTTTAGTGACAGGATCTTTGACTCAGCTGACTGCAGTGGTACAAATGGAGGTCTCTGCAGTGCGCTGATTACCAGAGACTGAATTCAGTCTCCTCGCTCCCCTCAGGAACCTGACAATCAGGTCATGCTTTCCCAATGACTTACCTTCAACTGCATCGTGATGTGCGGCAATAGCGGCATCATACACTTTGAGGGTGGAGGGAGACAGCCTTCGCTCCAACTCATCTTGCAGGAAAGAAAGCACGACTCTGATCGGACATCTTCGGGGGTCTTCCTGGTGGGAAAAACGCCATTCAACGAACAGGTTCCACTTCAGTGCATAGAGGCGCCTCGTTGGGGGGGTTCTAGCAGAAGTGATGGTGTCTACCACCGCCTGGGGTAGGTCACCTAGAACCTCCGCATCCCGTCCATGGACCAGACATGGAGTTTCCAGAGGTCTGGACAGGGTTGCCATAGAGTGCCCCGTCTCTGAGAAAGCAGGTCCTTCCTCAGAGGAATGGGCCGAGGAGGGGCTGTCGCAAGGAGCATAAGTTCTGGGAACCAGGTCCGGTTGGGCCAATATGGCGCAACTAACAAGACCTGCTACTCGTCCTCCCTGACTTTGCACAGTGTCTGTGCGGGAAGGCTCACTGGGGGAAACGCATACTTGCGTAGGCCCCAGGGCCAGCTGTGCACCAGTGCATCAGTGCCAAGGGCCCCCTCGGTCAGGGAATAAAACAACTGGCAATGGGTCGAGTCCGGAGAGGCAAACAGATCTATCTGAGCGGCTCCGAAGAAGTCCCATATCAGCTGGACCGCCTGTGGATGGAGACGCCCCTCTCCCGGAAGCGTAGGCTGTCGTGAGAGCTCGTCGGCTGCATGATTGAGCACGCCAGGGATATGAATGGCACGAAGTAGATAGGCTCTCGAGCGAGATCCCCATTCGTCAGAATCACTTCTGACGTACGCCATAGTGAGCTGACGAAGGGGAACTAAAATAATCACTACAAATATTTGACTAGTAAACTATCAGTATACCTATAAGTTCACTTGTAGTATAGTTGCAGTACAAACAATAAACGTAGTTGTAAACTAGTTGTGTACTCCTGTTACACTTAAAGTATACTTAATATTATACTTTTAAACAGTTAAAAGTGGGCTAATTTAGTCCCAAGTAGTATTGAAATAGTACACTTACAAGTATACTTCTAGTACATTGATATTAGAATACTTACTACATAAAGTCAACTTAAAATATAATTGAACTTTTAAAGCTGCAGTCCGTAGCTTTTTTGGGTTAAAAATTATCCAAAATAATTTTTTGAGCAAGTACATAACCAGCCAGTGTTCAAAACTATCTGCTTGCCGTAGCTCGATTCAAAATGGTAAGCTTGTAATAATGTTTTTAATTCCAGTGGTACTGGTGGATTTCCGCGGGAAATTCGAGCATGTCTTTGCGTCATTATGTCACATCTGTACAGTGTACACATAAAGAAGGTGTCTCGGCTCGTAGGCTATGTTGAGTGTGAGGATGTTGGTGGTGGAGTGACAGTTGGAGATTCACCCATTGTAAAACGCGAAAGACTTCGGACTTGGGAGAAAAAAAAAAGACTGCAACCGGGCCAATGCGAAAACAAGGACAAATATCAGAAGGGCATTAAATGTAGTCACGCAATGCTGATGTTGTTAAAGTATAATTTGCACAGTTTGATGTGATATGATAAGCGATCGTTAGATTTAATCGGCACGATTTACTGCAATGCTTTTTTCCTCTTAGTTGGTCAGAACAAAAGTGGATGTTACTTACTTGTTCAGACGACATTTTCCAGTGAAAATTCTTATGTTGGTCATACTTCCAAAAAGTAGAATCTGTGATTGCGAATGACAGTATCCACACCGCCAGTGCAGTGATTGACAACCGCACATTCTCCTCAAAACATTGGATTCATCCGCGCTGTGCCGTGCCGAGGCACAACGCACGTAAAGTTGATCATTCCGCGAATAACTGCAATTGCAGATTTCGAACAGAGATGACGACAGAGGAAAAACTGCGGACTGCAGCTTTAAGTATACTAAATAAAATTAACTTGACGTATACTTATTTATTGTAAGGGAGCATTGTCCACAGCTCAGTTGAAAGAATTATTTCTTTAAGTGAATACACTAGACAATAAACGCATCAGGAAAGTTGTGAGTAGCGATTTTCCAATGTCTTGATGACTTAAATGATTTGTTTTGCATGTCAAACTAGCACCATTGTTGTTCCATAGATGCAGCAGAACTGAAAACCTTCAATAGAGTCCAAATTATTATAGAATTATTAACAAAAAAATGGTTTATTTTCAAATCGGTGGTCAGTATCCTGAAGCTATGGTACCTTTATTCAAATTGTTCCTGTTGCTGTATAGATCGTTCTTAGTTCTACAAAGTTCAGTGTGAACTTGAAAGACAGCAAAGGACGCTCCACAGTAATGGAGGTGGCTTGTGTCTTATCACCCACTCTCACCTACCCACATGTGTGTAAGAGAAAGATTTATCACACAAATGAGCCTGTGAAAATAACTTTCTGCATGACTACCATCTCTGATCACATCCACTGTCTCCCTCTCCTGAAAAATGGTGTATGTGAGCTACTAGAAGTAAATACACTTCGCTTTTGGCTTTTTTCTAAATTCTTTGCACAGTTCATAAGGACCATATTTTTTTTCCCCCCTGATTCGAGCTTTGAGCCTTTTAAAGAAATATTTTTATGTAAAATAAAATGTGGATCTGTCAGTCACGACGCCCACTTGCGCGCTCACAGTCTTAACCTTACCCTCCACACCGACCAATGAAAGCAATACAGCTATATCCATTTCTAGAAAAGCACCCAAGGCTAAACACAACATTTGCTCTCTTTCACACACACAAATATCACCAAACACACCCCAATTAACTAGTGTACACTATACCCACACATTTATATGCCCGAATCAACCTCCTACAGAACTTTCCTTCATCAGTTCAAGCAAAGCCAGAGGCAAAGATTCCCTCAAAAGCTTGAGGCTATTCAGCCATGACGTTCTGGTGCGCTAGTGGTCAGTTATATACGAGGGCTGTGGATGTTTGTGCTGGCCAGTGGGACTGAGGATCAGAGGGTACTGGCCTACCCAACCAGCCGGAAAACTAGCAGCATGTCTGCTATTGTATGGGGCCGCTGGGTGTTGGAACCAGGTGTGAGAAAGAGATGTCATGCTCCAGAGGGCAAGCCAACTATCTACAACACCCCATTAACCTACTACTGAGAAGAGAGGGACAACTCCGATTCCAGTTGAAAGAAAGAAAGAAAGAAAGAAAGAAAGAAAGAAAGAAAGAAAGAAAGAAAGAAAGAAAGAAAGAAAGAAAGAAAGAAAGAAAGAAAGAAAGAAAGAAAGAAAGAAAGAAAGAAAATAAATATTAATGGAAAGAGAGAGACGTAGTTGCTGGTTGTTGAGACTATTTGAGGTGAGGGGCTGAGGGACATAAGAAACCAAAGTGACAAAAGGACAGCAGGAGAAAAGAGCAACAATACAAAACATTGGGGAGAGAATGGAGTAAAAGTAAAGAGTAAAATTCAGAGAAAATGAAATGAATACTAAAGGATAAGATTAAAGATATGCCACAAAGTAGGATTTATTTTTTGTAAACATGATACTATGGTAATACCATGAATTATTTTTTGCATTATTTCCGTTGTACATATAGTAAATTACTATTACAACTTTTTTAAAGACCCCATGTGGTAAAAATTACGTTTTTAATGTTGTTTATAAGTCTACGTGGTGTTTTTAATATGCTTTAAGACAAACCATGAGCAAATTCATAAGCCAACACCATTGCTGAGTATTTTCTATTTAAAACTGCAGTGATCTAAAACAGTCTCAAAAACAGTCTTAAATCGCCGGTGTTTCTTACGTCACAAACTACCTCATAACCAATCATGTCAACGTGAGGGCGGGCTTTAGCATATCATCATTACTATGCTGCGAAGCAGAGGGTCGCAAAAGAAGCCAGGTTATCGCGGTATATTTTTCTGTTGATATGAAAAATTTAGTGAATTATGTAGCCTATATGATGTATATTACGATGTTATGATGAAGTATATGCCTTTCTCCACTGATGTTCTAAGTTGTTCAAAGCTGCAGGATACTGATTTTTGAAGGCAGTTGTCTGACTCTGAGATGGCACATTATTAGCTGTTTGATAACATGGTCAAGCAAAAGGTTAATCATATTAATTACCGTTATGTATCCGACGTTGTAAAGAGCGATACCATTGTGCAGCGTTTACTACAGTAAAGTTGGTCTAGTGGATCTCCGAACTGATGTGATTGAGTGGAGGCAGGGCTAATTTGCATAATCATGTTTCTGCATATACTAAATGAAGCAAGGGTGTAGAGTTACATTCAAGCTAAATATGGGGGAAAAGAGCAATAGAGGAATTGCAAAGGTAGGCAAAGGAATTGAAGGTAGAAAGATTTTTAATTATTTGAAAAATTCAGTTTTGAAGGAGCAGTCTGCTTAAAAAAAACACAAAGAGACAGTGATGATTCATGATAGACTTTGTTAGAAGTGTAGCACCAATTTCTGTTAAATGACGAGAGATAAAGAGCCATTCAGCGTGTCTATTTGGAAACGACGAAATGAGAGGCTATGTTTGGGTGGAAAAAATGAATGAGGTATGGAGAGAGGATATAAAGGAGACGTGTGCATGTGTGTGTGTGTGTGTGTGTGTGGGTGGCTGTTTGGTTGTGGGTGGGAGCCTGTTTATAGGGCTGTCAGTGAAAGTGGTCTTCGAATGAAAACCAACCACAGAAGGAGTCAGAGAAAAAGACAAGAAATGCCAAAATCGAGCACACACACAAAAACACCATGTTCTTTCCGTAGCCGTGGCTCATCTGTGTGGGTGTGGGTTTGAGTTACAGTCACGGGGGTCCGATTTGACAAGTCTTAGTTACATATGGTTAGCAGCGCAGTGTACAGTAACCGTTGTGTGACAACATTGGAAAAGCATGACAGAAAAACAGCATGGAGAATCTGCCTGCTAAATGGAGTGACAACAGAACAGCCTCGCTCATTGTCATGCCACTTTGTGTATGTGTTTTTTTTGTTTGTTTTTTTTTCAGAGAGTGCAAACAATGGATCTGAATCAAATATGCATGTCAGAAAGAAAGGGCTATAGTGATCATTTCTGGTGCCCTGCAACCCTGTCTAAACTCAGATCCTGTCTATTGTTGCAAACGCCCCCGACACTCTTTTCATATCCAGATGTCATCATTACTTCTAGATGCATGATTTTTCTGACACGTGTCTGCAATTCTGCAACTTGCATTCAGCACAAAATATCTCTTATGGAACAACACAGGGCTGCGGTAGTTCTTTACTGAGACACTCTGGCTCTGTTTTTTTTCTTATTTTTCACCTCCATGTTTTGGCGTCTCTGGGGTCTTTCCTTTCCTGTTTGGAGTTAAGAGGTGCTGTTTATAGAACAGAATAAGGTTAAAGTGAGGATGACAACATAGCAGAATTATGTGTGTCAAAAGGTGTGTGTGGGAGTTTTTTGATGTTCTCTGGTACTCAGAATGTGAAATCTATCAAATTGGGTCTTCAAAGTTATTTTTAAGGTTATGTTTGGTAGATAAAACATTGTACTTGTGTTTTAGATATTTTATTTTGTGTTATCTGTCTCTGTTATCTTCTATAATCAATTTTGTAGTTTATTGTTCTTACCGACTAATTTTGTGCATTTTGGTGGCTTTATAAGTTTTTTTAATGTTTCAGTTTATTGTTTTTATATGTAAAAATGTTGTATTATATTATTAAATAAATTAAATTAGAATAAAATGTATTTTATAAAATGATATTTTGGAAACAACATTTTTTATAATATCATATATCAACTTTTTTTTACATACAGCATTATTTGCTTTGTTGTTTATCTGCTTTGATGTTTACCTATTTGCTAAAAAACAAATTAAGCATGCTTAATTTTTTTTTAGCAAATAGGTCACTTATTATATTTGGGGGTTCATCAAAAAGTTTGAAAAAAATATTCGGACCAACTTTACCACTAGGCAATTACATTGTGCTGGTGTTCATGTGTGTTCATTTTGATATATGAAGGCAGTAAAAGCAGGTGCAAGGGTCTCCTCGCCTACACCATGTCACATCTGCAAACTGATATGTCTTTATACTATTCATAACAATCTCTTTGTGGCAAGTCTGAACAAATGTATTTTATCCATCTATATGCGTTTCAAATGAATTCCTGTATCAGCTTTACCCATTTTACCCGCAGCTTTCCGTATTTGTGTTTGTTGCGGTCTTGCTATACAAGTCTGAGAACGAAGTGCTGTTGGTATTTTAGCATTTGATTCGTTATACTGGTTTAGCTGCGAGTGGAGCGCGTAGTTCAGCTTGCTCTGTGTGGGTGTGCATTAACAGCTGATGGGATTCTGGGCAGAGTTTGTAATTTCACACCTGACCACTCATCCACGCCACCGCTGGGCACTTAACCGAGCTGGCAGCCACACACACACACACACACACACACACACACACATAGCAGGTTTCTATGGACATGATGCTCCTTGAATGCTAGCCGCCCTGTTAAGTAACTGTTTAAATATGAGAGAAGAGGTACAAATGGGGGCTGATGTCACCAACATGAGAACAGCTGGTGTAATCGATGACAGTAATGACAAAGATGTGTCCGGATAATTCATGACCCGTCTCTCCTACATCTTGCACTAGCATGCATGTCAGCCCCAAACATGTCACAGATCTCTTATCTGAACCTAATTGGAGATATGAAATTATTTAATTTCAACATTCAGAAGCGGTACTAGAAGGTGAGCAATTAATAAAATCACATTATTTTCATAATTTACACAACTTTTTGAAACATGTACAACTTTCTTCTGTGCAACACAAAAGATGATATTAGGCATTCAGTACATACAATGAAAGTGAATGGCAACCATAGCTGACAAGCAAGATTTTCAAGCCATCATTTAAAAAAAAAAAATGTTAGCAAACTATCCCCTGATAGGCCAGAATGTTTGTGCACTGTTTATGAGTTCTGAGGTTTAGCTTAGCAGAATTTCTAAATTTCAACTGATATGGACTTTCTATCTGTTAACCCTTAAAGACCTAGAACATTTTTGGGGCGCCTGACTCGCCTGTACTTTTCTTTGTTTTTCTAACCCATTCTAGCAGCAAGCATCAAGTGCCATATATCATTTTAAACAGGAGAACCTAAAGTTCCCATCTAGCTCATTTAAAGTCCCAGTTTTACATTTATTTTGTCAGAGAATTTATGAAATTAACAGGATTTTAAGAAAAACGGCAGCAAAAAATGTGGTGTTTTCAATGTGAACTCAAACAGAACTTCCTGAAGTTTTGTTTTTTTTTTCCTTTAGAAAGTTAGACTTGGTTGTTTTAGACTTCCACATGAAATTTTGTCTACATGTAACAATCCCTCAGCAAGTTATAGCCATTTATTATAATATTATTCTAGGCGTTTTTGAGTAAAAACAGGTGTATTACATTTACTGACAATGTAGATGTGTCCAAAAAAGTTCAGGGAGTAAAATAAATAGAAAAGTTGTTATATTACAATAAATAAACAGTGCAAATAATTCAAACAATTTTCTGAATCGGAAGGTTCCACCATGTCATCGTCTAACGACTCGTTTAAAAAAATCAATTCTAACACATCCTCCGATTTGTACTGCTGTTTTGACATACTCATGCTCTTTCGTGTTTTGTGCTCTTTCATGTTTTGTGCTCTTTCGTGTTTTGCGCTATGGTCAAAAACTTTGCATCCGTTAGTTTTCACGCATAGTTTTCAATGCATTGCGTTTGCTCAGAATTATAAAGAAACGTGATTGGTTGTTAAAAACACCAATCACTATGTTTATTGGTTAAGTTGATGACCGTTTGGACGAATCTGGGCATGAGGGTGGGACTAAGCATCAACAATCGTTCCTGTTTGGCTCAGAGAAAGAAACCACATGTGTTTCCTTGACGAATCACTGCTGCAGATTTTGATGACGCAATCACCGGCACTACGGAGGCACTGAATGACCAATAGAGACATCCGTGATAACACGGGAAAGCTGAGAATCTCATCTTTACGGTGCATTTTAAAGCATACAGATTGGATTAGCGACTCAAAAGTTATTAAACATTTTAGAACGTCAGTTATTTTATGCCGCGGGCGGCCGTATCGGTCTTTAAGGGTTAACTAGCGATAAACCAATTTTTTACCAAAACAGAAATTAAAGTTTGACTGAAAACTAAAACTGAAAATAAAGTTTATGTAATTCAGTTTTGGTAATTTATTTATGTTTATTTATGCTCTTCAGCATGTTCTCAGGTGATAAATTAAACCAGTCACAGGTTTTGGCAAATTTCAACTGTATAGCTTAATTGTTGGCCACGGTAAAGTGCGACCGTACTGCTGACATATCTACCTTTTGTAGCCTATCTATGTTCCTCGCACGAAAAAGATAAAGAAGCGCTAATTAAACATCATTGTCTCTGTCAATAATTTTGGCCCTCCAAATCTATTTAGTTTGAAACTTCTTTTCTGTTTCAACCAAATATGTTTGGTGCATCACTACTCTTAACTGTTATTTATGCTTATCAGTTTGAGTAGCTGAGTCTGGAAAACAATATTTCCATGAATCTGTTTCACATAATAATCATTTAAAGGTCCTCATTCAGTTTTGTTGAATGCAAAAGAGTAGCTCAGACATTTGGCTAAACTTCTCCTTTGGAGTAAAAACTAGAATGACCTGCAAGTGACCGAGTTAGAATGTCCTGGAAGTGACTAAATGATTACAGAAGTTTCATTTTTAGAGTGAATTATCCTTTTAAGGCATTAGGTTTCAAAATTGTGCCGTTCTTAGTTACATCCTGTCCTTTGATTTGATTCCATAACCTCTATCAAACAACCAAATTGTCTCTCCCATTCACGCAGGAACTGCAGATGGAAGGTCTCTAGGTGAATGAAATGGTGGGATTCATTATAACTTTCCATTCCCAGTGTAGTTTTTGTCTATTGTGTAATTATTAATTATCCTGACTCTCATTGGCTCAACACACAGCATCACTGGGGGACAATGAGAGCCAGAACAGAGAGGGCAGAGATAATGGAGATGGTAATAATGAGGAAAATAGTGTTAGCAATGGGGACATACATTTCAGAAAGGACGAGACCCAAAGAAAGAGTCCGATATGAAGCATTACAGGGAGAAGCAGATGGGGGACATTAAAAAGAAAAGCAAAAGAGGATTGGGGATTGAACAAGGACATGGTGGAAAGAAAGAGACGACTGTAGAGAGAAGGAAAGGGTACTGGGTGGAGGAGTGACTCTCTCTTCTCTTGATTAGAAGGAAGAGGCTGTCAAGCACTACGCTGTGCATTGATTCTCTGGCATGATCAAAAGTGACATAAAAGTTGCAAGAGTGTATGTCATTTGTAATCTTCTACCATCTTCAGGAGTCTGTGCCTCATTGTAGTGTGGGTGGTCTCTTGGTTGAGCCCCCATGAGCTCGGCACAGATATCAAAGAGCTTCAACCTGGTCTGAGACGGGCTACAATGTCTCTGCTGTTGATCACAAGTCTAAAAAAAGACAAAAGAAAAAAAGATCTGAATTCTGTTCAACATGCATCTGAACTAAACATGGGCCCCTGGGGGAAAGAAGTTTCTTCGCTATCAGAACCACAAATATTTTGTATAAACTGTTTTGTACTGGCCTTGGCATCTGGATTAGTATCAATTTCCATGAAGCAAACACTATTGTGTAGAAATGGCCTGCTATTATATGTCAAGTCAAAAGAGTCTTGATAACTGACTGGTGTTATTTAGGTTTGAATATTGAGTATTTCTGACAGAAAAGATAGGCAGTTTAGAAAGGCAGCTGACAGCTTTTATAAGACACACCTACGCAAACACCCTTAAGCACTGGAATTTGCATTGGTAAACACATCCCTTGGTCTCATTTTATAAGCATATTTTTGGCACGTGATTCTATGTATGCTATTAACATTTGCTGGTTAGACAAGGTTAGACAAGATGTACAACCAACTTGAACACGGTGGAACCTTGAACCACTGTGGTGTAATTATGTTTGTGAAATCTGAATATCACATTTAAAGATTCACCCTGGCGAAGTAACCAAGACTCGGAAGGCCAGTTAGTCTATGCCATGATCTTCAAATGGCTTTGTAACAGCAATGGATATTCTCTCGGCACAACATCCCACATTCAGCTCAAGCTGTTCATTGGGCCAGGATGGAATTGGGGCAGATTCAAAAGGAAACACACATTTCAATTGAGTGTAAATTGGCCCTGCATTATCTTTCCACAAGTCCTTTCATACGCTGAAATTGACTTGCACCACATTAAAATCCAATGTCATTTTCAAACAGTGCTGTCACCATTGGAGGATAATGACTTTGCTTTTTAGCTGAATGCATTGCCTTTCACGGTGTGTGTGTGTGTGTGTGTGTGTGTGTGTGTGTGTGTGTGTGTGAAGGGTGTCAGAGCTTAACAATGGAATAAAACATTCTTTTACTGAAGATAAAAGGCCACATAAAGATGACAGGGTGAAAGCATGGAAGCATATAGCTGTTTTCACAAGTAATATACTATCGCCTCTCAAATACAATTTGGCGGTTATGTTATAGCTTTGCTTTCCGAGGTCACAATGGTCATTAACTTTGAATCTGCGTCACCGTAGATTTCGAAATTGATATTGTTGTGCATTGCAAATGACTCACCATAGATTTATTTTCCATTGCTTTTTTTTTTTTTCTCTCCAGTGGAGCGACTGAAGTTTATTAAACTCCAGGAAGACTGATTGATTTTGGAACTTTAAAAAATGGATCAAAGTTCAGATTGACTTTAGATTTTGACAGTATAAGCTCAGAAGGGTGCATATTGCTACTGCTTGGGCTGTTTATGGTGAATGCAGAGAAAAGTCATTATTATTACTGCAGTCAGCATTACGGCGGTTACACATTTGTGGAAACTGTGACAGAGACCTCCTGTCTTTAATTGTATTTCTACCTTTAAACGGAACAATCCAAGCTGTGTGTCATGTACACCTGGATTCTATTGTTCCTTATTATATTATATTATATTATATTATATTATATTATATTATATTATATTATATTATATTATTTTTTTTTTCAAAAACCCGTTTTACTCTAAAACTACAAGAAAATCAATACTATAAATCTAAAAAAGTTGTGTTCCAAATTTGAACTTGATATCTCCCAGTAAGATTTTGTTTGTCCGCAGCACCAAAAGTTTTATCTAGATGAAATTTGTCTCCCATTAATTTCCAATGAGTACAAGTGAGACTATTTTTTAAGGACCATTTAACCTTTAGTGCCAGAACCTTTACTAAGTTTTATATCATTCAGATGAAGAAAAAAATAAAATAAAAAGTTTTACTATATTTTATCTGCCTTGGGATGCAAAGTATACTTTATATCCTCCAAGACTGCAAAGTACCATATAATTGCATCCGATACTGTCATGGTGCCACTATCGTCTTTATTTTATTTTATTTTTTGCAAGGAAAGTTGTAATCACACTTTCAGTCTGTCCTCTCTTCACAGTACACTCATACTGTATAAGCACACACATACAGGTAACAAGAACTTAAATAAATCTCCAATACACAATTCTTAGTCATTTTCAGCATGTGTGCCGGAGCGTTAAAACAGCACTGACATTTGATTTGAGCTTTCTTATTGCCATCTTGCCACATTCATTTTCTTAATCATCATTTTGGTCCCTTATCCTCTCTTACATGGCTGGCATTAGCAGTTTCTTCGGAAGAGCAACAAGACCTTTCTCCATCTACCCTGGATGCACACTACGGATACAAGCTACCAGTTATTTCCCACCTCGCAGACAGGATGACAATAATGTACTCGACAAACACACTGCCGACCAACTCGCACATGAACACACACTACCTCACGGTCCACACGCTTAAAACGGATTAACTTTCAAGCTGTCCAACATGGTCTGTTGCCATTTCTAATGTGAAATAAAACTAGGTAAATGTCACCATCGCTCAGTCAATAATTCCCCACATGTGCTGGCTATTCCCATTGAGTGTGTCCTTTAGCAAGGCTATGAACACAGAGAGCGATAATTCTGCTAAACACAGCTGTGAGCGGTTTAATTTCAGTGCACCATCAGCCGCTGATGTGGCATTTGACTTTTTGACTGCGCTGAAATTTCAGCTTGTTAGAGCATTATTACAGAGTTAAGTTTTCATGTTGAACATTTGGTCAGATTCCTATTTGAATCAGTGCGAATGCTAATAGCTAAATAAGTCAGATGTTTATTGGCCAGTTGTGCATTGGTGAAATCTTATATCAGCAACTCTTATTATTTGTTCCGAAGCAAACAAAATCCCTCAGGTCTAACCTGAAGTGGCCCTGCTGACCGCCTTCTTTTCTGACTAGGGCCACTGATTGACTCCTCTGCCAAATAAAGGGAAAAACACATCTTTTCCTCCCAGGAGGGTCAGGTCAGCATGCCGCTTATCTGGGCTCTTGCCCTTTAATTACTGCAGAGGAGCAATATATTTGCTCTGTATGTCATTCATTTATGAGTTATTGGCTGTTAAAATTGAGTTTACAGCTACCGCCAAGGGAAAAAAATCGAGTGTGGGAAAAAAAGGTGTATATGCATTTCACATGTCTTTGTGCGTAGGATTCTCTTAAAGGATTGCAAATTACTAACCCTCTCTATGAAATATAATATTTCCAAATACACTCGACAGCGATAAGTCACGAAAGACGTTTGCTAATGAGATAGGAACAAAAAAAAAAATAGGCAAAAAGACAGACATTTTAATCTTTTAAAACCCAGGCAGTAGGCACATTGTTAGACAAACTAGGTGTCAGAGTGTTGAATTTTTTTTTTTTTTCATAAAAAGGTTATTTATTTATTTCCGACTCCTGTGGTGAGCTCTAACGAGATGCAGGCTCTTTGAAGAGTTAGCCTGTCACACTTAATAGTTGGCCTTTCTGAACTTGCTAAGCTGCCTCTCCCCACGACATGCATGCCAGTCAAGGAAGGGTTCGAACGTTGTGCATTAAGACCTGCTCGGAGGAAGCTATGATTAAAACAGAGCGCACGCCGTTTGTGTTGGATAAATGACAGCGCTGTGTCTCTGCGCCGCTGAGGAGACCAGAGAATATTGTAACACATATTTTATCACAGGCGGATATGTAAGGAAGAAATTCCCTCTTTGTTGGAGATTTTCTTTACATGAGCGTTGCTGGTAATGAAAGCCGCGATGGCATCCTTAAAGTGCTTCCAAGCTGTGCGTCTGAATTTTAAACTTTAAAATGCGTATGCTTGTTTTAGGCCTGTTCACACTCTGAGCATATGTATGGCAGCACAGTAATCTGACGCAAAAAAAAAATAAAAAATTGTTATCTTCACTAATCTCTTATTAAATTTGATGAGATGTTTCAATTGAAAAATTTGGTAGAGGCCATTTTTCTTTTAATGTCAATGAGAACGCATTGTCTTAAATTGAGAAACACGCTGTAAGAAACAAATCTGTAGAAAAATTGAAAAAGTACAGGTCATTTTCACCCCGGAAATTTTACGTTAACTGACATTTCCTTACACTCAGTACATAAAAAAAAAAAAAAAAAAAAACACATTACAAAACAGTACATTGTGCCCTGTTTTATAGACTCTTCATAGAGTGTACATGAAATCTATAATAGCAATTTAACATGAAACGACTAGGGGTGTAACGATACCCTCATGTCACAATTCGATACACATCACGATACTGAACTCGCATTACGATATTATTGCGATACTCCAAAACATATGATAAAAGGTTAACCAAAGATGTACTGTTAATTAAAATGCTAAATTTGGCATTACATTGTGGGTGTAAATGAATAGGCTTGGACTTGGAGCTGGTAACCCGATGCACAGGATAATGGTGACACTAGAACAAAAATAGTCATGATTCTGAAGCTGAAAATACAGAATTAATTTAGACGAATATGCTTGCACTCTGTCACTCACTAGATATATTTAAAATTATAAGACATAAGACATTTGGAATTATCAGGACCCACAAATATCCCCCCATTGCATTATTATACATTATAATAATAAATAGTTCAAGATTCAAGATTATAAATAGTAGTTTAATGTAGTACTTACACTAAAACTCTGAAAATTTGAATTTTTCTCTCACACAGTAATTTTTATTTTTGGTGAACTATACACAATAAATAGTCACTATCCACAATAGATATTGTTGCATTTTTGTATTGCAATATATTGTGACACAATGTATTGTTACACGCCTAGAAACGACTCTTGTTCATTTTCTTGAAGTCTTAACACATTCACAGAGAGCAGTGCCCTAAGGAGGAAACACAGTAAATTGTTATTGCGTATATATTGCATCTAATTGATTCTGGGACTGTAAAAATGGATGTATATATCTGAAATTGGCCTTGATGAGATATTGCATCCTGTTAAAACTGCTTATGTTTAAGTTTAAAGCAAAAAATTATGTATACACTCACCTAAAGGATTATTAGGAACACCATACTAATACTGTGTTTGACCCCCTTTGGCCTTCAGAACTGCCTTAATTCTATATGGCATTGATTCAACAAGGTGCTGAAAGCATTCTTTAGAAATGTTGGCCCATATTGATAGGATAGCATCTTGCAGTTGATGGAGATTTGTGGGATGCACATCCAGGGCACGAAGCTCCCGTTCCACCACATCCCAAAGATGCTCTATTGGGTTGAGATCTGGTGACTGTGGGGGCCATTTTAGTACAGTGAACTCATTGTCATGTTCAAGAAACCAATTTGAAATGATTCGAGCTTTGTGACATGGTGCATTATCCTGCTGGACGTAGCCATCAGAGGATGGGTACATGGTGGTCATAAAGGGATGAACATGGTCAGAAACAATGCTCAGGTAGGCCGTGGCATTTAAACGATACCCAATTGGCACTAAGGGACCTAAAGTGTGTCAAGAAAACATCCCCCACACCATTACACCACCACCACCAGCCTGCACAGTGGTAACAAGGCATGATGGATCCATGTTCTCATTCTGTTTACGCCAAATTCTGACTCTACCATCTGAATGTCTCAACAGAAATCGAGACTCATCAGACCAGGCAACATTTTTCCAGTCTTCAACTGTCCAATTTTGGTGAGCTCGTGCAAATTGTAGCCTCTTTTTCCTATTTGTAGTGGAGATGAGTGGTACCCGGTGGGGTCTTCTGCTGTTGTAGCCCATCCGCCTCAAGGTTGTGCGTGTTGTGGCTTCACAAATGCTTTGCTGCATACCTCGGTTGTAACGAGTGGTTATTTCAGTCAAAGTTGCTCTTCTATCAGCTTGAATCAGTCGGCCCATTCTCCTCTGACCTCTAGCATCAACAAGGCATTTTCGCCCACAGGACTGCCGCATACTGGATGTTTTTCCATTTTCACACCATTCTTTGTAAACCCTAGAAATGGTTGTGCGTGAAACTGAGCAGATTGTGAAATACTCAGACCGGCCCGTCTGGCACCAACAACCATGCCACGCTCAAAATTGCTTAAATCACCTTTCTTTCCTATTCTGACATTCAGTTTGGAGTTCAGGAGATTGTCTTGACCAGGACCACACCCCTAAATGCATTGAAGCAACTGCCATGTGATTGGTTGATTAGATAATTGCATTAATGATAAATTGAACAGGTGTTCCTAATAATCCTTTAGGTGAGTGTATACTGTAACTCATTTAAAGCATGCATTCAAAGAGACATTCTGACACATATTGCATTTATTTGCATGTAAAATAACAAGTTGACTTATTTTGTCTTCTTTCCCTAATCAAGTAGACTGAGCCAGGTTGAAAAACCTCAGAATTTAGTCATATATTAAAATGCTTTGATCATAATGACCTCAAATGCTAATTTGGGCTTTAACGAACTCCCTCCTGTTTCAAGAGGGTTAAATTTATTGGAAAGAAGAAAAGCACTGTGGCTTTGAGTGGCACACGGATGGCAATTAGGGGTCTCGGCAGGTGGGTAATCCTAATTTTCATATCTTGTGTCCTCCTTACCTGCTTACACCTCTTCTTGGCGCTGTGTAGTTCTTGGGTAGTTGATTGCATGAGCTCAGTACGGATAACTTTCTCAAACTTCTCACTAGAGTTGTATTGGAAGTGAAAACTTTAAGGATATAACTCTGCGTTTTACACACGCACCAGATCCATAAGGCTGAAAAAATTGCCGACGTGTGCGCCATGAAAAAAAAAAGATCATGTCTTATGGTCAGCACTTTCTATCGACTCTATTTCTGTCAACACCATTTTCTGTTCTCAGCTTTATTGTGCGCTCGCTTTCTTTTCTCTCTCCATCTTGCTCTTTCATTTACCTCCTCTTTTACACCTTTTTTTGGTCGCCAAGGTCGACATTTTATGGTGCTTGACACATAGGTATCATTGTATAGATTATATGGCCACAGAACTCAGAAGCAAAGAATTTCCACACCTGAAGATTTTTTTTCTTTAGAAAATAGATTTTTCTGTAGAATACGTGGACAATTGTACTTCAGAGGGTCCATGTAGTAGAGATTTACAACAAAGACACTGAACTTTTATTTGCATTGAGGCCACATATGCTAGTAAGCTGTAGCATACATTAAAATTAAATTGAACATAAAATATTAAAGACTCATCTTGCACTTGTTTACAAAAACACATTTGTTAATTTGTTTGCTTGTTTTTTCGTACCTTTGTTCGTTCACTCACTCATTCATTGTCTGTTTTATGAAGATACTATTTTAGATTTTTATTTTAGATGTTATGTTATTATTATACTACAGGGCCGTTGAATGCTTGAATCTGATTGGTTGACTAATGTTCTAAGGTGTGCAGTTATTTTCAGGGAAACACACGGCTAAAGTAGTTCCAGGCATGTCTTGACCGCATTACAGTTCCATATCACTGTTACTTGACTGTAATAACGGAAAATAGGATACAATTCATAAGAAAAAAACATGCAGCACCATGCGCTTGATCTGCAATTTTCGATGTCTAACTTGACAATCAATGGAAATATGCAGTTTAATTTTAATAAATAAAGTATATAGTCATATCTATAATCAATAGAAAATTAAACTGAATATATACATAAATTGATAGTCCTGCTGCACAGGTTTTCTTAATTATTGCAGATAATATAACAAATAAATAATTATTAATAGGCCGGTTATGAATGTAATTTGATACTTATGACTGATCATGCCCAAACGCATGTTCAGCGCGTTCAGTCTGTGTTCACAGTCGGTGTTTAACAGTCGATGGAAACAGTCTGCAGTCGATGGAAACAGTCAGTCTTAGAATGTTTAAGCTAGTCGTTAAGTGTGTCCCCAGCATTAGTCTGCTATCAGTGGCTCAAACCTCCGTTACTAACTCTAAAATTACGTTTTGGAATTAGCAATGGAGGCATGGGATTGGATGCGTGAGAAATTAGTCCTACATACAAGAGCGTTTTAATGACAAAAACTTGACAAACATCTTAAAATACATCATCTGAACAATGTTTTGAGGTGTGGTAACTGTAGTATAAGCGGAATAATTGACTCCGGGCCGTTGAATTATTAGAAAAATAATGCACACCCCTGCTTCGCATCATGACCGCATTACCACCTCGGGTGTGCATTATTTTTCTAATAATTCAATGGCCTGTCGTCAATTATTCCTTACTTAACTTCATGGCTGTGATGTAATGGGCTTTAAATTGGCTAAACAGAATAAGTACTTGAATATACTGTATGGGAATAAAATGCATATGTCTGTATATAATTACTGTACATAAACACAGGAAAAAAAACATCTCATGTGGTATTTAATACTAATAATTAAACTACATTAATTATGAATACCAAAATTTGGGATTGGCATCATGAAGTGAGTCTAACTCACTGTAATTTAAAAGTATGACAGTATAGAGATAGTAATAGGCAGTTAAACCAAAAATGGAAAATCCTATCATAGATAATGAAGACTTTGAGTGAATTCTTGGAAGGAGTCTGTGGTAATCCAAATGCTGACCGCCATTTCAAATTTACAATAAAATATTTTCTTTTAAAAGTGACCTTCAGTATTGTCAATTTCTCTTGCTATTGAAGTCAATGAAATATCTGTGCTCTCTGCATAAATTCACAAAATCATTTAAAATACCGCAGGCAGGGTGAGGCAGCGTGGTGTTTTATATATTTATTATACAGAGAAGAAGGATTTTAATAACTAGTTGATTCTTCCCTTGGCAACAGTTTTTATCCCAGACATGCAGTGGTTAAGCACTGGACAGTCTGGCTGCATAGCAGGTCCTCCAAATGTCTTCCCCAATGGCAAGCACTGCTCATTAGTTAAATAAGTTGTGAGCATATTGATTAGAGGCGTCTAAATTAGCCCCTTGCCAAGGAGCAAGAAAAGTCCCTTGAGGGGAACACACTTAGAACGAAGGACAGAGAAAGAGGGAAAAGAGTGGAAAACCGGAAACCTTCAGATTATATCCTCTGCCCTTCATACACACTGTTATTATTTTCTAAAGGCCACACTTTTACTGATTTACTGATGATGTGGCTTATTTTAGTAATGAGATACACTTTCCCCCGGTTTCACAGACAAAGCTTAAGCATAGTCCCAGACTAAAATGCATGTTTAAACTGTTTTAACTGAAAGCAACTTGCACCGGCATATCTTAAAATATGTCAGTGCAATTGTTTTGTCTCAAGATGCACACCAGTAATGTTTTTTATTATTATTATTATTTTATTTTATTTTTTTTATTTTTTTTTAAGTCACATTTATAAAAGTTTCTTAAATGTCCTAATTGAAATAAGGCCTAATCCTGGCTTAATCTAAGCCCTGTCAGTGAAACCAGGCCTTTAAGTAGTGGTGAGGTAGTTTTTGGTGTGCTTTGGGATTTTGGGAATGTCTGTGATTTAAATTGATGCTTTTCTGATGCATTCTATAAATTTGTTGTACCGTGTTTGGATTGGGCAGCCCAATTGATAAAATGATTTTTTTTTTCTATCAAAGTAGATACAGTAGGAGGCTAGGAGCCATGTATACCAAGAAAATAGCTCCCAAAGACATTACCAAGATGGACTCCAAGTGAACCGCTAAGTTTTAATGTGTAAACGAATAGATGATTGACTCTTTTAACTTAAAGACTGGGCTTCCATTCCTATAGCCACCATACTGAGCGTTTTGTTACAGTAAGCTTTTTTTTTTTCTTTTTTTTTTTTTACTGTAAGCGACACAGTTGATTTTTATGATTTCTCCCAGTTATTCATGTATGTACTTTCTCTGCCTTAATCAATGATAGCTCTTTTTAGGCTACGTCTGTACTAATCCGGATACATTTTTTGAACACTATTTTTTTTTTTTCTGTACGTTTTTGGCTTTCTTCCACATGATTGTTATGAAGCTCTCCCAAGTGTATAACTGCGTTTTCGCGTTGGAGTGTGAAAATGGAGGTAATTGAAAACAATGACTCATGTTTTGTCGTGACTTACATATATCTATGTTTATACTGATATATGGCTGCTATTTACTTTCACAGTGTTGTTAAAGATAAATGTTACTTTGTACAATATTCATATTACATTCCTGCAGAGATGACAGAAAATTTACTCACAATTGCTGTACTGCGGCAAAACATAAGGACAATTGCGTTTTATACCATGTATGTAGTGGCGATTGAGTGCGAACTGGACGCACCAGTAAGTGGTGAGATATTTTTTGGTAATAAATTATTGTGAAAAAAATGTGTGTGAAAACTTTATTATGTCTGGTCTCTCATTATCATCTCAATGAGCTTTTATCACCTTATATGCACGGTAAGATTGTTTTTGTGTTTTCTGACATTTCAGTGTGGACAAGAAACTTTTGACATTTATGCTGAAAAACCTTTAACATCCATGGAACCTTTTCAATAGACAAAAGGTTTGGCAGGAAAATGTTTTTTCACTCTTCTTCACTCTAAGAAAAAAATGGTTCTTTTGAGAACTGTTTACTGAAAGGTTTGTGGGGGAACCACAAATGGTTCTTCTATTGCATTGCTACAAAACCCCCTTTTAGAACCTTTATTTCTAAGAGTGTAGTGTGGACAGAGAGCATTTTGAAATTTATTAAATTGCATCCAGGTTATTATAGACGTAGCCATAGTCTCTCCACCACGATAGAAAACAAAGTGTTTGTGTGTGTGTGTGTGTGCGTGTGTGTGTGATGTGGTTCTGTGGTCTTGAGTGTGGTTTGGTCATGTGGAAGAGATGTTGGCCTACATTCACCCTCTTAGACATCCCCTATCATAAATTAGGCATAGACACCACCGGCATTTACATAAGACCTCCCTCATCTCAAAATAACTCCCTCTCACTCTCTCAAGTGCCCATTTCAAATCTCTCTTAATCTCTTTTCTTTTCCACTACTCCACTCACACACACTCGAATACAAACCACTGACACTTTTAGCATCAAAACATAAGTATAAAATGTACCAATTTGTATATAAATAGTCTTTCCTCATGCAGAGAAAAATAAGGGTAGGCCTACTCGGACGCATGCCTTTAAAAATAATCTGTTTCATCCTCTATCCTTTTCGCCCCCAACCCTTCACCTCTAGTCTCTCATCGCCCCTCCTCTCATTTGTTCCATTTGTTTTATTCTCCCCCTCTTTTTATCCTCTTTCTTTCTCTTCCCGTATCCCCCTCTCTCTAACTTTCTTAAGATGCCACAAATCAAGGCTGTGCTCCAGAGGCTAGCGCTCAGGGGAGGCCTAAAGCTATTCTCCAATTAGTGTCAACACACAGACAAATACCACATTTACACGGCCCAGAGAGAGAGAGAGAGAGAGAGAGAGAGAGAGAAAGAGATATAGAGAGAGAGAATAAACGGGTGTGACAGCAATTCCAACAAACAATCTGTGCCGAGCAGACAGACAGAAAGATACAGCGGAGTGCGATCTGCCACTCAGTATCCTCATTTATTTAGCTTGCTGCTACATGCACACACTCAAACTCAGACAATTAGCCAGCGGTCATTCGGGATATGACTTTGTGGTACTGTGATGGTTAGGGTTCATCTTGTCTGCGCTTCATTTTGACTTGAGCTGCTCATAAGCTCAATCTGTCTGTTTAGGAGGATGGAAGAATTTCTCAAGGCAAAGTCAACTCAAGGAGCCAGACGGCCCACGCTGTGAGATCATGTTAGGCAATGATTCTGTAACCTTGGGACCCTGTTTAACCTTACATGTACAATACATGTTAAAAATACATTGCCAACACTCCAGGAGTCACTTATGGAGTGCTGCATGGTCACATCGCGCCACTCCACACACTATAGGAACAAAACTGTTAAATCTATGGGTTTTTTATAATCATGTTTGTGGTCTTTCACATTTTGAAAATCTGATACGATTTTTCAAATCTTTTAGTGTGGGCCAACCTTAAGACGTGTATATGACAATATGTGACCCGTGCTGGCAAAAGGAGTCGGAATTAGCACAATTTTGTCACATTCTCTATGAAAAAAACTTTCAAAATGATTTGTTGTATGATTTTTTGCAGAGTCTGTCAATTTTGAGAAAAAACAAGTTAAAATTGTCTGAAGGTTCTAAAACAAAATCACCTTGAATCAACTTAAAATCCCTGATAATACCACCAAATTTGGCACACACCATGTCAAAACCAAATATCTATAGGGAACCTTTTTCCCATGATACCACAATTGTTTGATTATTAACATTTATTTATTTAAAATTTTTATTTAACAGACAGCCTATATATTCAGACCTACTGTTCCGCACGGATGTTCCCCAACAGTTAACCAAACGTTTATTTAAGACATAACAGATAATGTTTGTGTGAATACTCGCCAAGACATATTTTTAAATACTGTATGTGTATACAGTATGTGTATATCAGGATTGCACTCTGTCTGATGCGTCTTTGTGCGTCAGTCAGCGCGATTAAGGTTGTTTGGTTTACATCAGCATGAGTTTGAAAATCACATTTCATTGGTTCAGACTTGTGCCATCGAGAATTTGCTATGAATATTCACAAAGTTGGAATACTGCGCTTTACAACGATACCAAACTTGTGCAGAGAGGAAGCGCCAGTCAAGAAGTGAGCAGAGAAAAACAGGATTTTCCATGGACAAAGGAAAGGTACTTCTCTCAGAAAACGCACACATAAAGATACTTTTAGATTTTGAATTGTTATTTGGAGCATTGGGATCACTAGATAAGGGCTTAATTAACAATTTTTTGTGAAAACCTCAAAATCAACCAACATTTATATTTTTCACTTGTTTTGCCTAGCTTGAAATTAGCCAGTGCGTATTCGACTCATTTTGCCAGCACGGGTCACATATTTTGTTGATCCTGCAACAACATTCCTGTCCGAAAATTTAGTCCTAACCCTATCCCTTACCCCTAAACCTAATCCTACCCATAACGTAATTCTAAAATCAGAGGGAAATGATAGGTGAATAACACTGATGTAGAAGCATCTAATCCTGGTTGTAAGCCTAAACTTGACTGTACATTTTTCCCTCAAATCTGATTGGTTGATTGGAATGTTGTTCCAGAGTCAACAAAGATGAAATCATGTTCAACACACACACACACACACATTTTATAAATTAATTTTAGTGCAAAAATTACATACTATAGATTTTTTTAAACCTTTATTAAACCAGCCTGGATTCTCTTTTATAACGTTATTTTCAACGTTGTCAAGACAATGAAAATGGAAATGAAGCAGAAATCTGTCTCTTGCACTCTCTCGCTATAACGCATCTGCCCACAGTACAAGTACGTCTGAAACCTCTCCGCTTTCCCTCGGCTCCCTGCATTAGCTGTGGCCTGTGGCATTCCTGCATGTTCTGAGAGCTTGTGAGGGGCACCATATCCATCAGCCTTAATGCTACTGGTGTATGCCCCAGGGCGGCCATCTTCACTCCTTCCCATCAGCCACAGTGGCTCTTCATCAGAGCCCCGTCACAGCAACCTGAACGAGCAGGTCCCGCTGAGCCGCACATTAACGCACAAATCTCAGCCTTGATCATCACGCAGCCATGAATCTTCCATCCCACATACTTAATCTGACACGACAGAGTTGTCATCGTGGATCCTTAAAAATGCTATTCTCTACCTAACCTATTTATTTACGTCTCACACTTTCCGGTCTAATTCTCTACAGTCTTTTCTTCGCTACATTCCTGCTATAGCCTCTCTGACTCCATTTTCTCTCTCGCTAACTCTATTGCAGCTGTTGTGTTTTCTGTTGGCAGAGTTTCTGGGTTTAGCGCATCAATTAAAGATAAGCCTCAGCTTGTGCTTTCCCCAGTGTCAAACATGCTGTGCTGAGCTCCAGGACCGAGCCGATCTGGCTTCTGATCCCTTAAAACACTACTTCATTACTCTTTCATTCAATTCCACTATGGGCTCCCTCATTCTGTGACTGTAATCGAACATGACCTCTACATTTATCCATTAGCATCCTAAACCGAGAACAAGAGCTGCTTAAAAACTTAATTTATGAGAGAGTAGACACTAACTGGTTCATTACCTTTTGGAAGCGACTGAATAGCTTGAGTTGTAGAGAGGAACAAACTACTGAGGAAACGAAGCATGTGTGACAGAGGCAGTAAAATTAGGACTCAAACATCTCTGTTTCAGGTACGTGTAGACTGCTTGTGATAGTGTGGTTTAAAAAAAAAAAAAAAAAAAAAAGCGCTTTGAAAGATTTCAAGTCACTGTAATGTTTCCAGCAGTCAACGCTAAACTCAGGAGACCAAATCCACCCCTTTCCATCACAATAACACCACACTGTCAGCCGTGAAAATCCCAATTTGGTAATGCGAAAGTTTCGGTTTGAAAACCATTGGTGTGTTCAACCCTGTCTGAAAAGTTGCAGAAGTGTATGATGAATAACTATGACACCCAAGGAGCTTTGGGAACATGATTTTGTTTATTTGTTTCCACCACTACCGAGTTGTGCTTGGCTTTGATATTAATAATCTATTGTCTTAAATACATGTATTAAAGGGTTAGTTCACCCAAAAAAGAAAATTGTGTCATTAATTACTCACCCTCATGTCGTTCCAAACCCGTAAGACCTCCGTTCTTCTTCAAAAAGATATTTCTGATGAAATCCGATGGCTCAGGAGGGGCTCCATTGACAGCTATTTAATTAACACTTTGAAAGCCCAAAAAGGTAGGAAAGACATCATAAAATCAAGGTTGAACCACTGTAGTCACATGGACTATTTTAATGAAGCGACGAGAATACTTTTTGCATGCCAAAAAAAACAAAATATCAACTTTATTTAGTCATTTCTGGGGATATTTTGGGGATATTTAATTTTATTCTATCAATCAATAAATTCCACTAGAAACAAACTTTGTTGTATTATTTTATTTTAATACTGTGAAGCTGCTTTGATACAATCTGTATTGTGAAAAGCGCTATACAAATATACTTGATTTGATTTGATTTGATTTCTTTTCTTCTGTATCAGTCTCCGACACGCGTTCACGAGAGCACGACACATGCGTGAAATTAAGGTTGAACCACTTTAGTCACATGGACTATTTTAACTATGTTTTCCCTACCTTTCTGGACATTCAAAGTGTTAATTAAATAGCTGTCAATGGAGCCCCATGAAAAAAGGCCTTACGGGTTTGGAACGACATGAGGGTGAGTAATTAATGACATAATTTTTGGGTGAACTAACCCTTTAAGTCTTATAATATGCACTAAAATTCAAAAACACTTTAATTCAGCAAGGATGCATTAAATTGATCAGAAATTAAAGCTTTAGCATAAGTTCTGGCGGGAAGACTCAATTGTTACGTCACGTATTACCTTGTCATCTATCCAATCATGTTCTAATACTTGTAGTATAAAAGATAGATTCTTACACATCTGAGTTTGCAGATGTTGACGCTTTCATTCAGTTCACAGAAACCGACGCCGGCGTTCACTCACTCGCGTCTTGATTCCAATCATTATAACACAAAATCATATCATTGTTTTTTTATCTCACCAACTCTAGTGGTGCGCGAGTGCGGGACATGTGTGTAGGAAACCAGCACATGGCGGATGTATAAAACTAATCTCATGAGAGATGATCTCCTCACACGGTGTTCAAGTTCAAGTTCCACTTTCAAGGCTTTCAAGTTGGTATTCAAGTTTTTGGTAGGCGCTTCCAGCAGCCACTGTTAACATGTTCCCTCTACTATGATCAAACTTCATTCAGGTAAGTATATTAACAACAGCTACTCTGCTGCTCCCTTCATCAGCGGTAGAATTCAAATTGGTGACTGTGGTGACGTGGCAGTTTTCTTAAAAACTGCTGATACAGACTGCAGTAGATACAAGCATAAGAACAACAGAAATATTAAACCGGCGTTACACATTATATATGCTATATTCACAGCTCACGCTCCTCATACCGTCTGCCCAATCACAGAGTAAGTGTGAGTTAAGAGTTAAGTTCCACTAAAAGGAGCAGTACCTAATTCATCTTGTTACATGCCCTTCTCTGAATTAGTCATTGCTTCGGCATTGCGAGCTACGGACGGGGCCTACGCCCCGTATGCACTTACACATGTCTGAGTTTGCAGATGCTGACACTTTCATTCAACATCCTCCCCACCACCACCAGGATGGTCCCTTCCCATACCTCACAGGGGGTCAGTGTGGTATTTGCATATCTCTCGAACCGTTACTCCAATGGATTTCAAACTTGACAAGTGTCCTGCTACTGGCACGAGTAAGTGCAGTGCCAAGTTTGGCGCTGTTTGGATTAGAAATGCAAAAGATATCGGTAAATATATCGGTAAAAGAAGCACACATTGGCTTTTGCCGCTCTAGCCGCTGGCCATTTCCCCTCTCACACTGCACACTGAGTGAGCACAGCGCAGGACCAGAGACAGAGAGGGTTAAAGAAAGCAGCGAAGCTTAAGTAGCGTTTTCTTGGAGTTCACTGTGTAGCCTGCTCCCTCAATCGTGTATGTCAATTTTCCATATTTATTGTATGTCATTATGTCAGTATCAGTATTTGCTTTCTACCATGCACAAATAAAAATGTCACTGAACTTTTGCTGTGTAATTGTAACAATGAGCACTCAAACACACCAATCCAACAATTACTAAAAACACACAAAAACTGATTTTGCACTAGTATATTAAAATAGAAAATGACTGTTCTATATCCCAAGGAGCTGTGCTAACACGATTGTGTTTGTGCCTTTCAAACCATTAATGAGTTGTGCTTTTCACTGATATCAATAATCTGTTGTCTTAAATGCATATTGCATATTTCACATCTTAAAATAGATTTTGCAAACAAATTGACTAACTCTATTCAATCTAAGCATAAATTACTTTACAATTCAAATACTGATTTTTTTTATTTTATTTTTTCCACTGAAAGGCAAACCCGAGGGGAAATTTGTACCTTGAATCTAGATCAATTAAATATAAAGAGAACAATTACTAGGCACAATAGCGAAACATAAATGCACAATGCCGAGCTCTTTTGTTCCCATGAGATTGGTTTTCTTCAATGAGAGTTATTATTCTACACCTTTGGAGATTTACAGTGCTTTATGTCCTCAGTACTTATGATGTTGCTCTTCTTTTTTTTTCCCCTAACATAATTCATTTAATTCCTTCACTATCTTCTATTCTATCCCTTTCAATTCATTTTGCTCCCTCTCTCTTCTTCTCTCCTGGCAGGGCAGGTAACGGCACAGATCAGTGTGGTGTAGTGACAGAGACAGCGGGTGGGTTTTGGCATGAGTGTGGATTACAGATCCAATCCATACCATAGCTGCTTAATACTCCGTCACATTATGAAAATCCCCTTGCTTTCAACACACGGCTGGTGCGTGTCTCTGCTGGTTATATGCTCTATTACAATGCCACAAAAAAGAACTTTTACTTTAGCTTCAGTCTTTTTCACAGGCCCTCTGCTGTGAGTAAGATGCTAATAATAAATCTCGTGCTGTTCAATAAATAACGGTCTATTGGTCTAAACACCATTTGCTGTCGATCTGTAATTGTTTTAATCAGTGAAGTGTCACCGTTCCCTGTAAGCCATGGACGAATGGGATGTGATCCAGAAATCTGGATTAAAAAGTCCTGGATTTTATTTTAATATATGTCTAAATCCTGTGCAACCCGCAATACTGTCACTCAGGGCATCAATAGTCCGATTGTTGTATCTATTGCCAGCAAACATGGTCGTTCTGTCTGCTAATTGTGAGGTTCCTGTAAAGCAATAGCAGTGTGTGTGTGTGCGTGCGTGCGTGTGTGTGTGTGTGTGTGTGTGTGTGGACAAGCTTGCAGGAGATAATAGTCACGGTCTATGCCACAGAAGGTGGGACGGTTCCTGTTGCGGAAGCTGATGACAAAGCACAGGCAAAAAGTCAATATCAATTACCTCTCGTCTCTCAATACCGAATCACTGAGTCACTCAGCAACGTCAAACCAAACAACAGCTCAATTATTTCAAGCATGTTCAATCACAGAGACACTCAGGCTCTTTTTAAAAGCTGTGTGCTGCTTGCTTAGTTGAGGAAATAAAAGTGAATCAATTAGCTCACAGTGAGGCTGACCTCGTCTTTACAGAGGGGAAAATCCTCCGCTCCTTTTACAAGCTCCAGGGTTAACAGACCTGAATGGATCGTGTAGTAGCCACTATGGACAGGAGCTATAACAGTATTTATTGTGGAATGGTAGGAATATGTGAAGCAGCAGGGTTTTTAGTTGTCAAGCAACTTTGCAACTTGTGCAGTCACAGGTGTGACACCTCTGAATGAGGCTCATTCAATCAGATTTATAAATTATGTTTTACTGTAAAGTGTTTTGTTTTTATCTCAAGTGTTTATGATGAGAAGCAGCTGTTTTTGCTCTGATGCCAGACTAATCACTCATTTATCTTGAATAAATATATACACTGGTTTGTGCCAATCAAGTTTCAAATAAAAAGAAAAAAGAAAAGAGTTGAAGTACCCTTCATTTGTTAAGTAGGCTATTACATTTAATGGATTATCAAAAATATGCATTACTACTAGATATGCAAGGAAATATGTCTGGCAGGGGCAATTCTAGACTTTTAGTCTTTAAGGGTTAGTTCACCCAAAAATGCAAATCCTCACCCTCATGCTGTTCCAATCCTGTATGACAGTTTTGATTACCATTGACTTTATAATTGTATGGACAAAATATAAACAATCACAGAGACATTTCTCAAAATATATTGTATGTTGTCATACAGGTTTAAAATATGTGGGTGAGTAAATGATGAGCAAATTTTCATTTGTATTGGTAACACTTTATTTCAGTAGTCCACTTCAGACATTCTACACATGTAGTTACTTTGCAACTGCATGTCAACTATCAGTCATTAGAGTAAGACTGTAATTTCTGCTAACTCTTTATTGTGATTGTCCCCACACAGACATTCTACTTACTAACAAACCTGAAGTATATATTTTTACTGTCTTCTTGTGGTAGAGAACATTGCTACTACTCTAGGGGTGAATGTGTTCCATATGCCAGGATCCAGAAGTAAAATGAGGGAAGAATAATATTTAATGGTTGGAGGAGGATTCAGAATGAACCGTCCTAAAATGTGTTTACTGCAGCTGCTTTTTCTGTCAGTATGAAAATACATAACCATAGATTTTTAGGGTATCAAAAAAAATAAATAAAAAAATATAAAAAAAATGAAATATTTGAATAATGCTATAAAAATACTCATACTGTGATATAAGATATGTCACACTCCTTCTCACTGGGACACTGTACAAAATAACTGCAAAATCACTGTAAAAATCAAGCATTGCAATTTCAATAAAAGTGCAAAATTCCAATTAAATCTCCAATGTTATATCTCATTGTTCTTAACATCTTTGGATGGTTTTAGTTTGGGCAAAATGCATGCCTCTCTCTTTCTCTGTCTCTTTTTTTTCTCTGTTCAGAACTTGTTTCTGTTCTATGTGTGTTCTGTCTAATTGACAGACCGACCGGTCTGGAGATGTTTCATCCTTCTCTCTCTCTTCCTTCTCCCTCCATTTCTCATCCCATCACTCTCTGAGACACTTGTGAAGGCTGCGGTTGAAAAGCGAGTGAGAGAGACAGAGGAGAAACAGAGGAGCACAAAAGAGGGGAAAGGAAAATCTCTTTTGCTCTGACAAAGAACTCAGCTGGGCAGTGGACAAAAGAAGTGGGCTGTGGAGACGGGAACTCTAAGACCTTCTGAAATGTTCTGTTACATTTTCTTTCCTCTAACAATGTGAATGGCGGTGGAGATGTTCTCTCTCTTTGTGGTGTACTCCTCGATTTCAGTGCTAACTCTTACTGCACTTAACAAATTTCTGACTGTCTGCTTGTCTCCTCTCCCTGAAGTTGCTGTCGTACTGCTGTCTAAGGCCTAAAATGTTGCTTCCTTAGCAGAATATTGCACTTCACATGAAATAAATGTAAGCTGGAAAAACCAGCAATGCAAGTTTGAGAGGTGTCGTCCCGACAAATATCGCGAGAATCACGACTTGCTTTACGGCACGACGTCACATACATCAACAACATATGAAGCAGCCTCTATGGAAGACACTAGGACGCATTTCAGACGTGAATCATGGCAGAGTCGATGAAGAAAACGCGGCCCGAAGAGTCAAGGATAAGAAAACGAGAAAGTGAAACACAAGACTAGGCTTTCACTAGTTGGCGAGAGCTAAAAAGCAGCAAAGGATGCAACAGCAATGCTGACCTGCCGTTCTTGTTGATGGACTAGTAAGTAAATCTCTTATTTGTAAACTTGCTTGCGTTCTATGTTGTATGTTGTTGCGCTTGCTTGTTGTATGTCATTTTTTACAAAGTTGTTCATTCATCCATTGTTGATAATAAGACCAGTCCACTAATTTCCACATATGTCTAGCTAGCTGTCGATTAGCAGAGCTATTAGCAGACTTGATAACAAACACTCGTTTCTCTTACGTGTTTTTGCGTTATGTTTTACTGCCCAGCTTGCCTCACGAGAAAGTTTACCAGCTGAACTCAGGTGTTGTGATGTGTATCTATCACGTAGTCCTTTGTCTGGTTCAGGTTTCGTATGGCATGTGTACTGTGCATATGCAAACTTTAGCTGGCATATTTGTATGAAATCGTGAAACATTACCTCGTCAGTAGACATCTTTGGAGGCTATCTGTGCCTGTTCGATGTCCGACGCTTCCATCCTACTGAACAGGTACTGGTATACAGGGGGGAGGGGATCAGGTCGTGAGTGCAGAGACTGCTCTGCGTGAGTGGTATTTACCACAGTAACGTTCAATACAAGTACTCCACAGCGACTCTAGGGGTCGCTGTTTGACAAAAACGGAAAACTGCATAGTGTGCCTTTAAATCTACACCTGCTGAAAACTCCCACTCAGATCATCATGAACTTCTGTGCTAGTTAGTGCCAGTCTAACAGTTCTGTCAGGACCACTACCGTCAAATATGATTGACAATTAGCATACAGTTTGGATTGGCGGTATGGTTCCGTTCTGGGCGAGAACTCCCTGCGCATCCATGTAGCCTAGCACTAACGTGACCTGCCAGAACTAACGCTACGCTTGATGTTTAATTTAGTTTAATCTTAAAATGAATATACTGATGAAAATATTTCTCAAGGAAAATGAGACAAAACATACATTATGATGATTAGAGATGCACAGATTTTCTCTGCCGATACACTTAGCCGACTAATCTGAATGATAACTGATAGTTTGATTTTGTTTAGAAAAAAAAAAACTCTCCCAACTAATGCTGTAAACTACACAGGGAACCCTCTCATTTGGTACATTACCATAATATTGGAGGTAAAGTTAACAACAGAGCTCAAAATATTATATTCAACTGCTATTTATTTTAACTCAAATAAAAACTGAAATGTTTGAATACAACTCACATAGTTTTCATAAACACCTGTCTTTATGGCAAATATATAATTAACAGTAAATAAGAAGTAGAAACACTGATTGCATGAGACAGAGTACATTTCGGTGTATCTTTCAGAATACTTTTTGATGTTCACATGTTTTTTTCATGCTATAACATGTATTAAAGTGAGTCATTTAAGAGTGTCAAGATGCCATTTATTGTTTTATTTTGTGATAAAATGGACAGAATTTGAAAGCTGAGACTATGCTTCTGATCAGAAGTAACAAAGCTCTTCGCGATTATTGAACGAGATGTGCCCTAAAAAATGCACTCTTATACACACTCAGAATGTCAGCGGAAGTAGTCATCCAGGTACTTTTTGTCTTTTATTTTACTGAGAATTTGGACATACTTCTTTTGTCACATATTGTTACTACTATATAGTTCGATACCGATTATTGGCACATATCGTTGCAAAATTATGACCAATATTGTCAATTCACTATGAAGGTTTTTGGAAGAAGTAAAATCCAGAATATTGTGGATATTGATTGGTTTAAACTGAAAACCAATAAATGCTTTGCAACTAAGTTAAATAGCTCACTCTTACTAAATAAATTAGATTAATCAGATTCATTTTTGTGCCATGTATTGTACTCCTTTGTAGTTGTTATTGTTGATAAGTTCCTGATTGTTCCCATGTGTGTCTTGTTTGCCAATCACCCATTGTGTATAAATACCCCAGTGTTTCTCACATCTGTTGTTGTCCTTAGTGGATGTATTGTCTAAGTTATTTCCAGTTCTGTTTTGTCCCTCGTTTGGATTTACTATGGGTTTTGCCTGTGTTCCTGATGCTTGGATGTTATTGATTATTGAATGTCGCTTGTTATTTTGTAAATAAACTGCTATTCTTTCCTCCAGCATTGCATTGAATGCTGGATGCACCAGCATTGAACACTGGATGCACCAGCATTGAACACCTACTTTTTTATTATGCTATCTCAAATTGAAGCTAATCCTCACTGACCTTCAAAATATGTAGATTTGATTATTAAACCATTAAATATTTTACACTGTAGTCAATGTTATGGTTAACGTATGCTGTTATGTCAAGGATCTCTGATGATAATACAGAGGTATTTTTGGACTTTGCACTGAGGGGGGAAATCCAGCAAACCATTGTCCCACTGCCTGTCTGCACACAGAGCAATCACACTAATGTATTTCATTGTGTAGAGCCTGCTGTACTAATGGCTGTGGACTGCAACATTTCAACATTGCTGCCACAGGCTGTTGCGATGGGCAGATAGATAGATGAGGCTTGTGTCTGGATTTATATGTGTATGTGAGCGCTGTGTTTGGCTGATCGTGTCTGTGTAGGACAGTCGATTCGTTGCGTTTGTGTAGCTGAGCTATGCTCTGACTGAACTGCTAGGCAAAGAGCCAGTCCAGGCCCAGCCAGAGAGCCACTCTCCTGGGTTAATCGTCATGGATATGCTCCCATTCCATTAGGCCCCTTACGATGTGCCATAACCAGCGGGCGACTGGCATCAGCCGTAGTAACTGAGAACAAGCCAAAACCTCAGCATGGGCACTGCCCCAAAACACACATACACAAACATGACACAAACATGTTTAACGTGCCAGCAGATCTCCTTTCATATTAATACATATCAGACTAAATTTAAACACACATACACATTTTATTGTGTTGCATTTGAGTTGCCTTATTGCCTTTTTGTCCCTTATCTGAATGAATCCATATAAATTCCACCTATATATATACTACTATTGCCATTATAGTAAAACTGTGTTAACTTGGAATTTGCCAACATTGCCACCAAAAATCCGAAAGCCCCCCACACATTTTGAATCAATTATTAGGGATGTGCAATAGTTTTGTAACTGTCTATAGTCCTAATTTTGCCAGAACAACTATTCGGTCTTAAGTTCACCCAAAAATGAATTTTGTCATGTACTCACCCTTATGTGGTTCCAAATCTTTGACTTTCTTTCTTCTATGAAACATAAAAGAAGATATTTTGAACAATGTTAGTAACCAAAACATAGTTTTTTTACTGACTTTACTTCCATTGTGTGGCCAAAAAAAAAACAGACATTTCTCAAATAAAAACTTATTTTATGTTTCATGGAAGACTCTCTCTCTCTATCTATATCTATATATATATATATATATATATATATATATATATATATACATATATACATATATATACATATATACATATATATATATATATATATATATATATATATATATATATATACACACATATACACTTTCATTGTATGGACAAAAACAGTCTAACCATTCCGCAAAATCTCTTCTGGTTTTAACAGGAGTAACGAACCAAAAGGACCATTTTTCTTTTTGAAATATTAATTTAAATGAATTACTTGTTTTGTTCTGCTTTGTGACCACATGCCAATGAATGACCCACATGTATAGATAGAATGATTCAGAGTCCACTAGATAAAAATAATTTTTTTAAGGTTTTACAATTACTGTAACAATTTTACTTTACAGTAACACTAACTTTATGTTATGTTATTTTAGCAAATGTATGGTTAACATTTTTTTTTTTATTTCTCTTAATCCATCTCGATTTTGTTACTGTCTAAATCTCTGTTCAGTTTTGGAGAACTAAACCATTTTCTGATCTGTACCTTTTTTTAGGGAGAATAGCATGGCAGCCATCTTGAACTGGCATGACTGCTGATTCAGGGGACTTTTGCTGTGGTTGTGTCAGAATGACAGCTTCTCATCTGCTGTGGTTCTGCTGTAGCACACACACAAACACACAGACATTTACACACACTCTTAGCTCACTGTTCTCAGCCGTCAGGAATGATGACCGTTTCATTTGAGTGGGTTCACGGTGTCAATTCACTTCATTCAGGGGATATACAAGGTGTGAGAGAGACAATCAATGCCAGTCTGCTTTTGTCAGTCTGACAAAAGTATATATGCACAAAGCGAACATGTAAAACACATAGACCTAATGATTAGGGCTGGGACGGTATGGATTTTTTCTTACCGCGGTTGAAAAGCAAGAAATTCCCGCGGTATTGCGGTAAACCGCTTTAAACCTCAACCCCCCTCCCCACCCTCCCCCAGTTTTTTTTTTCTGCGACGTTGCGGCTGGAACAACAAACAAAGTGTGTCAATGATAATCTCAGGTAGTGTTTATGTGCTTTATTTAATGTTAAAAGCATGCAATGTGACTTTGAATATCGTTTAGTGCTCCAGCTTTGTAGCTGTAAAAGCAACAATGGATAATTCACCTCAGATCTTGAAATTAAACAAATGGAAACAAGAACGTTCAAACTGTGAACATGTGTATTCTTTGACAAATATTGTTTTAGTAACTCATAGCCTATGTATTTTTAATAATGTTTAAATGGTGTAATATTTGTGAATTTGATTATGTAGCCTACTTATCCATTTTCTTGCAAGTGCCGTCAAGATTACTCTCTGGTGCTGTGCACTTGCCGCGACTCCGCGAGGGTTGACAAATGCGGTCTTCACGTGAGAGAATTGTGTTAAATAAGCACGTGCAATTAAAAGCTGAGGTCCTGCTTTTACTTTTTTTATTTATTTACGGTGCGGCTTGGACGCGGCGTCCGTCGAAAATAGACTAGGCGCCTATCTTTAGCGAAGCGGCGCGGAGAGACGCTTCTGAAACGCGCCGCGTCGTGGCTGTTGTAAACACAAGCATTGTGTGGGCGCGATCAGCTCCGGTAGCCGCGTCGCAGCAGTAACGTGCCACAGAGTGTAAATAAGGGGTTATAGTCAATAGCCTACGAATGGAATGTTATTATGTGTCATGAAACAACTTGCAAACTTGCGAAAGGTCGGATTTGCTCCACCTTTTGATAAGTTTTGTTTAGAAAACCTTGAATCCATGTAAGACACAATGTTATTAGACACAATCCATGTCATTAGAATCAATGAATCCATGTCATTAGACACAACGTGAACACATGTGAAGGCCAGTGTTTATTTATTTATTTTATTTATTTATTTATTTATTTTTTGCGGTGATGACGGTGACGAGCTCAGACCCGCGGTAGGCGTCACGTGACCGCGGTATTGCGGTAATGCGGTAACCGTCCCAGCCCTACTAATGATTGCTCCTGTCTCTCTGAATTGTGGCTGATGGGTAAATAAGGTTTGTAAAGTTATGTTGCTGTAACCATCGGTGAGGATAATAGCAGTAGTTTGAGGCTGAATGAGTGTCAAAAGCATTCACCCTCATGTCACAGACCGCTCTGTCACACAGTGTACCCACTCAAACACACAGTGCACCCACTCAAACACACACTGCATGGACAAATTGCAGATGGCAAAGTTTTCTACACAGAAAGTAGACTGTGTGTATGAGAGCCAGAGCAGGGTAAATGTGTTGAGGGGGTAATGGGAAAAGCTATTGGACCGTTTCACTAGGCCTGTCTTGTCATGGTGTGTTTTTGCAGACACAGTCCGATGACTCCTGACTTCTCCCTATATATATATAGTAAAAAAACATTTTCATCGAGACATCAGTAGCTATATTAATATCAGTGATACTGGCCTTCATTCATAAAAGATGCCATTAAACAATTATTTAAAATATACTGTCTTTATGTTGTTTATACATTACAGTGGTTATGTACATTATGTTGTTTCTACAATTATTAAAGTAATTTAAAAAAACATTAATGGTGAACATTTTTGACTTTATAAAATGATTATCTATGATTATAGAATGATTATAAGTCGTGGCAATCGGCCCCTATTAAACAAGAAAGTAAGACATATTTTTCTTATACATAGTTTAGTAGCCTACTATATTCTTTTTGGCAGAATTTATCATTATAATCAACTTAATTATTTCCTGGATTTTGTATCACCATAGTCCTCCAAGATGCTTGAAGAAACCTTCCTGCAAAGCTACCTGAAAAACTATGCGCAAGTTTACCTGGACAAAAGCCGTTTTAAACGCAAAGGGTCGTTACACCATATATTGATTTTAATTAGTTAATAGAAGTTAAATCATAAATAAATTCAATTTATGATTTTATTTTTAAAAACATTCTCACTTTACAGCATTTTAACAGTTTAACAGTTCTTCTGGATTTAGTTTGTCTCAGTTTTTTCTGTTTCTTCATGTAATCACAGACGGACTCGATGATGGTGAGATCAGATCAGAGATCAGATGGTGAGATCAGATGATGGTGAGATCAGATTCCTTGTGCATACAGAAATCTCACTGGATTATTACAATTAATGGCAAAAAGAATGTTTGGAAATGTAAACTGATATTTTCTACTGACACACTACAGCAAAAGTAGATATAAATATAAATAACTGACTTAAAACCATTTTTTGGGGGGGATATTAACATGCCTAAGACTTTTGCACAGTACTATATATACCGTATTTTCCGGACTATAAGTCGCACTTTTTTTCATAGTTTGGCTGGTCCTGCGACTTATATTCAGGTGCGACTTATATATCAAAATTAATACAGACTGAGATGAACCAAGAGAAAACATTACCGTCTACAGCCGCGAGAGGGCGCTCTAGTTGGCGGAGTTATTCAGAAGCGACACCATATGAAGAAAATTCAATGGATTCAGTGATGTGGAATGAGATCGCGGGAGCTTGGTTAACTTGTTTACTGGTAACTTGCTTGTTGGACTCCCTGGCTTATGTTAATTTAGCCTATTCAGCCTCCCAGGTATATGTTCTTTATGCTATTGTGTAAGTTAGCTGAATAACTGTTAATGTGTTGCATTAACATACCGGACACCTAATCAGCCTGTTGTTCTGTGTGCTACTGTGTAGTTAAATAACTTGCCTTTCCAGATTAAATGTCTGTTCTTGGTCTTGGATTTTGTGAAATAAATTTCTAAATAAATGCGACTTATACTCCAGTGCGACTTATATATGTTTTTTTCCTCTTCATGACGCATTTTTTGACTGATGCGACTTATACTCCGGAGCGACTTATAGTCCGGAAAATACGGTATATATAGGTGTGTGTGTTATGGCAAGCCGTTCAGGAAATAATTATATTTATAATATGAAGTCTGAATATATAGAATGAAAGTCTGAATATATATATATATATATATATATATATATATATATATATATATATATATATATATATATATATATATATATAATGAATGTCTGAATATATACAACGAATGTCTGAATATATATGGAATGAAAGTCTGAATATATATAGAATGAAAGTCTGAATATATATAGAATGAAAGTCTGAATATATAGAATGAAAGTCTGAATATATAGAATGAAAGTCTGAATATATATAGAATGAATGTCTGAATATATATATATATAGAATGAATGTCTGAATATATAAAATAAAAGTCTGAATATATAGAATGAAAGTCTGAATATATGGAATGAAAGTCTGAATATATAGAATGAAAGTCTGAATATATAGAATGAAAGTCTGAATATATATAGAATGAATGTCTGAATATATATATATATAGAATGAATGTCTGAATATATAAAATTAAAGTCTGAATATATAGAATGAAAGTCTGAATATATGGAATGAAAGTCTGAATATATATATAGTAGGGGTGTGACGAGATCTCGTGTGACGAGATCTCGCGAGATTAAAACGCGACGAGATTTCTCGTCGAGGTGAAACTTGTCTCGTGAGTTGTTGTGATGTTAGCGTGATGGAGCGTGAGGGTGAAATATTGAAGATGCCCCTGCCACTTTTAAATCATTTGTGTGCCGGGCCAATCACACACACACTCCGCGCACACACACTCACTGTCCCTCGCTCACTCACTCACTCGCGCGCACACACACACACACGCACACTCACTGTTGCTCGCACTCTCACTCACTCGCGCACACTCACACTCAACCCGTCGTGGAGGACCGTTAAAATTAAACATGCTAGTCTTTCTGTCGTGATGTCCTGAAGCATCGCAGACGCGTAGGTTGTCGCCCACTATGACACACTATACGAAATGAAACGATCGAATCTTGCGTCCCGACGCCCGTTGTCCTTTACGAATCTCCACGAAACGGATCGTGCCAAAATCGCGCTAAAATAGTGTTATCTGAACCAGGCAGGTAATAAACATTTGACCTATCACGCAAAGAACCTATTAAAGCACTAAGACATGGGGACAGTATAGCTAACATTCACATATCACAAGTCATATTATCGCACATCGCAGCTTTTCCTCATATCGTGCAGCCCTGCCCAAAGGTCTCAACTGCTGCCAGAAATCGTCGACATGCTTATATTCTTGAAAAACAACATGACCATAATCTTAGGCTGTGTAGTTAATTTATCTCTTTTTCATGCTTGAAGAAAAAAATTGTTTCTGTTTGAACTTGTAGTTTTGAGAGAGCAGTACTTTGATTATGGATACACACTTACTGTTTGCATTTAAAGTGTTATTTCAGTTATTTATATTTATTTTATTTATACTGTTTTATTTTTTTATGTTCGATTTGTGGAAAGGAGTTAGATTTCTCATGTGAAATCGTACAGGGGAGAAGCCAGACGGTAGAGTTTATAGCAAAACATTTTGCAGTGTTTGCATGTCCTTTACTGCATAGAATTCATTAAAATAGAAGTAAAATAACATTCATTACAAGTTGATTTCAAAATGCACCTAAATTGTTTTGCATTTTGTGATTTTCAGTTGAATAAAAGACTATTTTCCATTCATATTTCATCATTGAGAATTTCTTAAAAATTGTGTAAAAATCTCGTCTTGTCTCGTTCTCGTGAACCCAATCTCGTGTCTCGTCTCGTCTCGTGGAGTAAGCGTCTCGTCACACCCCTAATATATAGAATGAAAGTCTGAATATATATAGAATGAAAGTCTGAATATATATATATATATATATATATATATATATACATATATATATATATATATATAATGAAAGTCTGAATATATATAGAATGAAAGTCTGAATATATAAAACGAATGTCTGAATATATGGAATGAATCTTGTGTTATTCATCTACTATTTTTTATACACATTTTGAACAATGAGTGAGTCCTCACAAAATTTAGTAGCAGCAATTTTAAGTAACGATCATCTAATTAACACCCTGGCAAATGTGTGTACGGGCGGGCCAAAATACTGGCAACCGTACTCAACATCGTTCTACTGATGAAGAAATTAATTTGCTATTTCATCGCGGAAGAGCGAATGCGGTGAATTCATAAGATTCATAAATTCCTTCGAGAATGATGCATAATGTTCTTTCAGCAACATTTTGTTGAACATGACTAGACATGTGCCGGTATTCGGTAATGCGATAAATCGCGGTAATGAATATTCACGATATTGTTATCGCGGGCACTTCAAAATACCGTGAAAAATAATAAATCAGAATTTATATTTTTATAACGCGCATTAGCTTATTTTCCATCAACCGCTTAAAAAAACACTGCGTATTTGCTGCGCGAAACACGTGCGCATTCTGATGTAAACAATCCCCACATGAAGCACTGTGTGCATGCGGCAGTGCGCACTCTAGTCTAATGTAAACAATCCTCACATGGAGAAGAAGCATGGTGGAAGGAGGAACGCTGCCGTCGATTTATCCCCTTTCTAAAAGCAGGGCTGCCAACTCTACGCATTCAGCGTGAGACTCACGCAATTGACACTTTTCACACGCTCTCACGCCACACGTACATCCATTTTCTCACGCAGAGAAAAATCGCGGAGCAAAGAGTACACTGACACTGACAGACTAGACAGAGCAGGCTACTTATGATATGAAAAAAATTCTCAGCTCTCAGGTTCTGTCCATTTTATTATGAAATTCAGACAATAAATACTGTTTTGGCACTTGTAAATGTGACGTGATCGCTGTAGCGCATCAGTTCAAGTAAACCGATCATCTGTTTTTATTTAAAGATACAGTACAACTTATGAAAGGTTTATATGCCTCATACATAATATCAATCAATCAGTGTTTTTCAACCACGGAAAGAGGTCAATAAAACTGCAGGACAACAATTATGTCACAGAACGTTACATTTACCTCAGGAAAGCCATTTAATGACCATAGCATGTTAGTTGACTAGAAAAAAATAGCTATAGAGGAGTATTTTGCTAAATATGTGCACTATATTACATATTTATTATATTTTTACTTGTGTCATTACATAATTATTATTATAATGAGAACCGCATTATATTTAATTTAATTTGTTATTTTTAACCTTTAATAATACCAGCTGATAGGGCTCTCTGTATGTTTACAGCATTATGTGAGATGTATTTTTTCCTTCAGAAAAATTAACATGTAGGCTATCTACTGTAGCCTACCTAATATTTATCCAATATTCAATATTGAATCAAGATTGAAATCAAATCCCAAGAATTGAATTGAAATCATGAAAATTGTGTTAAGCAATAATACAAACAGTAGCCTACCAGTCATTGTAACATGTTGTCACTAAACTTAATACAATTCTGTTTAGTTACCAAATGTTTTGACAATCACAATGACACCTATTGTGAAGCAAGTTGTTTTTTTACATCCCCCCCAATCCATCCGTTTCTCTTGTGCAATTAAAATATCGTGATAATACCGTATACCGTGATAAAAGCTCAATCAATTAATCGCAGCATGAAAATTTGATACCGGCACATGCCTAAACATGACTGCCCATAAGCGCTAAGAATGTTGCAAGAATGGAAATATGATCCTTGAGATGACGTGATGTAGACTCCAAATTGTTTATGTTGTTTGGAGTATGACCAACTGTTGCAAAAAAGTCTTGTAGCTCACCAAAGTATTGGAAAATTTCAGGGAATGACATTTTTAAATGAATCACAATTCAAAAGACTAAAACTTTCTTTTCACATATTCACACTTTCACATACATTTAGACTTTCATTCTATATATATTCAGACTTTCATTCTATATATTCAGACTTTCATTCTATATATATTCAGACTTTCATTCTAATATTCAGACTTTCATTCTATATATATTCAGACATTCATTCTATATATATTCAGACTTTCATTTTATATATTCAGACTTTCATTCTATATATTCAGACTTTCATTCTATATATTCAGACATTCATTCTATATATATTCAGACATTCATTCTATATATATTCAGACTTTCATTTTATATATTCAGACATTCATTCTATATATTCAGACTTTCATTCTATATATTCAGACTTTCATTCTATATATATCATTCTATATATATTCAGACTTTCATTCCATATATATTCAGACATTCGTTTTATATATTCAGACTTTCATTCTATATATTCAGACTACATATTATAAATATAATTATTTCCTGAACGGCTTGCCATAGTGTGTATATTGCCCACATTCAAGTGTTGATAAAAAAAAGCTATAATAAAACAGGTTTTTATTTTTGTTGTTGTTTGTTTAAAAGCAGAGGCTCTTTTCTTTCTTTTGATATATTGCATGTTCATATTTATACAACAAAATATTCTGGGGGCCATGAAAATTTTGTGAAAATTGTGAAGACTGACGGTGGCTGCCAACTTTTTTTTTAAAACACTGGCGGGGAAAGAGTTAAGCAATATCACACAAGCAAGAGTGCTGTATGTATTTATATTCAGAACAACAGCACAACCGCAAATGTGATACTGCTTTTGCATGACTCTATAAAAAGTTAAAATTGAGAAGCAGTATTGACATTTGTTTTGTGTATTTTTGCTTTGCCAATGAAAATAGTTCCAAAAAACAGTTAAGATGTGGTCACATTAGCAAAATAAAAAAAAAATAAAAAAAATTGTCAATTTCAAATATCTATTGTCAATAGTGTAGCAATGTATGATGCACAGCTGAGCTCACACAGGACCAAGCAGGTTTCTGTTGGTCAATGCGGTGCATCCACAAGACCAACTTGACCTTGTTGTGAAATCTGAATGGGGAAATCTGTTGACCACATGTGAAATTCGTAATGAAATGACTGGATTTTGGCCACAAAAAAGTAAATGAACATCAGTAAATGTGATCACACCTTAATGTTTTTCTAAACGATGCATAACAGGTACTGTTTAGTTCCTGAATGAATCAGAATGAACAATTTTTGAATGAATTGGTTGAATGAATGATTCAGTGACACATGAAGATGAATGCATATTTTGTAATCACCAATGTGCCTATATTTTTAGCTCTATGCTGCACTTAAACACATACTTAAAGGGATACACACACACACACAAAATTAAATTATATAAAACAATTATAAGAAAATTAATTCACTCACCTGTATATCATTCCAACCTATGCGTTTCATTGGGAAACGTTGAGATCCAAACAACAGTGGTCCCCACTTTTATTATATGGAAGAAAAAATAAATAAGTAATGAGTAAATGACCACAGATTTTTTTCTCTCCAGTGTATTGTTTAGACAAGTGTGCAAAAAGGTTATAGAAAAAACAACTTTCAACTTATAAATACTAGCCTAAATGTAAACAAGAACAGCTTATCACCTGTAAATGGCAGTTTTGATGTTGAGGTGGAGACATGGTGCATCTTTGATCGATTTTAAATGTCATTACCAATGTTAAAACCAAACCTACACATTTGCTGTGGACCAGCATGAAAACAGCCTTATGAGCGAGAACCAGCCAAGAAATGGAGCAATTCTGCCTCATTAGGCTATTTCTTTTCTCACCCGAGGAACAAAAATGAAGAAAAGATGCAATTAGTCCTGCAAAATGACTGTTTGGTATGTTTTCTGTATATGCAGGTTCTGTAACACGACACATGCTTAATGCGTGTGTTGATGTAGCATTTGGTCTATTAGGACATTTTTGAGAAGCCTAGTGTATGGGATAGTGCTAATTACATCATTAATCACAGGACAGAGGTTATATACTAACAACCTGTATGTGTATGTGTGGGTTTATACTTGTCACACGTTTGTGCTGATTTTACATTGGCTATTTATATATTTGTTCTTTTGTATGTTTTTTTTTTCTCCCTTAATTATTATACATGCTAATAACCTCCAAGTTTGAATAATAATAGGACATAACTATTTATTAATTTTTTTCTTTTCTTCTCTTTTCTTTCTTTCTTTTTTTTTTTTTTTTTGTGAAGAAAATGTGGGTGTTTGTTTACCTATACCATGATGGTCATGATTTCCTTTGTTCTCTAGGATTTTCTTGTCCCTATATGTGGCTTGGACCTTCCAGAGATTTAGATGATATTTCCATTACAGTCAACATGAATTTCCATTTGCAGCTGATTTTATTTCTGTAATTTGCCATATTTGAGTGAAACAAGACATATAAGGGAAAGAATATGTACACTTGGAGTTATTACTTTTTAATGTTTTTGACAGTTAGTCTGTTTTAATATATTTCGAAATGTAATTTATTCCAGTAGCCTAATGGCAACGCAAAATTTTCAGTATTATTACTTCAGTCTTCAGTGTCACATGCTGATTTGGTGTTTGAGAAACATCTTTTTATTATTATTATACATTTTGAAAACAGTTATGCTGCTTAATCTTTTCATGGAAACAGTCTAATGGTTCTGCACAGTTGATTAAGTCAATTATTACATCATTTTAATTTTGGGTGAACCATAGTTTTATGTTTAGGATGTAAGAAGAAGAATAGTGATGCTTACAAACCGAAAACTGAATTTCACGAATTGTAGTCTGCACTCGATAACATGCTCCTCAAAAAGTCACCACAAACACAGCGGCGTCTATTCGTCGCACATTTCATATCACGCCGATAAAACGAACCTCAAAAATGACAATAAGCGCATCCGGCCCTCTTTTCCAAACTCTGTGAGACACGTTCGAGACACATTTCATTTATTGTGAAACACATCAAACGGTGCCATAGAAAAATAATCAAGCAGAGACAAAATTAGCAGTAAAGGCAGTAATAGACAATAGGAACAAACAAAACTGGTGACAGCGACAAAAAATCAGTATAAATAGCTGTTGAGCAGAAAGGAGGAGATGGATCCGGTAATGAGATGTTCACATCTACACGTGTCTTTGATATCTGGCGATCTGTCACGTCTCCACAAAGCTGACAGTGCTTTGCGAGCTCGCTGTCCACTCGAATCGTCTCGCTTTCTTTACCTCTCTCTCTACCTCACTCTTGCCTGTCGCTCCGCTCCCTTTACGTTTGTTTGTTGACGAGTAATGATAGCCCTCGCTATCATCCTGACGAGACCGACTCCAGCTATCGATGGATGCCGACGTGTGTGTCTGTGTGTGTATGTGAGAGAGAGCGGGATGTGTGACTGTGTGTTGGAGAACTTCTGATGGTAATTCCACCTGATGTCCTGGCCCCCCCTCTGGCAGCATCCCAACCTCATTATGCCAATCATTAAGTTTAATGACTTATAAACCAAGCGTCAGAACTTTACGACTACACGTTGGGAGAAACATACAGTGGTATCGTTTGGCTCTGCTCCTCATTGAGCTACATGCGATTAGCAGATATTTATTTTGAATGGATTGCTGAAGTTAATCCTTGATAAAAAGTAAGAAACGGGGGCAGGTGGTTTGTTAAATCACGGAATAACATGTTGGAACGTCCTCTAAGCATCGCAAGAGTCGCTGTTAGCTAGATGACTCATAATTTTGACATATGCGTATTCGATCCTGAGGCCGCCAGCTACTAGTGCAGCCTGAAACCAACGTGCTGAGCATCAAACTTAGCGGAAAAACAAGAGCTATGGCCTTTTTTCGCTACTCTAGCTGTGCCAAATGATTCATCAAAACGGATAAACACACTACAAGCGGTCTCAGGAAGACAACATTATGCAGGGTTTATTCATTTCTAAACACACAGACCCGCGAGCGCTGAGAGGGGAAGAAATTGACTTACATGGGGTGTCCTCATACATTTGCATGTCACATACTCTTTGCACTGCATTTTTTTTTTGTGTGTGTGTTGTTGTAAACATCCGCAGGAGAGGAAAAACCTACTTGTTGTGGACCTTTTCATTACATGGTGTTTAAATAACAGTTAATAATTTTAATGTATAGTGTAATAATGTTTTTATAGTCCAAACATTGGCCATTGTGAGGGATTTTAGCTGAACCAGCATCTGACTAAAAATAAAATGAGTCCGTAGCTTCCTTAAGTCCACGGCCTTATCTCGGCGGCTGCTTACGCGAGACGAGACTAGAGCATGACGGTGATAAATGGCCTGTATCACTAACTGGAAAATATTACAGAAATGCCCTGGTAGACTTGCTAGTGTTCCTACTACACTGATGCTGATATGTTGTCTGTGGTGACCGAAAACAGCTTTTGTTTGTGTAAGGAGATAGCAATTTGACCATGGCATTCCTGAAAAGTCATAGGCCTAGGCCTAAGTCATTATTTAAAGACACACACTGCAGTGACGTGACCTGTTTTCTGTCATGTAGGCAGGGCTAAATTCACTGGACAGTAGGCTATAGCATATGTTTATGTGTGTATAAATACACAGTATCAGTGTGTGTCTTTAAATAATGACTTAGGCCTATGACATATATATATATCAAAGGTCTTGTTAGACCCACATTGTCTGGACAGGATCATAATTACCCATCATTTTAATTTTCACATTTTAATGATAATAAGCCATTTAATATGCTCTATTTTTGTTCACATTTTCATTTTTATTTACGAACGTACAGGACATAAGCATATAGCTAGATTATGCATTTATTTATTTATGAAGAGAGAGTTGAACAGAGACTATGCGTCACTTTTCAGGTTTCATCATGAATGTTTGTCCATTCACTTTGTTAATTTTGATATGAAAGAAAGACTCAGCTTTCAAATTCTGTCTATTTTATCACAAAATGCAAACGATAAATAATGTTTTGGCGCTCTTTAATGTGGCGCTAGAGATCACTGTTGCAGTTCAAGCCAAGCGAAGCAGAGCGCGAGTGAACGAGTAATTCCTTCCTCTTTATTACGTTACAAAACGAAATAAACATGAATGAACATCAAAAATATGTTACAAGATACAGTCCAACTTACCGAAATCCTTATCATGTCTCTCATGTAATCGCTCAATCAGTGTTCCAACTGAAAGAGGTCAATAAAACGGCTGGTAAACAATATCATGTAACTCAGAAAAGTCATTCGTTGACCATTAACTTGATAGTCAACAAGAGCGCACTCACCACCAAGTGGACAGGGGTGAGAATTACAGTTACAAGATCCAATACATCACACTCAGGGCCATATCTTGCACCCAGCGCAATTGACTTTGTACACCGACGCATGTTTCATTCCTATTTTGCACCCGCGCAAAGCGCGCTTTTCCCTCCACAGAAGCAAGTCGCTAAACTAGGGAATGAACTTGCGCTCCCTGGGCGGTTCAGCGCAAAAAAGGAGGCGTGTCCCGGCGCAAACAATCCCTGGGGCACGTTCAAGTTCAAAACGGTGCGCAACGTTTTGCTACGGTTTCCGGGTTGAACGTCATGTTTCCTGGAAACGGCGTGCACCGGTGTGCAACGGGGTTTGAGATACGTTTTCTCTTGTTTGGTGGGTGTGTCAGAACTGCCGTCCAATCAGCAGCAACATGTATATAAAGCACATGGTATTAAAGTGAACTCGCACAATGGGTTCAAGGAAAGTAATTTACAAATGTGTTCGTTGCAGCTCGGTATACGCAACAACAGAGGATATTAGAAGACATGTTTGTCGTAAGTTAGTTTTATTGTAAAAATATAGGATATCAACATAATGATGTAGCCTAGTCGTTTATATTTTTAGCTTCATTGCAAGTGTATGACATTTGGTATAGAAATAAACAATGGCAATTAAGTGCTTTTCCTAAAAATGAGAAAGAAAATACAGGGTATTAAAACAGTATGAACTACAAATAAAGTCAGTATGTGAGGCTAAATAGATGTGTTTTAGTCTGAATTAGGTAAGATGTGTGCTTCCATTTCAGTTTCAGCAATCCCTTCACTCGATTGGGATGTTCTCTTTTGTTCTGGGCGGCAAGTGCAGTAACTGTAACATCGGGCATATTTTGTAGTATTAAACACATATTTATACCGACTTCATCAGGCTCCGAAAATTCTTCACAAAGAACACAAAGAATGGCCTTCTCAGCTGCCATAGTTGCAACTCTTGCGTCATCAGAACAGTGTGTTCAACGCATCACCGTTTCTGTTTAAAAAACGTTGTGCAACGTTTTGTCGGGGCTGAACGCAGCCCTGGTGCTATTTTACTGTTCCATAAAAGCGCCACTGGCCAGAAAAAACTAGTCTAAAGTCAGTGGCGCGTTGCGCGTTGTTCATTATGCTATTTTAAGGGCGCATGCTTGACCATAATGTATTGCGTGCACAACGCGCATACACTTTGATTCTCTAATCTACACAGAAGCAGCAGTTTTCATTTTTGCAAATCATATTATTACAAACGATAGATAGATAGATAGATAGATAGATAGATAGATAGATAGATAATTTATTATAAAAGCATACATCTAGCTTACACATTTACCCACATTATTATATACCTGTTTAACCAAAGCTAATTTGGGTGTGTTTCTCCATCCCCAATGTCACTTCTCTCTCTTTTACGGCCGTGACGAGAGCGTTGCTCTCCTCGGCTGTGAACCGCTCCTGGCGCGCGCCTGGCAAATCCGCCGTTATAATAGCAATACGCCAAGGAAAAAGTGCGTCTGCTCTTAAAGGGAATGTGAGATGATGCTCTGATTGGTTTATTTCACGTTACGCCCAAACCACACCTATGAATAATGAAGCTACTTCAGACCAACCCCTTTTAGATTTGCGCTAGGCGCAAGAGCCATTTATCCCGCCGGGAAAATAGCAACAGCGCCGAGACCCGCCCACAAAGTTACTTGCGCTTTGCGCTTTGACACTTGCGTTTCAGATCATTAAAATAGGGCCCTCAGTGTAATTTGTCAAAATGACGGACGGCTTTAAGAATTTTCCGTCACCGCTAAAGAAAAATTAGGAATTTTTTTGGTTAACTCGACCTCTGATATATATTTCTGCCATGACAAGTCACAAGTCCCAGGGTGTTGAATTGGCTATGGATATGACAAAGGGATAGTTCACCCAAAAATGAAAATTAGCCCAAGATTTACTCACCCTGAAGCCATCCTAGGTGTATATGACATTCTTCTTTCAGATGAATGCAATCGGAGTTAAATTAAAAATGTCCTGGCTCTTCCAAGCTATAATGGGGTCAATGGGTATATTTTTTTGGAAGTCCATCAAAGCGAATCCGTGATAGAAGCGCTTGAAACGGCTCTGGGGTGTTAATAAAGGTCTTCTGAAGTGAAGCGATGCGTTCGTGTAAGAAAAATGTCCATATTTAAAACTTTATCGACTAAAATAACTAGCTTCCAGCAGGTGGCCGTACGCAAGTCGACTTATGCCAAGAGAGTAACACTTGACGATGACTATGTATGATGATGTAGGAGTAGCGTAAGCTTTGATGCCTCTCGCGGTTCAAACAAACAGGGCTGGTCAACTGTGTTCATCATTATGTTGTGCGTCAAGTTCAAGGGTTACTCTTTTGGTGTAAGTGGACTTACTTTTTGGACTTCCAAAAAAATATACCCATTGACTCCCATTATAGAGCTTGGAAGAGCCAGGACATTTTTAATATAACTCCGATTGTATTCATCTGAAAGAAGAATGTCACACCTATGATGGCTTCAGGGTGAGTAAATCATGGGCTAATTCTCTTTTTTGGGTGAACTATCCCTTTAATGTGTTTGGTCTTGGTGGAATAGATCTGCTACGCTGCTGCTGTTATTGCTGCTGCTACTGACAATACATATACAACACGCTGCTGTGAGCACTTAAGACATGCTGCTGCTGCTGCTGTACATGAATCAGCCTATCCATAGCAGATCTATACAGGTGGACCTGGGGAAGGTGGAGGGTTTCTGAAAGCGTGCTGCAAATTGCTATGCAGACACTGAACAAGTATTTGAAAGTTGAGCAGCAAGAAGGAACCAATCAGCTGTGCCCTATGGAATGATGTGATTGCAAGTAGATTGAATTAATGACCTTTAATTAAAACATTTTAAAATTGTTCATTGATAGTTAATGGATACATTTTTTTTTTTTAAAGCTTTACAGTTTTTTTTACAATCACTTTGCTACTATTTTCAGAACCTTGATGTCATTTTTCAAAACTCTAGACACAACGGTTATCACCTGGAACACAGGCGGTCTAATGTTCAAAACATTGCATTGTGCATTCACATCTTTAAAGAAATCTCACACTTGCACAATGATTGGTTCAAAAAACAAATTTACTGTGAAATACCATTGAAACACAACTATAGATCACCCACACACAAGCAACCGATAGTTTCACTGTGTCATTGTTCGTACAATCATTAAATATTGTAGAACAAAATAGGTGTTACAGGTTTCATTATGGTACTACTGTACATGTACAGTAAATACATCTCTGTAAAAGTACTGCAGTAGTAGAGAGAATACTACAGACACAGTGGAATCATTGAACAAAGTTTGTAATGTATTGATGCAAAACACTACAGTACAATCACAACATAGGTTTATTTGAATCAAAGCAAAAATAATTAGCTATGAAATAGAAAAGACAGTACTGTAAAACATCAAATGCAGTGTTCCTCAACTTGCTTGCTTGTACTGTAAGAAACAAAACAGGAGTGATTACTGTACTTCTACATTGTCATCAACTCTGTGTTGTGGATTTGGCCACAGGTTCTCATCTACATCACAATGGATGTTTTCATTAGCCAAACATCTTGGAAAAAACCTTCGGGCATGGCGAATCCAGGCCTGACACTGGTCTGCTGTGATGTCATTGCAGGCGTCATCCATGGCCTGGAGAAGAGTGACTTGTTCATGAGGGTGCCTAGTATGAACCTTCCATCTCCATGCGAAGAAAAATTCCTCAATCGGGTTAAGGAAGGGAGAGTATGGGGGTAAATACAGGGTGGTAAATTGTGCATGGGCCTGAAACCATGCTTGCACCACATGAGCATGATGGAACCTGACATTGTCCCACACAATGACATAGGTCACACCTTCAGCTCTACAAACCTGATCGAGCTCATCAAGAAAGGTGACAAGGAGAGCTGTGTTATATGGTCCAATATGAGGTCTGCGTCCCACCACACCATCTTCTGATATAGCCGCACACATGGTAATATTGGCCCCACGTTGTCCAGGTACTTGGATGGTTGCCCGCTGGCCAATGAAATTCCGACCTCTCCTCCTTGTCTTGGCCAGATTAAAACCTGCCTCATCCAAATATATGAATTTGTGATGGTCGTCATCAGCATCCAGCTCCATCACCCTCTAAAAATACATTTTGGAAAGATTTAGAGCAGTGGTTCCCAAACCTGTCCTGGAGGACCACCAACACTGCACGTTTTCTTTGTCTCCCCAATCAAACACACCTGATTCAACTCATCAGCTCATTATCACATGGGTTAATGAGCTGATGAGTTGAATCAGGTGTGTTTGATTAGGGAAACAAAGAAAACGTGCAGTGTTGGTGGTCCTCCAGGACAGGTTTGGGAACCACCGATTTAGAGATTACTGTACAATGTAGAATTTTTGGGAATGTTTTTACAACAGCCATCTTGAAACTGAACTTACCTGAACATACTCAGTCCTCATTTGCTTCACTCGGTCTGCATTTCTTTCGAAAGGCACACGGTATAGTTGTTTTATAGATACCTGGTGCCTTTTCAGTATGCATGCAATAGTCGGCAAACTTATGGATCCCACATTGTTGAACATGTCTTCATTGTCCAAGATATGCTGGCGAATTTCTGTAAGGCGAATATCATTTCTGGCCTGAACCAAATCGACCACAGCCTGCTCTTGTTGGTCAATTAGAATTTTGCCTCTGCCTCCACTATTTGGCCTGGTCACAATTCTACATGGAACATTAGAGTAAGACACTTGGTCACATCACTTATTCTGTGATACACATTGGTATGCAGTCATTTGACAATTGAGAGTTGCATAATGTTTAGTGCATGCTGATAACTTACCGGTTCTCATTGCGGAAAGTTCTGATTATTGAGGCCACGGTTGACCTTCTGACGTTTGGTTGTATCATTGTAGCCGTCTCAGTCATTGTCATGCCATGATTTATGACATGGTCTACAACTATTGCCCGAATTTCATTGGACGCTCTATGCTGTTGCTGCCGCTGTCTTGGTCCGTGGCCTTGTCCTCTACCACGTTCCCCCACACCTCTCAAACGAGAGCCCACGACCACCTCTCAGAAGGGGTGTCTGTCCTCTACCACGTTCCCCCACACCTCTCAAATTGGCAGAATTGGACAAGCAATTACAAGGGCCTGCATCTATACAGTGCAGTACTGTCAATACTGTAAATAGTCTGAAAAGGTGGTACAGTATTTGGGACCATAGACACCGTGTCTGATGAAGCAGTATGATAAAATATTAGGCTACATCCATGGATATTGTAGTCTAATTGGTTCATGCTCCATGCTAGAGTTTTGAAAAATGGTTGTGAGTTTTGTGTCTTGAGTTGTGAAAAATGACATCAAGGTTCTGAAAATAGTAGCAAAGTTATTGTAAAAAACTGTAATTGAACACTCAATTGTTACATCACTTATTACCTTCACATCTAACCAATCGTGTTCTAATCTTTGCAGTATAAAAGATTGTTACTTACACAAGTTTGAGTTCGCAGATGCTGACGCTATCAATTACCTCCATCCTCCCCATCACCACCAGGATGGTCCCTGTCCATACCTCCCAGGGGGTCGGCTACGCCCCTGCCCTCGTCTTCAGTCAGGAAATGCAGATTCCGTTACCCTCGAATTGCGAGTTACGGACGGAGCCTACGCCAAAGAACTTTATAAATAATTGCTTGCTGGGCTGTTAATAAATGTATGCTTTGTTACGCTATTTGCCTCCCGAGTCTATCTGAACTGTTAACAAATTGAACGTCGCTATAAAGTGCAACTATTTTAATGATTGCATGCTATTGTTTTCAGGACAAATATGCCCTCTTTCTATATGTAAATTAGTCTCATTTATAGATGTGCTTTAATCAGAAAAAAACTGTACTTTTTTCTTGGTGAAATTAACTTGCTACAGATATAGATAAATGTGCCCTTTGACTATTTTTCCACGTGTATCTATCTGTACAGAGTTTCATCTTCTGTAACAAGAGCTTATGTGTGACTGATAGTGTGAAAAAGCTTTGTGTGTGTGTGTGTGTGTGTGTTGCTAGATCCTAGGCCTTTGGGATATTTTCAGAGATTTTGAGGGATAACGATAAGTTAGAAAAGCCCTCTCTAACATTTTAAGTTCTCTAACATTTGTAGTTATCTTGTAAAATGCCATTCCATCAAACTGCATCAAGAGCAGCTGGTAAAATAAATCCCCTTGAAATCAAACACCTTTAAGATCAGAACATTTTATTGAAATTCTGTGAGATTATGGTATTGGTAATAATGTCATACATTCTTTATTCATCATTGCAGTGCTAAATAATAACTGAGAACTGTCAATCAGGAGATATGTTGTTATTGATCACCATCATGATTTATGTAAGGTCACATGATTAACTGACATGCACATGATCATAATTCATCAAAAACTCATATTGATCTTGTATTATGACATCTGACAGTGTGTTGTAGGCTTGTCAACCTCTCTCCAACAAATTAAGTATTAAATCTTGGAATCTCATCTTAAAATCAGAATTAGGATTAGAATCTTATCTAAAATCAGGACGCTTTTAATTTATATAGAAGATATTTGTTTATCTATATATCTATTTCTATTTGTTGCTATAGGCTGAACATCACTTTTGGCTACTGTGTTTATATTTGTTGCATGTTCATAAGGTTCTGTTTGATTTTTATTATTCAATTTGATGCTTTCTGATAGTATGTGTATTTTGTGTACACTCTGCTCATCTAGCAGAACATAGGCTGTAACATTGTGTTTCTAATGTTAAGTCTGCACTGCTGAATGAAAAGTAGCTAAATACTTTCCACATGCCTGATCTATCTGAACTCAGCCTAAACTGATCGTTGCCAGGAAACATACAAACGCGATGCACAGTGACCTTTCAGAGCATAAAGACCACTCAGTAAAAACGGCTGATGTTCTGGGAGTTTTATGTCTATAATAATACACAGAAAAGATTATTTCTGGCTGTCTGTTGCACGGTGTGTTCACTCAGGGTCATTGATCAAATTGTAAATAAGACTATGCAAATTTTTTATTAACGAAACCATTAAGACTTAGTCAAATCAAATCAAATCAAGTATATTTGTATAGCGCTTTTCACAATACAGATTGTATCAAAGCAGCTTCACAATATTAAATTAAAATAAAATAATACAACAAGGTTTGTTTCTAGTGGAATTTATTGATTGATAAAATTAAATTAAATATCCCCAAAATATCCCCAACTGAGCAAGCCAAGGGCAACAGTGGCAAGGAACCGAAAAAACTCCATCAAGTGACCTAATGGTGTCCTAAAACTCCATCAGGTGACCTAATGGAGAAAAAAAAAAACCTTGGGAGAACCCAGGCTCAGTTGGGGCCAGTTCTCCTCTGGCATTTATGAACTAGAGGCCGGATTGTAGTTTGAACTGTAAGATTAAAAATATTATATGAATGCCTGGCCGAAAAGATGCGTCTTTAATCTAGTTTTAAACTGGGAGAGCGAGTCCGAGCAACGAACAGTATCAGGAAGGCTATTCCAGAGTTTCGGAGCCAAATGTGAAAATGCTCTCCCTCCTTTGGTTGATCTGGATATCCTAGGTATGACCAAAAGCCTCGAATTTATTGATCTTAAAGAGCGCGATGGATTATAGGGCGATAGAAGATCCGTTAAATAGACTGGAGCTAAGCCGTTTAGGGCTTTATAAGTCAGTAGCAATACCTTGTAATTAATACGGAACTTTATAGGTAACCAATGCAGTGATGATAAAATCTGTGTTATATGATCATATTTTCTTGATCTAGTAAGAACTCTAACGGCTGCATTTTGGACTAACTGTAGCTTGTTTAATGAGGACGCAGGACAACCAGCTAATAAAGCATTACAGTAATCTAGTCTCGAGGTCATGAATGCATGAACTAACTTTTCTGCATCAGAAACTGATAGCATATTACGTAGCTTAGCAATGTTTCTAAGGTGGAAAAAGGCTGTTTTTGTAACATATGAAATATGATTTTCAAAAGACAGGTTACAATCGAGTATAACACCCAGGTCTTTTACTGTAGAGGATAAAGTAGCAGTAACTTAGTGTCTGCCCTCATTTAACTGTCCCCCCAATCTTGACACCTGCTTCTGTTTTGTTTTTTTTGGGGGGAGGTTTTTGATCCTATCAACCTCCAGACACTGAAGGACGTGACTGTGAAGCTCAAACCTTCATTTTGTCCTAATGATATCATTCACCCGAGATTTTTAAAATTAATCATTGATTCAGTTGGGCCAGGTATCTCTTATCAACAAGTGTCTCAAAGCGGGCTCTGTTCCTGCCAATCTTAAAGAGGCTATGGTCACTCCTCTGCTCAAGAAGCCTTCACTAGATCCTTCTGTTTTAAAAAAAATTCGGCCTATCTCTGTCTCACCTTTCATTTCTAAGCTATTGGAGAAAATTGTGCTGGATCAACTGCAACACTTTTTGTCAAATAATTGTATGAGGTTTTTCAATCTCCGCCCTCCTGAGAGTGTTAAATGATATTTATCTCTCCACTGATTCCGGAGATACTGTGATTCTTGTTCTCTTAGATCTTTCGGCAGCTTTTGATACTTGACCACCCGACTCTATCTAGACTAGAGTCTTGGGTGGGTATAAAAGCTTCTGTTCTGACATGGTTTCAGTCATACCTGTCTGACAGAAAGTTTTTAGTAAAGATGGGTAATTTCTCCAGCTCCATGGCACCTCTGACCTGTGGTCTTCCACAGGGCTCTATTTTGGCTCCTTATATATTTTCTCTCCTACATGCTACCTCTGGACGCTATTCTAAGGAAACTATTTTCCTTACTAACTATTTCTAAGGTGTATTATTTCATTTTTACACAGACGACACCCAAATTTATATTCCAATCAAGAGAAACAACCCTGTAGCGATAAATTCTCTTCTGCTATGCTTAGAGGAGGTTAAAACATGACTAGCCCAAAATGTCCTCTTTCTAAATGAAGACAAGACTGAGGTCATTATTTTCAGCCCAAATGAAAATTATCAGTGTATAAGCCCTGATTTAGAGAGTATATCGGCTTTTAAATCCCCAGGAGTGTGGAACTTTGGCGTTCTTGTTGACCAGCCTTTAAAATTTGACAAACACATTTCATCCGTAATCAGTTCCAGTATACCAACTTCGTCTACTGCCTAAAATCAAAGGATTTCTCACTCCGAAAACTCTGGAAATGGCTGTTCATGCATTTATAATGTCTCGACTAGATTACTGCAATTCCTTAGCCTAGAAATCTAGACGCACCCTAGCGGCAGCAAAATTTATTTTGCAGTCAGGGTAGTCTAGCAACTCTCCATTGACTTTCGAGCTGGAAAAAACAAACTCTAGTCAGGCCAATCAAATCATGTATAGAGTCGGTGGGCGGGCTTAACATAAAGACGACAGAGTTGTGACGGTTCCGTGTGAATTCCCTGCTACTTGAAAACAAAGAATGGCTGCTGCTGGTGAACAGCGGCCTTTCGAATCTGCTTTGGCCGTGACTCTGGAGGACTTGGAGTTAAGCTTTTCTTTGAGAAAAGAACAAAGAATGGCACTTAAGTCATTCTTAAAAAAAGAAGATGTGTTCGTAGTTTTGCCGACCAGATACGGCAAAAGTTTAATCTATCAACTAGCTCCGCTGGTGGGAAAACGCTCTGGTTGGTTGTAGCGCTATCCTATTGTGTGCAGAGGGAATTTGAAAGACAACCGTTTATCCCGCCCCTCGGATTGAGCTGTGCCAATGATGAGTTGCCAGACCTAACATCTTGATGTAGGTCTGGCTTGCAATTACTTATATTGCGGTATATCAAGTTCTCAAATTGATTGTCTTCAGTTAGTACAAAATGCTGCTGCCAGACTTATTCATAAGTGTCGCAGATATGACCAAAAGTGCCAACATTGTGGAAGTAGTCCATGATTTCTGGGAATGTATTTGTACTACACTCCAGCATATGCACAGAACGTACTTGAAGAATTCTAGAGTCAAGGAGGGATTTTTTCTTTAAACTCAGTCCATACTTTGAACATACTCAGAATTTAGAATTTGACAACATACGCATTTGTCTCTATATCGACCTTAATCTGCCTTTTAGGAAAACCAAGTGCTTTAATGTGGCTTTCAAATGAAGGAATCACTTTTAGACGCTAGGGAAGAGTTTTGGTTTTATTTTTGTTGGCCTTTTGTGAGTGTGTGTGCATTTGTGTGTGTGTTATCGATCTCCAGTGATGGTTGAGGGGGGGTGTGGGAATCGATGCAAAGTGGGTTTGAGTACCTAATGGAGATTACTGAAGGTGCATCGTGGAACTTTTCAGACCCTTTACTCTCCAGTGTGTATTGATCTAAAGTCACACACACACACACACACACACACACACACACACACACACACACACACACACACACACACACACACACACACACACACACACACACACAGTGTGAGAACTGACAATATAATCCAGTTATTCAGCTCTGTGAATATATATATATCAAGTTCCAAGATAACAGCTCTGAGTCTTCTCCTATAATGCCTGATGAGTTTGGAGAACACCTGACAAGAGATCAGAGACCATTCCTTCATACAGTCCAGATCCTTCAGATTCCCAGATCCATGTTGGCGCTTCTTCTCTTCAGTTCAGCCCACTCATTTTCTATAGGGTTCAGGTCTGGGGACTGGGATGGCCATTGCAGATGCTTGGTTTTGTGCTCAGTGACCCATTTTTGTTTTTGATGTTTGTTTTTGGATCACTGTCCTGTTGGAAGACAAGATGTCCAGGACCTCTGGAAGAAAATTAGGTCCACAGCATTAAAGATACAGCAGAGTATTTCATTTTACACATGGGGTAATTTTTTATCCCTGTATGAACCAAACCCATATTAAGTGTTTGCTGCCAAAAAGCAAATAAAAGCTTTTTTTTTTTTTTTAGGAAATTGAAATGAAATTGGGACCCAGTTTCCAGAAAAAATAAGCCTCTTTTTCGAAGAAAAATTATTTAGATGTTCCTTGTCGGATACCAAATCAGTGCAGGCATTGAAATCTGCCTTCTTGATCATAAATTGATAACGTTACACAATCAAATCATGATGAGTTACACACATTCCGTCTCCTTTTATTATGAAGGAGCTGTGATCATGAGAACGTGTTTACAAATTAATCGACAAGTAAATATTTAGCAGTACTTAAGAAGAAAGGTGAATAATTTAGGGGCAATTTGTGATTCAGAGGCTGCCATTGGAAATGGAGAAACCCCAGAGCAGGAATGGGCGGCGTTCATGTCTTGATGGTGTTACATTGCTCTTGTCACCTACACCAGCTCTGTTTGTCAGCATGTTTATTATTTTGGCTTGCTCGTCTGGTGAAGCCTTGATGCTAAGTTGAGCTGGCAGTAGGGCTCTTAGTGGTACAACCAACACAATTCACTCGTTCTGTAACCACATACGCACACACACACACACACACACACACACACACACACACACACACACACACACACACACACACACACACACACACACACACACACACACACACACACACACACACACACACACACACACACACACATCCAAAATCTGACAAACAGCTAGGTGATATAAAGATGTTAATAGTATCGGATAAGCCTGTCATGTAATGAAATGCATTTGCTCCGAAAGATATGAGAGGAGTTTAAACGTTCCTCCGTGGACGTAAGGATAGACGTTTTGTTAGACAGATAGTTGTAATGATATTTTTAGTGTATGAATGAACAACGCTTTTGAATGATGGCCCAAGGGTTATAAATAGATAAGGATTCACTGCATATGCAGCAATAATTTAATGCACTTGGAATCGCTGTAACCGAGGTGGCATTTTATATCCCTGTCGTTTCGAAAATAATAACCAGATTATTCTTCCTCTCTCTTTTCTCACTCACTCACACACACTCGTTTTGGGTGTCTTGCACTCAATTTCTCATTTCCATCAGATTAAATTGGAATTATTTGAAGGATTAATCTTTGAAGATAACCAAAAGCTATATGTCTGTTCTTATTTTTATAATTCACTTTGAGGTTATTACTGTTATGGGCATTAGGAGGATGTCCAAACAATGCTTGACCTGCCACTTTGTTGTTTTATGGTTTTAATGTTAGCACGCTCACACACCAAGGTTTTTTATTCAGATACACACACATTTTCATGATAGGCTCTGTGTCTCCATACCCAACTTTCTATCAGTAACCTTCAAAAGCATGTGCCAGTGTGTGTAGTTTGAAAAGTATGGCTTTATGACTGGCCTGTTTGACTCATTTCCATATTAGAGGAGTGAAAGAAAGAGACCCTGTACTTGTGGAGCATGATAATATCCGACAGTCTCATGAGGGATGGAAACCATATCCCTTTTTACCAGTGTGCACTTTAATTTGAATTAAATTCCTGCCATTTTATTTTATTTTTAGCATACACACATAACTAAATCATTTCAATATATGTTTATTCTGAATTAATGCACTTATGCATATTCAAGATATGCATTAATGTAATTTATTCATAGATAAGTGTATGTGAATGTAAGTAGCTATGCATATTTTTGAGCAGTAAATCATTATTATAAACATGTGGCTATATACACTCTGGTAATAGATGTTTGTACTTAAAACCGAGGCTATTATATGTGTGCTTTGCTTGTAATTGTTTTAATGCACAGATATCAAGGAGACCTGTTAACCTAATTATTATAAGGATGAGGTGTTTTGCATGAGACTCCATATAATCTAAGGGTTTTATGAATAAATGCAGGTGCCAACAATTATTGTGAAAGGTTAGACTGAAACTAGAGCAGAAGTCAGCTCAGGACAGCGAGGCATAACATGTTTTATTCACTGACAACACACGACCCAGCACCGCACCATCCTCACCATCATCTTTTACTGGCTCTCTTCCTTCTCACTCTCTTGGCTCAACTGTACAATGCTGTTTCTGTAGTTAAATAGATTTTCATAATCAGTTCAAGGCATTTGGTTCAAAGGCTTGTGCAGTATGACTGAAAAATTTGCTTTTGGGCGAACCTAAAAATATGTTCTCTGTTGTATAGAAGACAAATATATACCTGATTACATTAGTTTAGACAAGTGAAGGTTATATATATATATATATATAATGTACTGTACAGTGTACATGTTGAGTAGACTTGCTCCCTCTGTCAAAATCGAGGATCTGTCCAAATAAACTTCCCTTGTCCACTTGACGAAGTTGAATGCACTTCAAAATGGCTTTGGGGATTCCCTTGAGGGGAAGTGCTTAGGGTAGTTTGCAAATGTATGTTTAAAATTGGACTTCAATGCAGCGCTAGTAGCCTATACATGTCACAATCCTCAGTCACCAGACCAGTCACCTCATATTTCCCACCATCCTCTCTGGCTACCACCTGTGCACACTCACCAATCACCACACCTGTCTGCCATCAGCCTCATCAGTTCCTCCATAAAAGCCAGCATCAAACACACATGTTTGTCTGGTCTTGTTGTTCTAGACTGAATTTCTATCTATACCCACCTGTGTGATCACTTACTGCCTTGTGGAAAGGTGACGTAGGATCAGATGTAGATGGCACTTTTTCCTCCTTCTCGCTCATCTTTCCATGATTTCTTGAAAAAGCCTAATATTGAATGTGTACATCCGCCATTGTCACTGCATGTTAATGAACTTTCACATGCAAAGAAAACTAATCTCAGCACAAGTTTTATTATTCATTATTCTATTTATTTCCTGTTGTTCCGAACTCGTATCGAGCCGTGACTCCTGTGTACTGTTACACCCCTAATATATATTGGGTATGTAACAGTAAAACAGGAGGACACAAAGAGAGATAGAAACAAGGAAGAGAAAGAGCTGGACTAGTTGAGTGGGTATGTGATGTGTGAATGTGTGAGACCACAAGGAACCCTCTGCTATCATGCTCATTATTACAATATTCCCACTTCCTTTTGCAGTTGTCAGTGCTTTGGAGTGATTGTGTCTCTTACAGCCTGTAGTCACATACACTGTCACTATCAATATAAATACCAGTAGAGTCTTTAGCTTCAGCAGGTCTCTCTCTTACACACAGACAAAAGATGCATTATTAACCGTGTCCGTATGCATTGTTCATTTTAAAGGGATTGAGAACATGATATTTCCAGATTATAATGTATTTTAATGTCTCTTTATGTGTAGTATAGAATGAGTGGTACATTCTCAGATGGCCTAGTTATTGACACCTATGTGGATTTGTGCATTTTATTGTCCTTTCACATTTATGCAAGAAAACATAATCGGGAAAAGTCCATTAAAGTGAAAGTGACGTGAAGCCAAGTATAGTGTTCCATACTCTGAATTTGTGCTCTGCATTTCACCCATCCAAATGCACACACACACCTGGAGCAGTGGGCAGGCTTTTTTGGGGGGGAATTGGTGCCTTGCTAAAGGGCACCTCAGTTGTGGGTAATGAGAGTGGAAGAGAGCGCTGTTTATTCACTCCCCCACCTACATTTTCTGCCGGTACTGAGACTACGTTACAAGTCTGACTCTCAAACCATTAGGCCACAACTGCCCTAAAAAGATTTATTTAAATATAAAAATTCACAAACACTGCAATAGTGCATGACAACACAATTAAACCAGAATCCTTTGACTTGCAGCGACAGGTTCCGAGTTCCGAAGATAACGCTCTTCTAACTAAACTGTAATGCAAACCAGAATGCAACAAAACAGGAAGAATACTAACAAGGCTGATTAAAAGTCCTCCCCAATGAGTAAACAACCTATTTTTTACCGCTTTTAAATTGGGTTGATGCACACGTAACTAGTGGATAGTTGATGTGTTTAAAATGTAATTCAACCAAATTTAACTGTTGAAATAAGATTTTTGGCTCTTTATTCCAAATTAGCATCCACACTAAATGGAGAATCAATACAAACAAGATCTGGCTTGTGTAACAACAGGATATGTATCAAACGCCTCATTATTTCAAAAGGCAACGCTCATTTGCCTATGCATTACCTAACCGCTTGAATCGCAGCCTCCCGCAAGTCAATTATTTAAAGAGTTGACTTCGCTCCAAGAGATGGAGGACAAGATCAGATAATGCCAGTGCACTCTGGATGCCCGTATGTATCTATATGTTGTTTTAATGAGGTATGATATTCGATCCATGCTTTATGGTTTAACTTATTTAAGGATTATTTTACTTGCATATGCTGTGCTGTTTAGTTAAAAAAAAATTGTAAGTGAGCGCTAAAAAAATAAAAAAAGGCTGCTTGTTTGCAATAATAATAAATATCTATTAGCTCTTTCTTCACCTAATGCTTCGGGCACTAAAATGCCTATATGATCACTTTTGATATTCTGGCTCAATGAACATTAAGAATTCCCCACAAGCATTGCAAATTATTCTGTCTGCCACGGCTTGATTCTGATTTGTTGAAAGACATTCCAAGGTGTTTTCTGCATGAAACTGGGTGGTTGAAGTAGTTCCAGGTTTATTGAACACATTACTTATCACTTCTAACTTCACTTTTATTCTTTCCAGTTACAAAGCATTTAATAAAATATGTATGTAAATAGCTAGCCTATGTAATTTCTTCATTGTTTGCTAATTACATTGCATGGTCTTACTGGTTTTCTTCTATGAAAATGTTCTGTTCTCGGTATGGAATTACCTTTGTGCCAATAATAATGAGCACAACTTTTCAAGAAACTAATGCAAATATAATTTGAAACTGAATAAAATATCTGTGAAACTAAAAAAAAAAATTTTTTTTAAAAATAAATAAATAAAAACGCAGGCAAATTTTTTTACTTCGTTTTTAATACACTGCATGTTTTGCTAACTGTTTTCACATCTTTCTTTCATTGATCTGAGCTTACAAATGCACTTCCAGACTTTTTGTTTATGCTCCCTGAGTTTTCGTTCGCCAATCTTGCACATATCTTTCGTGGGGGCGGGGCTAGCAGCAGTGTGTTCTTGTTGGCTACTGAGTTTTTGATTGACAGCTTCTTGACCTAGAAGTAAAGATTTCAGTGGTGTGTTAACTTGTGTGGATGTAAGCGTCTGTAAGCACAGTTTTCTATTACATTTTAGTGATATAAAGTTTATATCTGTATTTATCTGCTGCTACACTACATTGTTGAGATGATTTCTTATAGAATGAATAGCTCAGATGAATGAAATCATTATCATCAGTCATCGTCGCTATCAGGATACTGGATACTCGTGGTAAGTCAGATTTTAAAAAAAGTTTTAATATACTAATACTATTTATGATACAGTACTTGTTTTTTTCAGGTGGAGAGGTATTTTAGAGCTCAGTGAGAGTCCATAACATTATACAGCAGTGTTGTCTTGATTTAGCCCAATCATTACAAGGCCTGTTTATCTACATAGGGTTACAGTCTTGCGATTAGATCATATTTCCCCCCAGCCAACCCAAACAACATTGGGCTAGAGTACTGTACAGTATCTGTACTGTACAGTACAAAAAGTACTGTATCTGACAACCGATGCTATTGGACCAGAGTCCTGTCAATCACTGTCTGATTCAACTTTGGCAATGTAAAGCCTTTTTACCATGCCAATAAAGCTATTTAAACCTGAATTTTTAAATTGCTGATTAATTAGCGATTTTTGAAAGAGGAGAGACACAACTTGACCACAGACCACATCTCTGTTCATGATATGTAAACACTCAGTTATTTTGAAGTATCGCCCTGGTCGCAGTGAGTCAATATTTATTCTGATTAATTATGTGTGACTGATCAAGCTAATATATGTAGCTAGTATGAATAACAAAATTCTTTTTGTGTCCATATTTGAATATTAATCATTTAAAAATGCTCAATTCAAATGAACATTTCGGAGAAAAATGTTTAATCTTTAATAGTCTTTAATAATAATGTCCAAATGCAAAACCTAATACATGCAAGTAATTATGACTGAAAACATCCAGCAACAAGGGAATACACAGCCATGGATATATATTTATATATAGGGCTATACAGCCATCTACTGGTTAAACAACAGTATTACAGATAATAAATGGTGCATGAGTTATATTTATTTAGTACTGTAAAATCCCTTAAAAAATTATATGATTTGTTTGAAATCAATATTTTAAGTCTGCAATTTGTTATGTGGGAGTTCAAAGCAGTTTGAATTGTTAGATTATAATTAATTTCCTTTCTCATTATCCAGGGAGTGGAGAAACTTTTCCATAAACAAAATTCTGATACTGTCACAAAGGGAGTGGTAGTATTAGAGATCCACTGTTCACATCAGACAAGAATCTTACTTTGTTCAGACACATCACCTTTGAATGACTGGGATCTTGATCTTCAGACACCTGATATTATGCACATATTTTAATTTCTTTGGAGCTCTATATTAAAACAAACAGTTCACAATTACACAAGAGATTGCACTTTATTCTTATTAGTCTATGCTGATCTTGGATTAGCATACCAACAGCATATGAATGTTAAGGGGATACTGTAGTTCACCCAAAAATAAAGATTCTCATATATTGTACTACTCTCATGCTGTCCCAGATGCATTTTACTTTCTTTTTTTTTTCTTTTTTTTTTACAAATACACACAAATAAAGATTTTTAGAAAAGTAATCCATCACTGCAAGTGTGAAGAAAGAAAGTCATATACATCTGGGATGGCATGAAGGTGAGTAAATGATGAGAGAATTTTAATTGTTTTGGGTGGACTATCCTTGTACCCACCCAGTTACTGTTTTGTTACTTTTACTGTAACAGGAACTGTTCAAATGTTCATTGCATCATTTAAAATGTATATGAATTTTAAATGTATTCTATATTTGTTCTTGTGCATTTTGTATATTAATGTATATCATGAGTATACTGTGCATTATATGTATTGTATGCAGGTAATATTTTGTGGATTCTGGTCTTTCCTGTCACAACATAATTGCATCCAAGACTTTCACTTTGATACTTGTGTGTATGCTGTAGTGACAAAGAATGTACATTTATTTGAATTAATTCATATTTTTAATTACATTTATTCAACTGGTTTTATAAGTCCCAATTGAAATTGATGATTGTTCAAATGTATTTCCAATTTTAAATGTTAGAAGATAATATTAACTAAATGAAATAACAAAAAATGATCAGCATGATAATTGGCAACAAGAACATACTTTGTGTGAGATATATAATGAAATGCCCTAAGAGTTATGTATCATCTGACAGCAAGCCACGATTGTAATTTTCATATTGTTTAAGTTCCTCTTAATTAAGTGATCATTAATTGTGATGGTGTAAATGCATATGCTAACAATGAGTAGTGTGATGGCCATGGTTGCCAACCCTGATTACCTGGTTGAAGTGAGACTTTCTTGACGGATGAATATATCACACACGTATACTAGTACTCTCTTTTAATTGTAATAGCTCAACCTAATCAGAGCCTACAATGCAGAAGAATAATCAGAAATAAACAAATATTCTCCGAAAACATTTGACACTATACAATATTTTGAGTATTATATACAGTACTTTAATGAACAATTACAGCTGAATAGACTGAATAGATCTCGTGCGCTCCTAAAAGCTTCTGTCAACAAAGTAGTAGCAGCAGATAAATACAGATACAATTTTAAAAAAAAAAAAACTCATAACTTAATATCACTAAAATGTAACAGAAAACTGTGCTTACAGACGCTTACATCCACACATGTAAACACAACACTGACGTCTTCACTTCCAGGTCATGAAACTGTCAATAAAAAACTCAGTAGCCAATGAGAACACACTGCTGCAAGCCCCACCCCCGCGAGAAATATGTGCCAGATTGGTGAACGATAACTCAGGCCTTGTCCACACGGACATGGGTATTTTTATAACCGTGACTTTTTTTACGCGGTTCGGCCGTTCGTCCACACGGAAACGCAGTATCAGGTCACTGAAACCGAACATTTTTGAAAACCCCTGCCAGGGTGAGGATTTTCAGAAACGGCGGTTGCAGTGTTGTCGTGTATACAGTAAAACTGGGGTTTTTGCTTTGTAAGTTCAGATCAGCGAAAGAAAGATGTGAAAACAGCTAGCAAAACATGCAGTATATTAGTCCAAAAATTTGCCTGCATTTTTTTTTTCTTCAGTTTCACAGATATTTTATTCAGTTTCAATTTATATTTGCATTAGTTTCTTGAAAAGTTACGTTCATTATTATTGGCACAAAGGTAATTCCATATTCTCTGAGTGGTAGACAAATGCAGAAAGACAGGGACTGGGGTGGCGAGTGAGGAAATGGGAGAGAGATGCAAGAAGTGTATGGGCAATTCCATGTCTTAACAACTTGCTCAGGTCCAATATGATGTGATTTGAGCTGAATTTATACACACATGCACACTCACAAACAAAGAGACCTCACCTGAGGGATCAGGGGGGTTATTGGATATCCAACTGGGAAATGTCATCTCTTGGTCTGAAGCTACTGACATACATATTGTACAGTGTGTGTGTGTGTGTGTGTGTGTGTGTGTGTGTGTGTGTGTGTGTGTGTGTGTGTGTGTGTGTGTGTGTGTGTGTGTGTGTATGTGTGTGTGTGTAGTGACCTGGTCAGTGATGGCTACGTTTTATATGATGTGACAGAAAAAGATGACCAATATGTGAGGCGACCCTCTCTATCCTAAAAAACATCCCTCAGGACCATTGACTGTCTGTTGAGGTTATTGTAAGTCTTGGGGCTTTATTGCGTTAGATGGCTGACAATTGACCAACAATAAGCTCAACAATTGTGAGCTTATAAAAAAAAAAAGTATTAGATATATATTGCAACTCACATCACCTTGTACAATGTCTTGGTTATGAGAGGAAGTTTCAGAGTTTCTAAAACTTGCCACTGTAATAAAAATTAATGTTTTTAAAGATTTTTTTTTTCTTTTTTATTTAATGCTATACTGAGAGCTTTATTCATCATATTGATTAATAGTATGAACACGAGTGGCACGTGAATATGAGCTTCTGACATGTTTATGATTGATGTCCGCTCTAAATACCTATAGGCCTTAATGTTTACTTAAAAAGTTTGGCTTTAGGCCACGGCTAACCATAGTCATATATCACACAGATGATGTGTAGTTTCCATGTATGTAGGTATTTATTTGTGGAGTATATACCGAATGGCCTTTAAATGTGCAGCACGCCTTTTTGAAAGCATGAGAAAGAGGATGCCTGTAACAAGTGTTCTGAGTAGTTATGGTGTTTTGTGTGTGTTTTAAAGCCCATATGTCGCAAGCGGTGCAGTCAAGTGGCATGGAAATCCAGTTAAAGCTACATTAGGCAAGTGCTATTCACACATGACACAAAAACACATGCAAATCCACTCAGGCTACATAATGGAAATTGTAGTATGTTGCCGCAAAAACTACTGTGAATGCCCACAATGACTTGCACAAACATGCAAATCCTGTTGGTCTGTGTAAAGACAGCAGTATAAGCCCCTTTCTCGTTCACAATAACATTTGGTGATATTATGTCGGAATCCTGTTATCACACATCAATAGAGAAGGACCACAAGCGGGGGAGCCCTTCAGGACAAAAAAACAACAGCTTCAAACGGCTGTCGAGAACGTATGCGTGCACTCGTCCAACAGTCTTTGAAAAATAAAGACTCACTGATGAAAGACATGCCCACACGCTGAATAGGTTAACGTAGCAATGAGACTCAATTAGCTGGATCGCTAAATCGAGCCGTGTCTGCAAAAACAACACTCGCGTCGTGACCGAGACTACTTTAGACTGATACGTACAATAAAAACGCTTTCGTTATTTCCTCCCTTCTGTCTTCTCCTCCTAAATGGGAGCTGGGAAGATATTTTAACACAAAACGACACTGAGAGACTTTTCAAGATGCAGAGAATGCAACCAGCCTGCTTTGTGGTGGATTAGTACGTGTAAATGAAAATTAGCATTCGCACGGTTCTCTAGCATGACGCATGTTTGTACGCATTCAGCTCGCCCAGCTGTCTCCCTTCAGTATGCCAGCGCGACCTGCTGGTCCCCGTGTGTGGACAATGCCCTTGCGCCATAATTAGCTCTGCCAGTCAAGTGTCTCAAATTGGATTAGCCGCAGTTCTTTTGGGGTTTCTTCATATCAGAGGAATTCTCCACATAAAGCTCCCGATTGAGAGAGTCTCTGAGGGTCCTGAGAGAGGGCCCAAACGGCACCATGTTCAGGCCATAGCCCCATGGTTTTCCACCCACCAGGGTGCCCCCATAAACCAGACAATTACATTATTCTCACTAAGTAGCGTGGCGGGATAAACACAAACGGCCGTGCCTTAGATTTGTGGGCCGATGATTTTTTGTTTGTTTTTTGCCACAAGAGAAAGACTGATGAAAGAGTTCTTGAGGAGACAATTATTGATCACTATCTTTGTCAGCACCACAGCGACCCGATTCGAAAGCCTCAGTGAGATAATCCATTGTTTCTGTCATAAACTTATGGAACAAGCATATTTTGGTTTTGTTTGAAGGAGGCTGAAATGAAATGCTGGCATAATAAAGTAGTTTTCTCGATCGGGTTTTGTTTACTCAGCTACATAGTGGCACAAATATACAAAGAATGCAGAGATGGAAGAAATTAATCCAAATGTGGTTAATCAACTTATGTTTTTTTGCTGCAAGACAAATCAAATTGAGATGTTTTTATAGAAATAAAACCATGTGTTCTTCTCCATGTGTATTCCTTTTTTAGTGTATAGAACAAAACATAGCTACAGAACAAAACAAACCATTTAATGATGCTCAAGTAATTAACTTGTTGCATTGGTTAGCACTGTTCTTGAATGTATTGTATAATAGAGTCAAGGTATTTTAATATCTTTGGTCACAGCATACTGTATTGTTTATGTTAATGTAATTAGTAGGCCCTTGAACACAATGAACAACACGCTTTTATAAGGATTTTTGTTTTTGTTTTTTTCAACTCTTTTCAGATGATTTGTTTAAGCAAGGCCAATATTCACAGTTCTGCTCAATTTTGGTTTTCATTTCTATCAGGCTGTTTGGTCACCTGTTTTCTTGTGTTCTTTGTTTTCCCGCCGTTAATCAGTTACCATGGATATTAATTTAATCATCTCAGCTGTTCATCATTTAGTTCATCACCATGTGTATTTAAGATCCTCACCTTCACTCATTCTTGGTGAGGATTGATGATTTATTTTGTATATTATGTAAATTTATGTATTTGTTTTTGTATAATGTCCTATTTTGTTAAACTTAGGTCATATTTACTTAACATGGTTCAAGTGACCCATTTCCAATTTTTTCCTCCCATGTGGCACAGATCGGATATGACCCACGGACGTGTAAACGGAAAAAAAACAACACATGGATTCCGATATTCTCAGATCAGTTTCAGGCCTCATTCATATTAGGAAATAAATATGATATGCCATGTAAGCGGACATAATGGATATTCCCGTCAATACGAGTTGTACGTCAATGAAAAAGCGAAGGTGGCGAATTACGTCAACTCAGGTGGTCACCAACCATGATCTCATGACTCTTTTCAATTCCCAGGCTGCAACAAGGGCTCTCTACGAATGTTTTGCTGACCTTTAATGGTGCAGTAAGCAAAAGCTTGTATTATCATTTCATCTGTGTTCATTGCAAATTGCGCCGTTTTTACTACTTACCTTTTTGGCCAAAAGTTCCTTGGACACAGAGTCCAAAATTCGAAACTTAAAAAAAACTTAAATAACTCACGTTATGTCAATCACGCTTACACACTACCTACGAAACTTTCGTCCATCAGAAAAAAATTCGGATCGGGTTAGATTTTTTTGCGTTTTACGCATCCGTAGCAAGCATTTTGAGAGGTGTTTTCGCATACGAAAATTTCTGACTCAGTGTGTGCAAGGACCTTAAGCTTTTCCAGGTCAGTACATCTACCTTGGGTTGTTTTGCTAAGTTTATAGTGTAAATGGAGATATGGGATATGGGTCACTTTTAAAAGAAGATGTAAGCTGGTCGTCAAAAAAATGTGGATATAGTCAACAAATCAGAATTAGGCATCAGTGTAAAGGTGAAAATGAAATAAAGTGTGCTGCCTGTCTTGGCCAGGACCCTCTTGCAAAAGAGATTTTAAATAGCAAGATTATATTAAGCAAAAGGAAAAAATATTAAGCAACACAACTGTTTTCTGAAGGATCATGTGACACTGAAGACTGGGACAATAGCTTCTGAATATCATGGAATAAATTACATTTTAAAAATTGTTAAATAGATAGATAGATATGAATATAATCAAATATATCAAAACACAATTATTTAAAATGATATTAAAACAGAAAACAGACATTTACAATTTAACAGTATTTTTCATCAATTGAATGAAACTGTAACGTTGCTGGCTGAATGATAGGAGAAAGCAGGATCCACATGCAGCAAACTTTATTTAATAAATCTAAAACTAGACAAACTCAGACTCTGGAAACAGGAAACAGGACACAGGACACAGGACACAGGACACAGGACACAGGACACAGGACACAGGACACAGGACACAGGACACAGGACACAGGACACAGGACACAGGACACAGGACACAGGACACAGGACACAGGACACAGGACACAGGACCTAAACAGCCAACATACAAAAACAAGAACTCACAAAGACTGAGACTAGACATAAAGCTTAAATACATGGACAAACAAGCTAAACAAGATAACAAGGGGGCGTGGTTAATCTGAAACACCTGGGGAGACTAATAAACAAGAAAGACTACAAAGGACTACAAAACATGGCACAGAACAGGAAATAACAAAAATGCACACCAGACAAGGGAAACACAGGACAGGAATCATGACAGAAACCTTGAAAGAGAATTCTATCAAAAACCTTAAAAAACAACCCCAAACTTTTGAACAGTATTGTGTTTTGCGCCATTATGATTCAATGACATTATGACATTACGACTTACTCATAAAGACATGCACTTGTTTGTTCCCTGAATGAATCAACATTTATGAACGAACCGTTTGAGTGAATAATTGAAATGTCACTTATTGCCACCCACTGGTGTAAATGAAATAAGTAAATAAGTAAATGAAAAATCCCCATCACTAATGCAATAACATGGACATTTTGCTGGTCGTTTTATTATGACACTATCCTGGAACAACATGCGCAATACATATTGTAGAATTGCTTGTTTTCATTCTTATTATAATTAATTTTATAAACATACTACATGTAATATAGACAATGTAATGAAACCGCTACCAAATACATTAGGCTCAGATATGTAAGTTAATGCATTAAAATTCCCTACGTATCTTCTCCAGCTCGGCTGTGTAACATTAATAAAGTTGTTCGAGATAATAATCTCACACAAATGCTGTGCTGCCGCGGGCCTGACATGTGAGGAACTATGGGTAGTCTGTGAAGATTTTGATCTGTCAAACAGCCATGAAAGCAGGACCCCCTTCCAGCTTGCAGGAGCGCAGGCCCACCCCTGCCGTGGTATTTACATGGTAATTAAGCCGTCTTTATTGGAGACCAGGTCTATCGTGCTGCTGACCGACCATGACCTTTCTGCCTGACCAGACAAGCATTAAACATCCAGAAATTACAACACGTCAAGAGCTGGACACTGCAACCCTGAGCTACCACAATGAGCGATTTAATGTTGCTATATTGAATCATGCAAAGGAGAGAGACAGACAGAGAGGGAGAGGAGCTAAGCACATCTGTATTCACAATCAAGGCTCCTCGTGTTTGTATTTAAGGAACCTGCTGGGATTTTCTAAAGCTCTTCGCCTATACACTTGTTAGTGCTCTTTGTTTTAGTCTTTTCGGAATTCTTACTTTAAATTGAATAGATTGAACGCAGCAAATAGCTCTGTCCCCATTTGAATTGAACGTATTGTAGGGAACATCATCAGCAGCAATGTCTTACCATAATTGGTGCAATTCAAGAAGTCACATAAGGCTGTTTCTGCATATTTCTCTTTATATAATGAAGCCTGAACAAGTGAGGGAACTGAGTGCTTTAAATAGTAATATGAATAAAGAAAAACACTTATATTTAGTGCTAGTTACAAAGGACCAATCTAATCGTAGAATTAAAACTTTTTTTTTTTTATAAATGTGCCACCCAAAGCAGTTGGTACTGTATATTCGTGAAGTCCTTGACTGGTTGGGAGCCAAGCTAACAAGATTAGTTACTGTGGATTTTCAGCTTTTACACTTCATATTGGTGGAGGTTCGTTGTGCGTTTGATCACCTAACATGCGATTAAGTTTTCCCAGTCTGGATTAGCTTCCTCCGAGGGGTCTTGTACGCTAGGTGTATCTCTGCACTGTAAGAAGCTTAGCGGAGAATATGTGCAGGGTAATAACTTTAGTTTTCTGTGCAGATTTATCCCTAAAGTTTAATATACACACAGTGATTTGTCACACAGGCACAAATCCAAGGTTACTTCAGCTACAACTCGGCCGCAGACATTCTAGTTAGCATTGTATGTGCATGGTTAGGTATGAAGCAGGTGTGTGTGTGTGTGTGTGTGTGTGTGTGTGTGTGTGTGTGTGTGTGTGTGTGTGTGTGTGTGTGCTTGTGTGAAAGCAGGAGATTGGGGCGTATAAGCACTAAACTGTTCAGAATTCATTGGAAAGTCATGACCCATTCTTCATGATATTGCTGAGATGCTGGATAATAGAGTCCTGCATTCTGCTGGTGAGGTGATATTTCCCTGATATGTAATTTTGGAGTATATAGCGTAATGATGTGAGCAAACATCTCTCTCGCTCTCTCTACAGAGTCACTGACTGGTCTGCTTGCTCAGCAGAAATAACAATAGGCTGATTTAAAAGCAAAGTCCATGCATTCATAAACAGGCCAACACACATACACAATATGAAATGCACTCATCACCAGGTAAATCTTTTTGTTCACTGCGCTCTTTTATTTCTAAATTTATGCTTGGCTAATACATTATAATCAAGATCAGCGGCATGGCCCTTATCCAAATGCATACAATACATGCTCATTCTAAAATTTGGCCCGTACCATACAACCTAATCCATTTCCACCCTAGGGTAGGGTAAATTTCAGAAGTAAAGAATTGGCTGCATTTTCAGTTCATGTGTTGGACCTTGAAATGAATTGGCCACACAGAACAGGAAGTTAAATTGTAATGATTGCTTGCTGTCTGTCTGTTTTCTCAATTTAGTTCTGAATGATGCACTAGCCTGAACCTGCCATGCGAATGTTGTGGGCTCATATTGCGACTTGTGCTCTTTTCAAAACGTGCCCAATATTTCCAGAAATGACCCGAGGGTTAGTTTATTTTGAGAGTCTCTCCTGTTGAATCCTCACAGTTAACCTTTTAAAAACTGCACCTATAATCACACACCAACTTGCAGATGTGTATTTAGATGCAGCAGTAAACCCAGATACCCAACAGATTATGGAGCTCTGCATGGAGCTGTCAGATTGGGTTTGTTATGGGAGTCATTTGCTCATGGCACTGCATGTATCCCAGGTCTGCCATGTTCAACTCTGTTGAGCATTGACCGAGCCCCTCTCCCTCCCCCTCTCCCTCCCCCTCTCCCTCCCCCTCTCCCTCCCCCTCTCCCTCTCCCCTCCCCCTCTCCCTCCCCCTCCCCCTCTCCCTCTCCCTCCCCCTCTCCCTCCCCCTCTCCCTCTCCCTCTCCCTCTCCCTCTCCCTCTCCCTCTCCCTCTCCCTCCCCCTCTCCCTCTCCCTCTCCCTCTCCCTCTCCCTCTCACTCCCCCTCTCCCTCTCCCTCTCCCTCTCCCTCTCCCTCTCCCTCTCCCTCTCCCTCCCCCTCTCCCTCTCCCTCCCCTTCTCCCTCTCTCTCTCCCTCCCTCTCTCCCTCTCCCTCTCCCTCCCCTTCTCCCTCTCTCTCTCCCTCCCTCTCTCCCTCTCCCTCTCCCTCTCCCTCTCCCTCTCCCTCCCCCTCTCCCTCTCCCTCCCCCTCTCCCTCTCTCTCCCCCTCTCCCTCTCTCTCAGCAGCTCAGGCATCTTCCCTTCTCCAAGCCATTTCCAATAAAGGTTTTGTAGTTCACAGTCAGTGTATTGTTTAGTCACCAACTGTTTAGTCAAACACTCAACCATTGTGTGTTAAAAAAGAAAAACACCCGTAATATTCTTTATGTAAGCAGGTCAAGTACTTGCTACCAGACTACTTATCGGTGGGGTTTCATTGCTGCTGAGCTCTAATGTTTGTAGAGTGCTTCTTAACACTTGCATTATCACAAACGCTGCACTTTATACTGGCTTTCCAAGCAATTTAGGACCATGGCAAACGTCTTCATTTGCATTCGAGTGGATAAAGCACTTTGCTTGTATGTTTTTATTAAAACCCAAAGATGTATCTGTTAACATCAGTTAATTGGTAACACTTTACAATAAGGTTCATTAGTTAAGATTAGTTAATCTATTAACTAACATGAACTAACAATGAGCAATACATTTGTCACATCATTTAATCTTTGTTGATGTTAGTTAATAAAAATACAGCTGTTCATTGTTCATATTAGTTCACAGTACATTAACTAATGATAACAAACTTTTGAAACTTTTGAAACAACCTTTGATTTTAATAATGTATTAGTAAATGTTGAAATTAATATTAACTAAGATTAATAATTACTGTATACAATTAAATTTAAGATTTAATATTCAACAATAATATTGATCTGCCTGCATTGACACCATTATATGAGAACTGAACTGAGCTGGACGATGACATCACGGTTTTCTCCAGAGAGGCTATATATATACTGTATATATATATATATATATATATATATATATATATATATATATATATATATATATGTGTGTGATCTAAATTAATAACTTTTTTACAATAAAAATGAAAGCTGGACTGTGACACTATTTTCTTCTGGAAACAAACTTTGTTGCATTATTTTCCTGTTATCTCTGTAAAGCTGCTTTGAAACAATCTATATTGTAAAAAGCGCTATATAAATAAATGTGACTTGACTTGTTGAAGTTTTATTTTTGCCATTTGTACCAGTATACAGCTAGTAAAAGTACATAGGAATTGTAGCAAAGCTCAGAGTCAACATTAAAAAGTCAACATAAGAGAAGTACTAACAAAACTACACACAATAAATAGACTTTGAGAGGGTACAATAAATGAAGAACAGTATAAACCTACAACAAACAAACACAATAAAGATTATTACCTCCATATCGGAGTAGTGCACTGTCCTGAGATAATACATAATATAAATATTTAAAAAGTACTGTAATAAAACATTCTCTGTTTAACAGAGACATACACATAAACACATACAAGGCATAAACTACCTCTAACATCTCTATGTAAAAGAATATAACACCTATTATTTTATAAAAATGAGACATATTTGTTCCCTCTGCCATATTCTCAGCCATCAGTCTGACCGTGGCTGGAAAAAAAAGTTATAAAACCGCACACTGTGTGAGATAATACTGTCTGGTCTGCCATATCTTGAATTATATATAAATATTGATATATATATATTGATTATTGCAATTCCTTATATGTGGGATTGCCGCAGTTTTCTATTACTAGACTGCAAATGGTCCAAAACGCTGCTGCCAGATTTTTAACCGGGCTACGCAAACGTGAACACATCACGCCAATTTTACGGTCGCTAAACTGGCTGCCGGTGCGTTATAGGGTCGATTTTAAAATATTGCTGTTTGTTTTTAAAACCTTAAATGGTATCGCCCCTTCATATTTATCTGAACTTTTGACAGCAAACGTGTCTGTTAGGTGTTTACGTTCCTCCAGCAGTCGAAATCTGTCCCAGCCTCACTCTCGATTGAAGTCGCGAGGTGATCGTGCTTTTGCTGTTGTGGGTCCTAGGCTGTGGAATACCCTCCCAATTTCCCTGAGAACACTGACCTCCTTACTTGAGTTTAAACACAAACTAAAGTTATATCTTCTCGAACAGGCATTTCCTTGATTTTTTTTTGACGAGGTTTTATATTATATTATGTTTCTGTCTTTCTGTTCTCTTACGAGAGGTTCTCTCGTATTGCGTAAGTTGCTTACGCATCGGGAAAGTCTTCTTTCTTCGAGATCTGAAGCCAAAAAATTAATTTTGTATTCATTGTCAACGCAGTGCAGCAGCCGGCAGACCTAGGCAGGCTGTATAAGCGTGCTCATTGGCTGCTCGGCGGCAACTGCTTAAGCCTATCAGTGAGCACTCTGAAACGTGGCCACCAATGAGGGCGCTTCGCGCCCTCCACACCCTTCTAACCGTCAGAATGGGTGTGGCCAGCGTGTATATAACCAGTGCTCAGAGGCTAAAAAATCTGATTTTCTTGTCTTCAGCGAAGCTCTTCGCATCGCTGGATCTTGAGAGCCGCTGCCGTTGAAACCAGCGACCAGCAAGCCTAGGACAGCGCCTGGAGAAGCCGCCCGCCTTCGCCGCCTTCAGCCTTCCGTGCCTGCTACGCTATCCGGCGTCATATCCTTTTACTGCTGTGTGTTCGCCTACTGCGACACACTTTTCTCTCTATCTAAAAGAGCATGGGGCGTTTTTCTCAAAATGCCCCGTTTTTCCTGCGGCTCGTGCCGCGCTCCGCTCAGCAACGGAGACCGCCACCTCATTTGCGCTCTCTGCCTGGGCCGCGAGCACGCCGCCACCGCACTCTCCACGGGCGGCTGCCCTGAGTGCGAGGAACTTTCAATGTCGACCCTGCGGGCTCGACTTGAAGTTTTCGACCAGGATGTCGCTCCGCCTGTCCCTGCTGGGCCGCGCAAAAAGAAGCGCCGCTCACAGCGACCGCCGGAGACCGACGAGGCGCTTCGAAGCTCGCCGGATCCTCTCCCTCGAGCTTCCCTCTCGCCTTCCCCGCCCCCCCTCCCGGCCGCGCCGCCGCCGCTTCAGGGGATGAGGCAGACGAGTTTGATGAACGCGCCGCAGACAGCTGTTCCATCCTGGCCTCTGACAGCGAGGAGTGGTCTACTGCCTCCTCTTCAGTCCAGGAGACGGGCCGTACTCGAGCGGGCGAGGACGCGGAACTTTTACGCCTCCTCACGCGAGCTGTTGAACAGCTGGGCCTTGATTGGTCTCCTCCTCAGGAGCCAGCACCGAACAGACTCGACGGCTGCTTTCTTCATCATCGCCGCCGACAGCCAGCGGCCAGAACCGCGCCCTTCCTGCCTGAGCTTCACAGCGAGCTCTCTAAATCGTGGAATGCTCCATTCTCCGCGAGAGTTTCTTCACACGCCTCATCGACGCTCTCACAGGTTGACGGCGCCGCTGAGAAGGGGTATAATGCCATTCCCCCCGTGGAAGAGGCGGTCGCAGCGCACCTTTGCCCGCCCTCTGGTTGGCGCTCAAAGGCTGCCCTCCCGTCTAAGGCTTGCAGGACCACATCAGCCCTCGTCGGCCGCGCTTTCTCCGCCGCCGGACAGGCTGCTTCTGCACTCCACTCTATGGCCATACTGCAGATCCTCCAAGCTAACCTCCTCCGTGATCTGGATGAGAAGGGCTCGGAGTCTGCTTCCATCACGGATTTGAGGAGCGCGACGGATCTCTCCCTTCGCGCCACGAAATCCGCTGCCCAGGCCATTGGACGGTATCTGTTAGCCCTGCATGTCTTGAGTTCGGACCGAACGACTCGAAAGTCATTCTCAAACCGAGACACGGTTACATCCCCAAAGCGATTGGAACCCCTTTTAGGGCACAAGTCATTTCCCTTTCGGCTCTGCCAGCATCCGATAATGGGGACAGTGATAACCTCCTATGCCCTGTCCGGGCGCTGAGAGTTTACATCACGCGCTCCGCCGCTTTCAGGCGTTCAGAGCAGCTCTTTGTTTCCTTCGGCGGACGCACCAAGGGTCTCGCCGCCTCGAAACAGAGCCTGTCCAGGTGGATAGTGGACGCGATTGCAGCAGCTTATGCCTCCAAACACCTGCAGTGCCCTCTGGGTATCAGAGCCCACTCTACTAGAGGCATGGCCTCTTCGTGGGCCTGGTCCAGCGGAATTTCTATCCACGATATTTGTATGGCGGCGGGCTGGGCCTCCCCATCGACATTCGTGAGGTTTTATAACCTGGAAGTTCCCGCCTTACAGGCAAAATTACTGTCAGTGTAACTGACATATATGCTCTGCCCAGCCTCTCATGTGCAGACTATGTTTTCATGCTGATGATATGTCTGGTGTGGTACTTGGGGTGAAGTGTTTTATACTCAGACCGGCTGGACCGCTCTGTTTCTCATTCCCCTTTACGCGCTGCTTTCCGGTGTTGGCCCGCGCTGCCGGCCGCCCGTATTCCACTCTGTGGCGCGGGGGTCTATTCTCTTCATGAAAGACCGACTATGTCGCTCTTTTCTTACCCTAATAAGTGCTTGTGTACTGTATGGGCTCGCTCTGCCGGCCCTACCATTTTGCACTGTTATACGCTTATAGACTGGCCGCGCCGCTCTATTTATATGTACTGAGTTATGTGCTTGTACTGTGTTGGCCCGTCTCTCCGACCGGCCACCTATTCTAGCATACGTACTGTGTGGGCTCGCTCTGCCGGCCCTACTAATTTGCACTGTTATACGCTTATAGACCGGCCGCGCCGCTCTATTTCTTATATTGTGTGAAGTGCTTTGTACTGTGTTGGCCCGTCTCTCCGACCGGCCACCTATTCCAGCAGAATGTTTTTCCCCGGTCTCCCTGGGATTCATGGGCTGGATGCTCGGCGCACACGGCGTTGACAAAGGGTTCCCGATGCGTAAGCAACTTACGCAATACGAGAGAACCTCTCGTAAGAGAACGTACTCGGTTACCTAATGTAACCTCGGTTCTCTCTAGAAGAGGGAACGAGTATTGCGTAACCTGCCGTGTCGCGCCACAAGCTTTTGCGCTTCTGACTGCGAAAACCAGATTTTTTTGCCTCTGAGCACTGGTTATATGCACGCTGGCCACACCCATTCTGACGGTTAGAAGGGTGTGGAGGGCGCGAAGCGCCCTCATTGGTGGCCACGTTTCAGAGTGCTCACTGATAGGCTTAAGCAGTTGCCGCCGAGCAGCCAATGAGCACGCTTATACAGCCTGCCTAGGTCTGCCGGCTGCCGCACTGCGTTGACAATGAATACAAAATTAAGGATAATTTTTTGGCTTCAGATCTCGAAGAAAGAAGACTTTCCCGATGCGTAAGCAACTTACGCAATACTCGTTCCCTCTTCTAGAGAGAACCGAGGTTACATTAGGTAACCGAGTACGTTTTCTGTGTATTTTATGTAAAGCACAGTGGTCAACGTTGGTTGTGTTTACTTGTGCTATATAAATAAATAAATAAAGAAAGATATATATAAAAATTCCCCTCAATACACATCAATACACCATTGAATCACCACATTTCAACATGTATATGTAACGGGGTTCAGATGTTATGGGAAGAAGGAGGCGGGAACCGGCGAACATTTAAAGACTTTTAATAAAAAATAAAACAAATACAAAATGAAAGTAAAAGCCAGCAACCCCTCACGGACGACTGCTGGCAACACAGAACATCAAATAAAACACAGGCCTGTTCCTCTCTCGCTCTTCACTGTCGTCACTCCTCCTTTATGCTTCCGCTCCTCCGTGAGAGATTCGAGACCGGTGCGTCTCGCAGGTGTCGCTCATCAGAGTAATCACGCCACCGGCCTCATGCCGCTCTCTCACGGCCCTCGGCCTCGTCCTGCTCGCCACATACCCCCATCGCCCCTCGCAGGCCGGGGGGTACCCACGAGACTGCGCTCTACTCCCCCCTCCCCCAGGGAGACCGGACACGGCGGCTGCGGTACCTGGGGGTATGGACAGACGAGGCGAGAGAAAAGGAGATGGAAGCATGAGGAGCGACAGAGACGAGAGAGGGGAGAGAGGAAAAAAAAAAAAAATTCTTGCTCCGGTTCCCGGACACACTGCCGCTCGGTCCTCAACCAGCTGAGAGTCACTCGCGGTGCCATGCGATGGTACTGGACATCCGTTGGGGAACGGCTCGACGCTCCTCCGCCTCCTGGCGGACGGCGATGGCTCCTCCGGTTGAGGGCAGCCGGCAGCGAGTCTCCCGTCCCCTGCTCCGCCCCCATCATGGCCGACGGCAACAGGCTCCGGCCCACGGCGAACGGGACTCCTCCGCTCCCTCTCGGAAGGCAGCCACCCCTCCTCGACCCAGGAGCACAGCAGCAAGCTCGAGCTCCGTCCCACCAGTTCTTCCATCGCTCCAGCACCATCGCCTCGGGCAGCAATCGGCGGCCATCGCTCCCTCGTGCTGCCCGACCTCCTCAGCACCGCGATCCCCCCCAGCAGCGAGGGCTCTATGACAGCGTGTCCCTCCTTCTTCCCGGGTTTCGGCACCAATGTAACGGGGTTCAGATGTTATGGGAAGAAGGAGGCGGGAACCGGCGAACATTTAAAGACTTTTAATAAAAAATAAAACAAATACAAAATGAAAGTAAAAGCCAGCAACCCCTCACGGACGACTGCTGGCAACACAGAACATCAAATAAAACACAGGCCTGTTCCTCTCTCGCTCTTCACTGTCGTCACTCCTCCTTTATGCTTCCGCTCCTCCGTGAGAGATTCGAGACCGGTGCGTCTCGCAGGTGTCGCTCATCAGAGTAATCACGCCACCGGCCTCATGCCGCTCTCTCACGGCCCTCGGCCTCGTCCTGCTCGCCACAGTATACTAAAATAGACATTTTAAATCACCCTTGTGTATTAGGGTGATTCTCCAACTAGGAGCACTTTTGGCACTGTGACCTTATGGAAGATTCACTCTCTTAAAACACACTTATCTTCCTAGCTTTATTCATTTGTCTTCTAACACAATATAACAGTGGGCAGTTTTAGAATTCCATAGAATATTATTATTTTTAATAGTTTTTCTGAAGAGTGCTTTCAAAGATGTCATTTCCACCACTTTTCAATTTATGTATTTTATTACAATATAATATTGTAAAACTGATTATTATGTATTAGTCAACAATTATTGTTTATTTACAGTCATTAATTAATGATATTTCTTCTTTTCGTTCAGGATTTCACCGGATGACATAACGATGGCCTACTCCAATGGATTTCAGCACGATGACGGTCACACGGATCAACAGGATAGGTAAGACCTTTCTCAACCTTGTTTCTAAACAAAATATCTACAAAACATACAGGGTTTGTTCCTCGCAAATATATCTCTCAATAAAATCGAATAACAAGATTTTGTGCAAATTCTTGCTCACGCTTCTCTTCTCGTGTTTTCTCTTTTCTCCTTAAGCTGCTTTTCTGGGGCGGAGTCCGCTTAACCTAATTACACGTGATTAGCTGCTCACCTGCGCAGCACAGATCAAGAGCTCAAAGATGGAACAAAGTTTCTGCAATTATTTATGTTGCCTTATATTGTAAATAAACCATATCTAACATGAAATATTTTGCATTTCATCTTTTATCTTATTATTTCCTTTATTCCTTGGTTATTTAGTCTACTGTATTCATAAAACTGACTCAGACTACAAATGGTTTTGAGCCTGGGTTACACCTATAAAAAAGAACTCAGCAAATGAACTCTTGCAGTGATGAGGATAATAAAAAAATATATATTTTACAGAGTCAAAATGAATTTTAAATTTGGAAATAAAGTTATATGATACGTCTAGGTGACTAATTAAATAAGTGTAACAAGATGCTCTTTTGGTTCATTCTCAAATCACGCAACATGATCATCCTGATTTAAACATTAATGCCGGCTGAGCAGCTGTGCTATCTATTTAAACAAAATTAGAACATACTAAATGCCAAGACATTTTGACATTCATGTTAATTTTTCAGTTCAACTTTCAACACAAATTATTATGCTGATTATGTAATTTGTAGTGAGAAGATTTGATTAGAAAAACAAAAACAATACAAAAACATTTAGAAGCATTTTCACTAGTGGTCTCAGTCTTCATGAGCCCGTCTGCAGGCTTCTCACTTGGCTTCAAAGTTCTCAGAGAGACAATTTTGCTGATTAGCCTATAGTCTGTGAAATTCTCAAAGTGTTTTGTTGGGTCCTGATCTTGAGGAATGTGGATACGGCCTGAGGAGTTATTTGCGTATCTATTTGTTTGTTTGTGTTTGGAGCGTGTGATGGCAAAGCTGTGAATAATTGGGCCAATTTGTATTCTATTTACCAGACTCTGATAAAGGCCTCACAGGATTTCCACAAATTGATTAACTCAGACGAGGCAAAAATTTATCACCAGCTGCTGCCGAGCATCCCTCTCAAATGCATCAAAGGACCTTATTATAGGTCACAACAGAGCGGCCTCCAGGAACAAGGTTGGGAGCCGCTGTGTTAGTGAGAGAGAGGACCAGCGTTTATACAGATGCTCCAGATTTGACCAAAGTGTGCAAATGCAATATGCTGAGGTTTGTTTGGAAATGTTATGTTATCATTGCTGTCGCTGGGGGAAGATTCAGGTTTTCATTTTCAATGAAGTTCAAGAAACAAACTGTGACAGCAAAACTAAGCAAATAAACCCTACATGTGCTAGTAAATTAATAATTTATGTACACTACTATAAAGCAAACATTCTGACCCCAGACTTTTGAAATGTTTTTGAAAGGCTGCCCACCAAGGTTGCATTTATTTGATCAGTTCTTTGAAAAATATAATGTAAAAAAAAAAAAAAAAAAAATAGTAATCTATCTTGTTTATGAAGTTGATTAACTGTGGCTAATATATCACATATAGTGTTCTGTGATCATAACTGTCACCTGGATTTGATATATGGTGTGATATTAATGTAAAGCAGTGTGACTTTTAGATTACGCAATGTGGGAGGATGAAAGATGGAGAATTAATAAGATGGAAATGTCTTAATGATGGAGTGAAAAAGTTAGAGTTGAGATTTATTTATTTATACACACATACATACATACATACAGACAAAACAAAGCATCATTATGGCTGTCAAATTATAATGTTTAGTGTGAATAATAATAATAATAATTATTATTATTATTATTTTAAATAATGTGATTATAGACATATAATAACTAATTATACCTAATGCCTGAATTCCAAAATTTCCATAATTATAATTTTGTATGGAGAAATTTAAAGGTGCTCTAAGCCAGGGGTTTTCAAAGTGGGGGCCGCCAGGGGGCGCCAGGGGGGCCGCAGCAAGTTGAAAAAAAAAAAGTTAAAAAACGTTAAAAAATAAATATTTGCTAATATGAGTATTGTTATGAAAAAACATTATAATAATTTGTCGCATAGCCTATCTGATATCTGATTGATCGGCTAGTGACAAGAATTGGCCGATTTTCACGTGATTTTCAGTCTGACATATGCCGATTCAAATGCACTCGGGCGCCGCATGAATAACATCCCGCAACATCAACATCACACATGCACACAGAACGCACATGTAGGAAACCTTGTGTATTACGGCCGTTTCAGATCGCGAGCGGCGCGTGAGCAGCGCAAATTTTTTTCGGCGTGCATGTTCAGAATCGGCTTAAATCTGTATCGGCAGGTCAAACTCAATGAAAAATCGGAATCTGCCTTGAAAATTGTAATCGGTGCATCTCATCTTTCTGATTGGCTGGTATCAAACACCATCACATAATCTGATGTCACCTAGATGTTTTATTTATTTATTTCTACATGTGCCATGCTGTAGTATTGTCGATGGGTTCAATACGGGGGCCTTGGCCAGAACCTAGTGGTATTTGGGGGGCCTTGGCATGGAAAAGTTTGGGAACCCCTGCTCTAAGCGATGTCACACGATTTTTAGGCCAAAACATTTTTTGTCACATACAGCAAACATCTCCTCACCATCTGCTAGCTGCCTGTCCCCTGAACACACTGTAAAAAAAAAAGCGGTCTCTGTAGACAGCCCAGGCTCCACAAACGGCAAGAACAACAAACTGGGCTAACCCGCACCACGAAACGTGAGTGTAACTCTACCGCTGCATTAACATGTGATGTGAATGTACGTCGAGTTTTACAGTATTGGGACTGAGGCGCCAGAACTGCAGCTGATAGAATGTACGCTGCAGCACGATACTACCATATTTTAGTTTCCATGCTTATTGTGTTTCCATAACAATGTTAGTGAGTAAATCTACTGAAATGGCCACAATAACAGTGGAGTGTGATGTGTAAGATGTAGGGCTACCACATCTATAAATTACTATTAGTATTATTTGAAGTTAACATAATAAAATACGTAGACCTACACCAAAAACTAGTTGAGGATAAATTCTTTAAAATTGAGCAATTCCAGCGTTATGGACGTGACATTTGCAGTCAAAACTTGAAATATAAATTCTCAGAAAATGCATTTAATACCAATATATTGAAATGTCTGTTTATATATCCATACTCCCTTAATAAAGGAGTCCAGACATTAGAAAAATATCAGTATACACATGCGTTTTATATTTAATATGAGGGAAATACACATGTGACGTGACACAAAAAATCTTTAACTTTTAGGTGGCAAAATATTTTTTTAGTAATTCTATGAATTACACTGTGCAAAACAAAAGTAATACTACCCAACAGATGAAGAAGGGTCGGCCTCCACAGAACATAAAATATTCTTTTTATTTTATTTTTTGTGGTCGCATTTATGAGGAAAAAAACAATGTTACGGACGTGACAGTCGCAGCCGCCTTAACCTAATGTTAGGCCCCAGGGCTGAGAGGTTTTGTAGGCCCCCCATCCCCTCGATTTATAGAGTCTCATTTTAAAAAAGTGTAATATCTAGGTAATCTACATCACAGTTGAGAAATTTCAACTTTATGCAAATGAGAAGCGATTTTCGCGAGCGACAACCAATAGGAAAGAAGCCTTTCAGTGGAGCTCAGAGTGCAGTGCAGGCAAGACAGAAGAGTTTGAGGGCAATTTCACTGTTTTATATGATTTGACTGTAACTAACCACAAACATGGATTTAATAAAATGTTGCATGGAAAAGAAACTGTCAACAGTCTCAGTGAGTTTAATTCATACATTAATAGTTCGAGTGTTGTAGTTTTATGATGCAAGTTTAGCACTGCTGCAGTTCATTTTACAGTTTCCCCTGCATTATGTTGACTATTAGGGACAAGAAAATGTATTATTTGTCAAATTCGGATGATGTTTTAGTAATTTATGACAGTATGAGTGAGTTTAATTTGTAGATTGATCGATCGTTAATCTAGTAAATTATTTAATCCACTGAACACTGCTGTGTGGTAATATAAAAACACTCTCACAACAGCATACTAGTCAAATTAAAATAATATAGTTGGAGGCCCCTGAACTTGGGAGGCCCCTGGGTTTCAGCCTAGGTAAGCCCGTGCATTAATGCGGCCTTGTACTGTCACTGACAGTTCTCCGTTACGGACATGACCGCTCTGAAAGCGACTTTAAAACTTTCACAGAGACCTCAAACAGAAAGCACAAAGCCTTTCTTTAAAGTGAATTTCGTTTTTTATTAATTGTATCTTAATTTTAATCAATGTTTCGTCAACCAATTGCCTGGATTTAATAAATAAGAATTAAATATAGTAGAAAATAGATAATCATGACACGGAGGCGCCGGTATGTGAACTGGACTCTCGTCTCATAAATTAACCGAAACTCAGCGTATAAGGTACTTGCCTCACAGACCTGAGAAATATATAGAAAGCTTGAAATGTCTACTTTTAAACAGAACAATTCAAAACAAAAGAAAACAGACTGCTCTCTGCTTATGTAATCCGTATGAAATGTGCATTTCTCTCTGGCGCATTCACTACTGCGAAGATCGCGAGTCAGCATCATCAACTTCATCTTTGCACGCACATTCTTACACATATTTCCTCATGTCTTCTCACATTCCTATCAAAAGAAGAAATAATACTATAACACTACTATAATATTATTAATAATACTATACTATATACTATATTATAACACGATAACAATACTACTATGTACACATTCATTTAAAACAAGATGCACACCTTGACTAATTATTTATGGTATATGATTAAAATAAATATTACAAACATCAATTACATTTCTCAACAATACACTATTATTATTAGTGATGATGAGGATGGTAGTAATGACTAGTATTATTATCATTATTATTATTATTATTATAAGAAGCATTACTACTACTATACTATAAGGATTATTGTTATATAAGTATGATCATAAATATATATTACTGTTATTGTTATCGTTTTATTTGACATTTTATTTTATTCATTTATTTGACCTTAGTTATTTTATACTTCCTGACATAATTATTACTATATTATCTCTCATTATAGGATTCCATTTTTTTTGCTGCCATGATGCCATTACAGCTATTGTTATTGTTGTTGTTAATGATAATAATAATAATGATATTATTATTATTGTTGTTATTGATATTATTGTTATTATTATTGTTATTGTCATTGTTGTTGTTGTTGTTATTACTGTTATAAATAGTATTACTAAAGTAATCGTATTGATTATACAAAATTTTGTCGTGTCTCCGTCCTGCTATCCTATAGACATGATGGTCCCTGGGCCGGGGTTTTTCAGGGTGGGGATGCCGGTGGGGCCTGCTCCCGGGGTGCTCTGGGCTGGGCTTGGACGGCCGCAACACTATTGTCTTTTTTAATGCATCTAATTAGTTGTTCTTATTAAAAAAAAAATAAAATAAATAAAAAAAAACACATATAGAACAGGGTAAGCATGGTGCGTTACTTCTGACCGAGGTTAGTTAGCACAGCGGTGGCAGAGGTCAGAATTCCACTCGGGCCTTGCCATCAACTGGCTACCCCTGGGTCTGTGTTTCATGCCATGTCTCATTTTAATGCAACATATTAGATTAGGAACATTGTCACATTAACTAGGCCAGGGTTGGCAATCTGGTGATAGCGGCTTGTCTGCGATTGGTGGGAGTTGCCAGGGTACTTGGGGTGTTCTGGGCTCTGCGGTATCTTCCCTTGTTGATGGGCGGCACGTTCTGGGCACATCCTACAGGATGTGGGTGGCAGGGCGGAGACATGACAAAACACAACACGACTGGATAATAGCGGTAATTACTTGCTACTGCATTTAGTTATTTATTGTATATTATGATGCTGGTGGAAATAATGGTAGTAATTATTGATATTATCATTTTTATTATTATTACTATCGTTATCATAAGTAGTCGGAATGGTGACAGTAGTATCCTTTTTTTTTTTTTTGTTAATTATTTTGTTTTTGTTTTTATTTTATTGTTATTATTTTGTTTTATTTGCCTTGAATAGTTTTTTTTGTTGTTGTTGTTATATTGTTAATGTTATTAATGCTAATATGTCATTAGCTATATAGAGCACATGTACATAAACATACATTTCTATTCAGAAATTCAAACAATTCAACTGTTGTTCCGTTGAGATCCAAAAAAAAAAAAAAAAAAAAAAAAAAACTTCATCTTTGCAGCCGACACTGACACAGAAAACACTTGGTTATTAATGAACAATTAAAATGTCTCCTTGCTATATTTGACATATTCATAATCATTACTTTTGCCGGTGCTTTGTGGCAGCTTTTAGATGCTTTATTGGCAGCGCCACCCTTACATGTTACATGAACGCGTCACCACCGCATCAGCACCGAAAACAAGATTTTTTTCAAATCTAAAATCAAAAATCGTGATACGAACCGAATTGTAGGTTTGGTCTATCGTTACAGCCCTAGTAAGATGAGAAAGCAGGAGTTTAGTCGTTTGTCATAGTTGTAAAAAAAACAATGGCTATCTGAATATCTTTGCCAAGCGCAAACCAGTACAGAAGTAATCAATAAATTATCGGGGAGGGTCATGCCTTTTTTTACAATCATTTTGGAGGGTCATAGAAAAATGTATTGCTGGCGAAGGGAGGGTCAAGTCTTTTTTGACTACAGATCTCAAAACTCCTCCGGTAGCCCCTTAAATAAAAAACGAACAGTCCCTTAGAGCACCTTTAAGCTTGAAGTATCACTTTCATCTAGACACATTTTTTTAAGGTTGAACTACTTTAACTTGATATGAATCATTAAAAAAAAAAATCAATAATAATAATAAAAAACACTACTTGTAATGTAATTATTCATTTTGATTCACTGTTTAATCGGAAAATTTTGTAATTTGATTACAAATTTGAAATGATTGACAGCCCTAACATAATACATAGACTTTGGCTTTGGAAAAGTTATAAATCTTTGCAAATCACACGCAGGGCGGCGCACAGACATGTTTAGTCACATACACACAGAGATATTATCCAGCGGAGCTAAAGGCTAGGCTCAGTGCTGCAGAGCTGATGTACTCTCTGTATGTCTGCCCTGCATCAGTTCCCTGTCTGGAGCTGGCTCTCGGTGACAGATGAAAAAGGAAGCTCACCGCCAGTTTGGCCTGTCACACTGTATGTAGAATTACTGCTCTGCTGCTCCAGCCATCATCACTTACTGCTCTGCCAAATCAATCAGCAGAAATAGAGAGATAGGAGCATGGATGGATAGCACATGGGCAAAAGTAAATTGCAATTTTGTGATGTTTTTTTTTGTACCTCTCCTAATGATTGTGCAGGTTTGAATGTCACTGTGTTTTCTTTCTTTCTTTTTTTTTTTTTTTACAATTTATTAAGTAGAGTTGCAACGTCATTGATAAAGTATTGAATTTCACAGCTTTTTTGGTAATTTGTACAGTGGGCAATAAAAGTTTGAGATCAGAATTAAAAGTAAATCTATTTTGTTGCTGAAATAATTGATGATTCTTTTTTTAAATATTTGTCAAAAAAGGAGCAGTTCCCCTAAAATAGTCATTATTTCATTGTATCATCATGTTGTTTAAAACCAGTAAGCTGTTATTTCATATATTAAAGGGGTGGTATAATGCCCTTTTCACAAGATGTAAAATAATTATTTAATGTCCCCAGAGTGTGTATGTGAAGTTTTAGCTCAAAATACCCCACAGATTATTTTTATATAGCATGTTAAAATTGTCACTTTTGAGGGTGAGCAAAAACACACCTTTTTTGTGTGTGTCCCTTTAAATGCAAATGAGATGCTGCTCCTGGCACAGAGGACGGAGCTTCGATTACCTCCTCACACAGACATGCACTGAAAATATCAAAAACGTTTAGCCTTTTATGTTCAAACTGGAGTCAGACAAAGATTGAGAGACTCAAGAAGAAGTGACAGCATATATAATGCAACAGGACATTTCTGAATGGTTAGTTGATGAATTTATGTAGCTTATGTGTAGGTATCTTCTAGTCGGGGGCGGGGTTTATGTAAATTTTAGGGTTAGTGATGTCACTAACCCAGGAGGTATGTCGTGTAGTCCCTACCAGCTGTTTGTTGTAGTCCTCAAAAAGCAATTTCTTTAAAAGAAAATATCTCCCTTTGCTTTGAACTTTGAGAGTTGTAACTTTGCAGATGTTTATGCTCAAACAGCAACATTGCACAATAACTAAAGTTAAAAAAGTGAAATCATATCAACCACCCTTTAAACATTCCATTGCGACCACAGCCCATCAATGGGCACCATATTTGATTTGTTTATCACAGCAGAAAATCATCAGTGAATGATGGCTTAAATTTCTCTGAAAAGTATCGAATGACTTCAGAAAACGTACAATATAGTGTGCAAGTCATGTGGACTTATGGACCACTAATGCATTTCCATGGTACTTTTATAGTGCTTTGTCCTTTCTTTGGAGCTTTACAGCCTGTGGCCCAAACAAAAAGTGTTTTTTTTTTAGAAAAATAAATATTCATCTTACATGATTACAAAAAAAATATATTTTTCATTATTTTTAATTATTAGAAGAAAGGTCCGGACCAATCCAAACACTTTCAATCCCAAAAGCACTTTTTGTGATTTCACAATTTTTTAGAAACAACACTGCTGTACTGTTTTTCTTTTTTATCCTTATGTTTTCCTTGCAATAACGTGGAGGTGGATTGTTGGAATGAAGTTTGTGTACAGCTCTGCACAGATGGTCCTGAGATCAAGGGGCAAAAAACATACTGTCCAAACTTATTTATGACCAAAGCAATTTTATCACAAAGCTTTGGACTCAGTCACTCACTCATCTCCCAGACTAGAACAGAGCTTCAGTGTGGATTTGGAACAGTCCTCATTGCAGAACAAGACAGTCCACTAAAGCATGCACTTCCACTCAAAGCCTGCCACAAAACGAGAATTGGACTTATGAGACAATATGTCTTCCAACCCACTCATGGCAAAAATGTCTTTACGGCAAACTGGACTTCATTACATCGCAGAAAACAAAATCTCGGAGAAAAACAGTCTGTCTCAGAGAGAACATTGCCACAAACTCCCTGGAGGATTTCAACATGGATATCATTTAAGATTCCCCAAAGGATTTCCACATGGACACCGTTTTTGTTGCCCCACAAAATGTAATTACCTCCTTCAGCAATCCCATTTGTACCACATGAAAAAGTAGAAGGACATGTGTAAAGTGTTCCTACATAATAAGTCTGACTTTTTGAGTGAATGTATTGATTCAAGGTGCATGCCTATTACACAGGACAGACTTGCATATATTGTAGATAAGGGAATCTATTATGGAAGACATGTGGTATAACAAGCAACAATGGCATTTCAAGATAGCAGAGTGCAATTGGATAGTGCTGGTAATTCTGCAATGGAACCATACATCAGCCTGCAAAGTTATTACTCACATCTTTATGCCTTTTTCCAGAACACAGATGCACTTCTTAAGTAGTATTCTTTCTTGGTTTTCCTTCATAATTTGTCCATCCTACCTTTCTTTTCTTTCAATTTTCTTCCCTTTTCCTTCTTCCCTTTCACTGTCCCTTCCACATATATTATTAATAATGGTCTGTATGTGTACAGTAGAGTGGGGGAAAAAAGGTTACACTTTATTTTGATGGTCCACTTAAGACATTCTACTAACTATAAGTAACTTTGCAACCAACTCTCATTAGAGTATGTGTAGACTGTTAGTAGACCGTTAGGTTAAAGTTATGGTTAGTAGAATAAGTTTATATGTAGTTGCAAAGATACTTATAATAAGTAAAATCTCTGCTGGGGGACAGTCAAAATAAAATGTTAGCAAAGAGATGTAACAGCGGGCTGCTGCATGCACAATGATAGAGTTCACAAACAAAGTCTTTATTTAGAATAACAAAAAAGTCAAGTCACCTTTAATTATAGAGATTTATACAATAGAGATTGTTTCAAAGCAGCTTTACAGTTATAACAGTAAAATAATGCATTTTGTCTGTCGTTCAGCTGAAGTTCAGTGTTGATTCAGTTCCATTGGAAAGATCATCAATTAATAAATTAGTTAATTTCATCTATAAAGCAGTTCTTTAAAAAAAATTATGTCATCGTCCAGATCAGTTCAGTTCTAATCCAATAGTGTCAGTACAGTCAGATCAATAATATTGTTGAATATTAAGTGTCCCCAAATAAGCAAGCCAGAGGTGACAGTGGCAAAGAACCAAAACTCCATCAGGAGACAGAATGGGAAAAAAAAATCCTTGAGAGAAACCAGGCTCAGTCGGGGGACCAGTCCTCCTCTGGCCAATGAACGAACACGGTGTCATTATGATTCAGGCTGCATCACAAGTCAGAATTCAGATCGGGATTGGTAGCATTCCAGTTAATTTTGCTTGAAGAGCTATTCTTCATGCCGGTATGGAGCCGAAGCTGGCCAAACATTCAGTGGACATCTAAGAATACGTAGTAGAAAATGCAAACCACATAAACTAAAAAAAAGAACCGACAAGTATAAATACAATATGATCATAATAACGGATCAGGCCGACATCCACATCCCGGAAGTCCAAGGTGGAGCTGCTGGCTCATGGGACGGAGATGGGGGCTCGGCAGACTGGGGTGACAACGGGGAAGCCAGAGGGAAGGAGAAGCCTGGGGGAGCCGAAGACCCTGAAGTCCGTGGCAGAGGCAGGGTGATGACTGACTGGGGCTGACCCGGAAGGACGAGGGAGCCCGGAGGAATCCTAGGACTGACGGAACATGATGGAGTCGAAGGAAACCAGAGATGGGCCTGGAGGCTTGAGGTGAAGCTTGGGAATCCTCATCCTCATGCCGAGCTGGTGACCGGGAAGCCCAAGGTGCAGGACGACACCAGTGGAACCAAAGGAACCAGCAAAGGAGATGGTGCCAGGAAATTGGTTGCGAACATTGGAGGAGGATGATTTCCGGATGGGGCTGGAGTATCCAGATAGCTGGACGGGACTGGCGTGGACGGCGAAGTCTCGAGGGTGGGGACTTAGGAAGAAACTGGATCCGTGGACCACAGATCAATTAGGCATTGGTCCTCTTCTGTCTCTGAGATGAACTGGACAGCACACTTCGACTCCGGGGTGACCCAGGTGGCAGGCTGTAGTGTTCAGCCTGTGGTAGTCGCGGGATCAGGCTCCTTCTCTCCCTCGGAGATGGTGATAGCAGAACCGCTGTGCAGGAGCATCCACCCCAAGTACTCCACCAAAGTCCTCCGCTCAAGTTGGAGGAAGAGACGCTCTACTGGTAAGTCCATGTGTGTGTTTTTTACTCTTTTTGAGTAACATTTCTTCTGTAACGGTGGTCTGCAGCACGCACGACGATAGACAACGTCTTATAAAATTTACTGTAGAATAACAAACACTCAGGAGATATCTCCGAATGCATAGGAGAAAATGCAAACCACATAAATTGAAACGACAACCGACAAGGGACTGAACATAACAGGGAGGGATGACTAACATAATGATTAGCTTTCCTGTTGCTCAAACAGTAGAGCGTTGGCGCTTGCAATGCCAAGGTCGTGGGTTCAATTCCCAGGGAAAGCAAGATATGATAAGATTGCGTCTGCCAAATGCATAAATGTAAATGTAAAATGACTGACAGGTGATAATTATACGTAACCATAGAAAAAAACAGAGGAGGAGATAATCAGTAACAAAGAAAATCAAAACTGAACAGAACTAAATGAAACCGAATATAAAATTCAACAACCGTGACAAAGGAATGTTCAGACATTATTAGATACTTAAGAATACTTAAAAATATCTGAATGGCTTTGCATTAGATACAAAATATCAAATCAACGGGCATCGACCAACAAATGATGCTGGAGATTTTCTGAGAACTAACTTTTTGTGGCCCATGTTCAATAATTCTTAACCACTAATTTTTCATAGATGTATGATATCAATCCCCCTCAAGTACACACGTAAGATTAATTGATTAGCAGAATAACCACTGGTGTAGTTCCATTATATTAACTGTAAACATATTTCAGTGAGTTTGACAACCAGTAAATGACCAAGACTGTTTTTCATAATTTTGAACATGATTTTTTTTCATAATTTATAGCCAAATAAACTTCTTTTTGTGATTTTTTGCTTGGCTTAGGTGTCTACATATTTGGAGCCATTTTATATGTAGTAGAATCTCAATGAATGCTGTGTGAGAATTATGTTTGATTCGGACAGGATTAAAATCACAAAGAAAGTCTATAAAGTATAAATATATCCTTAGGGACAGCAAGTCCTGTCCGAGTAGGGCTTTAGATCATGTGTCTGTAATATTTTTTGGGCCATTTTTTTACATCAATGGACTTCCTTGTACTTAGTTTATGCAATATTAAATTATGTAATATTGCAAAAATGTGCATCAAATTCACTGAACATGAACAATCCATCTGAAATGGATCCATCGGGGTTCTGCTGCTTTCACTGCCACAGAAATGATGAGAGTCGTCGGCCTGGTGCTTGAGAACATGTTCAGTCAATAACTTTACTCATGAATTGCATTTGTATTCAATTACAAGCAATGCTGATATCTCATCCTGCATAATTAGAAATGCATTTTAATAAAAGCATTGCATATTCCATATTGTCAATAATCAGGCCAGTATTCCAGCAGCACAAGGACGGACGGCAAACAGTTCTGTATGGGAGACACAGGCCTGCTCAAACATACAAATACACACTATGGATTTACAAAACAGTTGAAAATGCTTTTGATCATCACACACACTCTAAAACACATGCTTAGAGACCGTTACAAAGAAAAGATGTGTCTCAGCCCCTAAGCATCTTGCCAGTTGGACCTCCTTTTTCCGTCTCATGCGAATCCACAGATTCTCAGCCTCGGGAGATGAGGGAAAGTCAAGAAAAGTGGCATGTCTTTAAAGCCACAAGATTAATAAACCACCCACAGCTCATGTCAAATTGGAAATGGAATTCTGCATGTAATCACATGGAACCCTGGCTGCGTGCGAGCGCACGTGTGCGAGGGAACGTGTGTGTGTGTGTGCGCACGCCGGTTTGTGTTCGGTTAGAGCCCGAGTAAATAGAAGCCAATAAAACTGCGTCAGAGGCGTACTTTCACCTGCATATCCCCGGCTTGATAAATACCACGCCGACCAAGAGAAAATTGCCTGCAAAGGACAAGGTGACTAATTTTCGTGAGAAAAGTTATTAAGGTTTTTTTATTATTATATTTTTTTCCTCCTCCCTCTCCGCTATGAAGGACTTACAGGTTGTTTGAATGAAAATGAGACCTGTTCAATAATACATAAGGCCTCGAGAAAAGACCATTACCAAAGAATATGTTTTATGAAAGCCTGGTAAAATGGGATATATTTCCATGGTGGCATACATCTTTGAGACAAGATAAATGGCAGAGTGGTAGAGAAAGTGCCCACAGTGAGCTAATGCAGTGAGGCTGAAAAGCCTCTTTATGCGTAAAAAACACCCCACGCATTAACTACAACCAATTCTGAACTTGACTTTAACACTGCCGAGTCCAGTGCTGTATTCATTATGGAGATTGTTTAGTGTACTTCAGTCCCGGGTGCAACCGTACAGATCTACGCTTGCTGATTTTGAACTGATGTTAGCATTTATGCTCGGAATTGCATTAATACTTGTTATAAGCTAAATAATTTAAAATGAATATAGCATACTTTGGGAATAGTCACTGTGTGCATAATAAGTTCCTTAATGTGTTGTGTTTGTTACCGTAAGTAATGTAAGGCTTGTGTATTTAAATAATGTCAGTTGTGCATTTGAGGTGTTCTAGTGTGTGCCGATTGAATTAGAAAGCTTAGTTTCCATCTGTCACGGTGGCTGTACAGTGATTGTTCCAGTGGCTCTCTCTGTTTCAGTCCCAGCATGCATCAGCGCAGCATGAGCTATCTAATATGGATTTAGCCACAAAACAATGAATAACTTAAAATGGGAATAAACAAGAAACTTTCTTTCTTTCTTTCTTTCTTTCTTTCTTTCTTTCTTTCTTTCTTTCTTTCTTTCTTTCTTTCTTTCTTTCTTTCTTTCTTTCTTTCTTTCTTTCCCATGTCTCTTTCCCATGTCTCTTTCCCATCGTTCTATTTTCTCTTCCTTTCTTCCTTTTCCTTTTTCCTAGCTTTTATTCTATTCCGTTCTTTTTTCATTCTTTCCTTTATTCCACTCCCTCTCATATCTCTTTCTTTCCTTACTCCTTTACTTCACATTTTACCTTTCAGAATCATGAGTCACAGACACAGAGGGTGGAGCTGCTGCTCTTAAATGGTCCGACTACCTCAGATTTCTTCCTTTCAGTCCAACACTTGAGCCATGAGGAAGAGAAAATCTTTACTGAGCATTTACTGAAAAGCCTCTTGAGAAGGTGCCACTCAGCTGAGCTGAGATGCTCTTAGAGGCAGATGTAAAATTAAGCTGAACTTCTGATGGCTTTTATATTAAAATAAATGAAAAAGATTCATCACTGAAGTGTTCTTTTTTTTTGCCTCTACTTTATTCACGATTGCCAGTAGGAAAAAAGAGTAAGACGTGCGGTTGGGGTGAGGGAGTGGGAGATTCTCTGTCTCTGTAGAAAGAGAGAGATTAACATAACACCCACTCAGCAATTACTGACATTTTAAGAGAAGAAAACATGTCTTCAAGTTAAATACCTGGATTCAAATTACTTCTGTTTTTTTCTTTATCTATTTCTTTTTTCATCATTCATTCTATACAGGCATATGTATGACTCGGCCTTATCAGTTGTGCATTCTATTCAGAGGGAGAGATTGCAAATGAGAATTCCAAGCAATGTCTGTAGCAACATTTCTTCTAACCATAACTAAAAATAATTGGTGGAAAAATGTATCTTCATTCTTTTGTTTCTGGAAGGTGTCAAGGATATGTAATTGCTTTTAGTTTGAGTGAGTTCAAATTATGGCTTTAGTGATTTATTATTAGTTAAAGGCCCCCGAGAGACACTTGAGCATTATTCTCTGTCTCTCAAGCAGTATACACTGGATTAATATACTGAACATCATAATGAAATAGTCTGAACATAGTCTGAATCTGTTGCTGCAAGTAAATGTCACATATTACATAAGTACATTTTTCAATAGAATGGCAGTAGGTAGTTCAGCTTAACCGTAACAAGCTAATAGTAAGTAGCAATGTGACAAAACTCTTACCTTCCTAACTTCCTAAGCAAACTCTGGCAATAGCCAAACACTTTCAAATAAAATGTCTTATCTCATTTGAAACACTAATAAATCTGATTCATTTAATGAATATATTAATACATTATATTGTAATTCACCAAAAATAATTTATAAATTCCATATATAAAATGATATAATAAAATGATTAAATAATAGCCTTCAATTTAAGTTAATCTTGAATACATTCCATCATATACAGTTAAAGAGAAAGAAAAACTGCATTATACCTTCAGCTGCGAGGTTTCTCTGCATAATGCAGATATACGCACATACAGCTGGCTAATGAGAGGTCTGTAATCTGGGTCTGTATAAACGGTGTATATTGTGAGAACTGATGAGAATGGCACACTTGGCACTGCTCAAGGATTGGGCGAGAGCGTGCCTGCAAACAGCGGCAAGTATGACGAAAGTGACGAAAGGCTTTAAAGAAAAGCGTGTGCGGAAAGCCCTTATATGTAGATGGTTTGGGTGTGTTTTATGCAAAAGACTAACTTCGTGCACGTGGCCGTTAATTTAGGGGCTGTTTACACAACACCCTTTTAAACTAAAAACGTAAAAACTTTTTATGCATTTTGACCATTCATTTACGCGACAAAGGCCTTTTGGGTGCCTGAAAATGCTAACTTTTGAAAACGGGCTCCAAAGTGCAAGTTTTTGAAAATGGTCTCCGTGTGAACAACAAAAACGCGAATCTCTGAAGACAAAGACGTCATGCACATGCGTATTACGTGTTCAGTCTATAGTGTTTCATCGCCATCTAATGGCCTGACAGCAGAATACAGGGTTTTTAGTCGTTTCGCGGATCCGTTTGAATTGGGATCGTTTTGACAATGGCGTTGTCTGTACACGGAAAACTTAAAGGAAAAAGATATCATAAACGTACCCTTAGAATACTCCAAATTCACTAACATCAGAACAATGTTAAGAACAAATTCATGTGCGTACGAACATGTCATGAAGATTTTTCGTGAGAAGCTCTTCTGTGCATACAAATACGGAATAATCTACGGAATTATTAGCCAATGAGACCCAGTGTTTGTGTGTGTGGACATACGCAAGTATGCGCATGACTAAAACCGTTTCGCAATCTTGACACCACTCACACTAAGTGTAAGAGGGAAGAGTCGCAGGCAATTAAAAGACCTAAAACTGATGCTTGAACACACACACCAGGGAGTGGCTGAGAACAATTTCAGGCAAGGTTGTATGGTGATCCTTGGGGAAGCCTGGCTCAGCTAAGAAAGGACTTTAGAGAGCAAACTGAAGGGGAAGGTTACAGGGAGAATTAAAAAAAAAGGATCTATCTATCTATCTATCTATCTATCTATCTATCTATCTATCTATCTATCTATCTATCTATCTATCTATCTATCTATCTATCTATCATCTATCTATCTATCTATCTATCTATCTATCTATCTATCTATCTATCTATCTATCTATCTATCTATCTATCTATCTATCTATCTATCGTGAGCTTAGAATTATAAGGTTCTATCTCCACTTTTGGTCGAAATTGAGTTTTTGACATAATCTGATCCATTAGGTGTTTATTAATGCCTGTGTGGTGTTATTTTTTGTAAAAGAGTAGTTATTAGTAGTTATTAATAAAATAAAAAGGTTCCATCTCACAAAACATAAACCGAGTTGGGATTATAAGGTTCTATCTCCAGTAGATTCAATATCCAAGCAAAACCCTGAATGAACACAGACGGACCAATCAAAACCCCCCTCTTAGCTCTGTAGTCTGGACATTTGAAGCCGGCAAAAGATGGCATTTCCATCTTTCTATCTTTTTTTTTATAACGAATCAATCGTTATTTCTTTCTCTCTTACTAATCTATCTATCTATCTATCTATCTATCTATCTATCTATCTATCTATCTATCTATCTATCTATCTATCTATCTATCTATCTATCTATCTATCTTCAAACTTTATCTATCTATATATCTATCCTTAATAACTAATCAATCTTTCTTTCTTTTTTACTAATCCATCTTTCTTTCTTTCAAATATTTCTTTCTTTCTAAATAATCTATCTTTCTTTCAAACTAATCCATCTTTCTTTCTTTTTAACTAATCCATCTTTCTTTCTTTCTTTCTTTCTTTCTTTCTTTCTTTCTTTCTTTCTTTCTTTCTTTCTTTCTTTCTTTCTTTCCTTCTTTCTTTCTAACTAATCTATCTTTCTTTCTTTCTAATATATCTTTATTTCTAACTAATCCATCTTTCTCTCTTTCTTTCTTTCTTTCTTTCTTTCTTTCTTTCTTTCTTTCTTTCTTTCTTTCTTTCTTTCAACTAATCCATCTTTCTTTCTTTCTAGCTAATCCATCTTTCTTTCCATCTTTCCATCTTTCCATCTTTCTTTCTTTCTTTCTTTCTTTCTTTCTTTCTTTCTTTCTTTCTTTCTTACTAATCCATCTTTCTTTCTTTCTTCCTAACTAATCTATCTTTCTTTCTAACTAATCCATCTTTCTTTCTTTATTTCTTTTTAGCTAATCCGTCTTTCTATCTTTCTAACTAATCTTTCTTTCTTTCTAACTAATCCATCTTTATTTTTTTTTAAATGTTTCAGAGCACAGAGGGGGTGGGGGTGGAAAGGGATGAAAACATAACTTTCATGATGTTACACAATATTTTGTATGTTTTAATCTACTAAATGAACCGTTTTTAATGTATGAAAGATGCTTCCTAAATGTTTTTACAGTACAGAGGAGTGGGGTGTAGTATGTGAAGAAAACATTTTTTGTTTAGCTGTAATTTTTCCATGTCCATGTTCTTTGAAAATAAAAATATTTGTTTTTCTTACAAACTTGCTTGTATACTATACTATTATATATTATGTTATATACTACAAGCTGTGTGCTTGTATTATAAATATATAAATTGATTCAAATCAATGGTTATACACATTTATTCTTTGAAATGTGGGGTTTTATTTGTAAAAGTGGAGATAGAACCTTATAATTCCAAACAGAATCAGAGCTCTCAGAATTATAAGGTTCTATCTCCATTTGGGCCATCTTATAAAATCCCATTTCCAAATGTGCCAGGATTTTGATATTCTATCCTCAAAGTACCTGTAGGGTGATGGTCTTATTGAGCTATAATAGTAGGTTATACTACATAACAGTTTTGCCAGCTGGGATGTAAAAACTTTGATGCTCAATATCTCAGAACTACCCTAAACGCAGATAGAACCTTATAATTCTAAGCTCACGATATGTATATATATATACCCTAACCACACAGGGTTGAGGTAGGAGCAGAGTGAATTGTACAAGTATTTTGTAAAGGAGCACCCCCACTGCCCTGTGGGCTGCTAAACCAGACATTAAATTAGTTCTGTATTCAATAGGAAATAGAAAACGCCTGTTTGTTGCACACAAACAGTATGAATTCTTATAGCAATATGTGACATTCACGGTTCATTGACTAAGACAATTTGTATGTACTTTATTCTGTATGCATCCCCTGGTGAAACAGAAACCAGTGTTTTGATTACAAAATCATGAAGTAAAGAGTGTCAAAGCCATCTTTTCCCTCTCTCACTCTCACTCCCTTTCTCTTCCTAAGCGTTGGAGTTTGAAAGTATCCCAAATGAATTCCTTCGCAGGTGATTTGTTTGAAGAATAGTAGCTCTGATAGATTTAGGGTGGAAAGGAAGTCATAACCACATCAGTGCCTCTGACAGCTGGGCAGGGAGAGCGGCAGCGGGTGGCTCCATCACTCAGGAGATGACTGGCTCTTTACATATCTCAGGCCTCGTGCCAATAGCTGCCTCTGCCTGCTCTTCTCATCCATTCTGTCTGGAGTTCAAGAGTTACAACATGCCATAAATCCCACCTGAGAGCTCATTACTTTCCACGTTTGACGTCAAGGACGATCACCCCTACCCCACAGGCACACACAGCCCTCGATGTCCACCCACAAACGCTCTCTCCGGCCAAACATTGGATACATTGGTGCATGAGGTAGGGCTTGCACTCATGTTTACAAGTCAACCGGAAAAGCACTCAACTCAAGTGAGTGTTTGCGTTATGTAAATGACTCAACATGTTGTTGTTGTTTTTTTTTCTGTTTGAGCCAAGTCCACTCCAAAATCTTCCATTTTGTGTGCTTTTCATTTCATGGATTACACTGGAAAACACTTTTCAGGAACAAAATGCCAGTTTGGGGACCCCAAATAAATATATATATATATATATGTGTGTGTGTGTGTGTGTGTGTGTGTGTGTGTGCGTTATGATGTTGTTCTTTTGAACTTTCTATTTATCAAGGAATCACTGTTTGCATGCAAACATTTTTCAACATTGATAATAATAAGAATTAGCGCTACAACCAACCAGAGCGTTTTCCCACCAGCAGAGCTAGTTGATAGATTACACTTTTGCCGTATCCGGTCGGCAAAACTCCGATCACATCTTCCTTTTTAAAGAATGACTTCAGTGCTGTTCTTTGTTCTTTTCTCAAAGAAAATCTTAACTCCAAGTCTTCCAGAGTCACGGCCAAAGCCGTTTCGAAAGGTGTTCGCTGTTCGCCAGCAGCAGCCGCCATCTTCTTTGTTTTCAAGTAGCAAGGAATTCACACAGAACCGTCACAACTCTGCCGTCATTATGTTAAGCCCGCCCACCGACTCTATACACGATGTGATTGACCTGACTAGAGTTTGTTTTTTCCAGCTTTCAAGCCAACGGAGAGTTGCTAGACGACACTGGCTGCAAAAAAAAATGTGCTGCCGCTAGGGTGTGTCTAGATTTCTTGGCTGGTAATGTGACACTGTAGTTAGTGAATGTTAGTGTATGTATTTTGTTTTTCGCTGACTTTTCCATCACAAAATGCAGCTGGCTTATGTCTTTTTTTTTTGTGACTCCACATTATTTCACTAAATACTAAATGAATACTCAAATCATTCACTCCACCCAGCTGTTAGGTTACAGTGTGTGCCCCAAATATTCCAGGTTATTCGTCACTACTGTAAATAGAAAATGTAAATAGAAAGGAATTCTCCTATTTTCACCAAGCACAACTAAATTTATGTCATCCACGACTAGCCGACACAGACCCAACACAGCGAGTAGTGGTGAAAGTTGTTGATATCTTAAAACTCGGTAACCTCGATTCTGACCCTGGCTTTTAGTCTCTGGGGAATCAGTGTCATGGGAAATTTGCTGTCGGGGGTAAATGCAGTAGCAATAATGCAGATAAATATAGAGAGGTCCTAGGCATCTCTGCGTGCACATGTCTCCCAGCAGGCCACAGAAGAAGTGAGTATAAATCTCTCAGCCAGGCCTCATAACTGCAGCCTCTGTCAGGCCTGATGTAGCACGGACTGCTCGTAAGTCTGGCACTAAGATGCTTTATCCCCCCTCTCTCTTTTTCTTAGATGAGGAGAGAGGGAGTGACAGGGCTGATTTTAATTCCTCTCTCATGGGGCCAGCAGACACGGCTTTGAGCTTGACTTATGGGCGAGCCATTTAAATAAAGATTGAGAGATTGTTATAGAGTCAGAATGAGAGGAAAAGGATGGGATTGAACAAGAAAGAGTGAAGGAGACGGAGACTTAGCACCGCTGGGAAGTTGTCTTCCCTGTTATCTTTGTGTGTGTGTGTTTTTCAGGAAGTGCAAGAGTTTTAATTAACACTGCAAGCAGAAAGAGGGCAGGCTTATCTCTAAAGCGCCTCTGATTGGCCGACGACGTGAATCTGCCGGCATGCGTGTTCACACTTCAATGACAATCAGCCAAATTATTCTGCCTTCACCGCTGAGGCTCGCTGTAGACTTAACCTGTCTCGTGTGAATTCGCAAGCAGGAGTTTGAAAGCGACTCGCAGTGACACTCTTAATCATTGATCCATATGGGAGTGTGTACCCGCAGATTTCCGGCAGGGTTTTGTATTTCCTCTATGAACAAAACGCTTGTCTGTGCTACATTAAAAGCTGTGTAAACAATTAATCTGTCTGCAAGGTAGTGCGCTACAACTACTTCTTTGAAGTAGAGATGGCACAGATGGGCACCTGATGGCAACAACATACACACTCACATACACATGCACTCACTCACTCACTCACTCACACACACACACACACACATTTATTGGAAATAGAAATCATTTGTATCATTGTCTTTACTTCATTTTTGATCAACTTAATGTAGCTATCCTTACTGAATAAAAGTATTATTGTAATTTCTTCTTTTTTTTTTTTTTTATAAATAATTACTGACCTCAAACTATACATTTAGTTTATATAATCTAGGCTAAAAAACTAGACATATGACAATTCAGCTAAATTCTTCTTCTCCTCTGCAATAGTTGGATGGCTGGCCAAATAAAAAGTGAACAGCACCATCTATTGTACTGGAGAAAATGTGCTTTTCGTTCAGCCCTTCCAATATTAATTTTGCTCTTTATGTGAACATGTAATTTTGCACTTTTTTGTTTCACATTTAGTGTGAAAGGGCCTTCGGGGTCTTCAGTGTGTTTAATTCCCTTCCTGGTTCCTCTTCAAGCATGTGGTGATGAGAAAGTATTGAAAGCCCAGGGCTGATCCAGGACCGGCACCTGAGATATAAAACGCGCCACTCTCTTAGGAGATTGAAAGTCTTTCTTGCTGTAGGTCAGTGAGTGGTGCTGAGAGATCCAGCTCATATCTTCCTCACTCATGTATTTATGGATGACTCTTTCTTTATCTAATGACGGAAGCCCCCGGTGGGTTTTACTGAGGACATTTGAGTGCGAAGACACTCACAGACCACACACACTTGATAAGTTCTGAATGACTGACATTAGGGCTCTTGTTGGACCGCTTTGTGAACGTTAAAAAAAATTAGATTTTATTGATAGTGATTGTATATTTGTATTGTTCATTTGCTCTTTGCACTCCTCAGAGTTTGTGCTTCAGGATGTAAGACATTGTCTTGAGGGATTCAGTTTAAATGTCAGAGAACATTTCTACTGCTCGCTCTCTCCCAGCATTCGACTGCTCTCCTCAGCACAAGGACAGGACACTTGACTTCTGCTTGTGTGGACAAGGGCTTTAATTATGGCCACGGCACTGAGGGCCATAACCTTCTGCTCTGGAACGAGTGCTGCACACACACCAGAAACCTGCATGGCATTTCTTCACATCTCTCCTAGAATTCCTCTCTCATACTCTGACAGTCCTTAAACCCCCTCGAAATTAGCTTATACGCCACCTTTCTTTCAGTTGCGAGCTTCTGCAGTTATTTTCACCGCTTGATGGACATTTTTAACCTTGCTAACTCGATGTGTTTTAGGAGGTTGTTATCCTCTTGGATTTACTCAGAGTGTCATCAGAACTTGGAATGCTCCCAACGTCTACCTATTAAATCGAGCTACTTTTCATCATCTCATTATTAGATTTCTAAAAAGCCTAGAGCTTATTTTCAAATCCTGACGCTCGCTGATCAAAGGCTGGTCCACTTAAAAAGAAAAGGGGAAAAAAGACTAAGTAAGGTGTTGGAGAGTACAAAGATTGAATGCAAAACATAACCTTTCCTCTTTGCTATATTAGATCCCAAGAATCATTTTATGGCAAACTATTTTTTTGCGTTCTTAACAGAATTTAGGCTCCTAAAAGAGTTATTTTCCTACAATGTGTCCTGTAAGTGTTGCGCCATCACCGTTGCTAGCCTTCACCCCATAACACACAAACACAAACATTAATCTTAGAGATATGAAAGGCTTTTGAGACTGCAGTATATCATTTTGTTAGCTTTCCAATAAACTCATTGGTCGGGTCTGCTTTGATGGGAAAGAACTGCATTAATAATACTGAAAAAAATTATCAGCAAATCTCAGAGCATTACCTGTCCACAGGCCTTTTTTATTGGCACATTTGCTGTCTCGCTTATGAGAAACACATTATTTAATGCATGGGATTCAAGCAGGCAACCGATACCAAGACTGTGTTGTATTTTTGTAAGGAATAAAAAGCTATTGTTGCTTTCATTTATTCACCTGCATGTTGTTCCAAACTCAGTTGCTGTTATTTATTTGCATTGAACACAAGATTAGAGCTTTATTAAAGAAGGATTATGTAGCTTGTTCTATTCAACTAGTGACCTCAAAAAAACAAAAAAAAAAAAAACAAAAACTTGTATCTAGCCCACGTTCATGTTAGGTTAAATAAAATGCAGTATCTATGTCATTCACACCAATACAATATTTGTTATTTTATTGAATTTAACGTATATGTTTAAGGTCTAAAAGTACTAACTAAAGCTGCTTTTATTATTTATTCACCCTTATGTCATTTTAAACTTTTTTTATTGTTAAGTTTTGTATTGAACACAAAATGTGACCTTTTTAAAGAACTATGTAGCTCTTTCTATTCAACTGCATTTAATAGTGACCTAAAACACCAAAAAGGTCAAACAAACTCACATCTAGCCAATTAATATATTTAACAGATGAATAGATTTAGTTCACTTTAGACATTCTAATAAGTACCTTTGCAACTACATGTCAACGACCAGTCATTAGAGGTTTAGTAGACTGTAGTAGACTGTTATGTTATGGTTATGTGTCCGGGTTAGTAGAATAGGTTGACATGTAGTTGCGAAATTACTTGTAGTCAGTAGAATGTCTGTTGGGAGACCATCAAAATAAAGTGTTAGCAGATATTAAGCAGACAGTCTACTAATTCCCTAATTACTGCAAGTTGACATGTAGTTGCAAAGTTACTTTGTAGTTACATAGTAGAATATCTATAGTGGACCATCGTAATAAAGTGTTACCGATTGAAATGCTAGTAAAATCATACTTAAAGGTTTATTGTGTGCCATACTGAGCTGTAGTATCGGTAATAGCATCACTCACGTCAGTAAGTCAATTTTAATAGACAAATTGCCAGTTATTACCTTAGATAGACTTTTGCACAGGCTCACACACACACACACACACACACACACACACCTGATGGTTCATAACAGATTAGGCGGTGTGTGAATGAAAGTTATCATTGCTTGGTGTACTTCAGCAGCATAAAAAAACAGAGACTGAGACAAATAGAAGAGCCAGCCAAGCATTAACTGCTTCGTCTACGGGTCTCCATTAGTCAAGGATGATTAACTGTTCATGTGTCTGTGTGTATCTGTTTATGCAACAAATAACCTCAGAAACACTTTTACCTAACCATAAGTGCCATAGGATTATGATGAAACCTTTCACAGCTGTGAATAAAATGCATGTTTTGATATATTATTAACCCTGTTATAATCTGAGTTGCAGTTGGGGGCATGGAAAGACCTATTAATTCGGTAATATAGATTCTACTGTCAAATAATGTCTGTGGAGAGGGCCTGTTCCTGGCATCGCTGACAGATGACTGAGCAAATGAACATTCAAGCCTGTTGCTAATGCCACATGTCGAGACAATCATACACATCTCATTGCAATATGTCAGCTGTGCCACAGGTGACCACTGCTAATGTCAACATTATGTCTATCTGCGAAGGTAAGACTACAGTCTGCGTACATCTCTATATTCTCGAAAGCCGTCGATCATATGTTATGAAATTATCCACAATTGGGTAACACTTTATTTTGATGGTCCCTTTTAGACATTCTGTTGACTATAAATAATTCTCAATAATAGTCTCATTAGAGTATTAGTTGAGTATTAGTAGACTGTTAAGGGTAGGGTTAGTAGAGTAGGTTGACATGTACTTGCAAAATTACTTGTAATACAATGTGTGTTGGGGGACCATCAAAATAAAGTGTTACTTAGCAGATATTAAGACAAATACAAATAATCTACAAATAATAAGCAATACTCTAATGAGAGTTAGTCAACATGTAGGTGCAATGCTCCTTATTGTCAACAGAATGTCTAAAGGGCCCATCAAAATTAAGTCAGATAGTGATATCAGATAGTTTTCTTAAACCATAAACAGCAAGGATGGCTGCTATATTGAAGGGAGATTACACACATTTCTCATTAGGTGTTCTGCATATAATAACGGGAGAATCAATAAGGCTTTGATCTTCCTCAGATGGAGCTTTGATTCGACTCCAGTGCTCTCATGTTCCCTGAAAAGCAGTCGACATAAAACTCACAGACACGATGAAGTGTTCATTTTTGGTTTGTAATGGTGATAAAGGAAAAGTCAAAGTTCTGTCCTCAAATCATGTCGTTCAAAACGTATGCCTTTCTATTTTCTGAGGAACACAAAGGAAGATATGTGTGCATGTATTTCTGTTCATACAATGAAAGTCAATGAGGTCCAATTATGTTTTCGGACTGTTTTGACATTATATGAATAAAAACATAAAACATTGTTCAAAATATCTTCTTTCGTGTTCTGTAGAAGAAAATTATTTATACAGGTTTGGAACATGAGGGTGATTAAATGGTAATTTTAATATTTTTGGTGATCTATGCAGCCATGCTACGCCAGAACGCTCACCACACACCAGTTTATTGGTGGAGAGGAGACGGTGATGAAGCCAGTCAGTATATGGGGATGATTAGGAGGCCATGATGGATAGAGGCAAATGGGCCAGGATGCCGGGGTTACACTCCTACTCTTTTTTGAAGGACATCCTGGGATTTTTAATGACCACAGAGAGTCAGGACCTCGGTTTAACGTCTCATCCGAAGGACGGTGCTTTTTTCTGACAGTATAGTGTCCCCGTCACTATACTGGGGCCTTAGGACCCACACAGACCACAGGGTGAGCATCCCCTACTGGCCTCACTAACACCTCTTCCAGCAGCAACCTGGTTTTCTCAGGATGTCTCCCATCCAGGTACTAACCAGGCTCAACCCTGCTTAGCTTCAGTGGGCAACCAGTCTTGGGCTATAGGGTGATATGGCTGCTGCTAACATATACCCCCTAACATATTAGCGTTCTTTGGAAACACATCAATGTCACGTTCACCTCCCAGCCCAGAGGGGAAAATGCTGCATCCCTCATTTCCTCCATTCAGTTGTACAAAATGCCTAGCTGACCTTTACATTCACACATTACTCTTAGCATTTTCCATCCACTCTAATTCACATGGCTGTCAGTCGCTTATCAATGCAGTTGTGTTGTGTGCGCTTGAAGAGAGCGTGTGTGCCTGCTACTTGATTAGGTCTCTCCTGCCATTGCAGTCTGGAGCTGGATAATATATCATGTATGATCTGACATATGCATACTTTATCAGGAGGCGACAGGCTTCATCAGGGCGGAGGTCCATTGCTCATCCCAACGCACTCCTCCCAATGGTCTATCAAGAGCCCTTCCCAAGATGGACATCTTCATGGCTGTCCATCCTAGACGCTGGGGGCTTTGGGGGACTGCCTAAGCCATGAGAAGCTTTTTTTCTCTTCATCAATCTATTTAGGTTTTTGCCCATTTATACAGGGACGTGACAGCCATTATAAATACAAAAGACACATTTCTACATTCATCCTAAAGATTATAATTCTGTCATGACAACTCTCTGAGTGTTTGGCATGCATGGGTGGCAATGTTGATTTGTTTGGTCTTGGTGGAATAGATCTGCTATGTTGCTGCTACTGTTGATTTTTGCTGCTGCTGCAGAGCAAGTACGGGATTTGCTACTGCCAATACATACGCGACACGCTGCTGTGAGCAAGTTAGACATGCTGCTGCTGTACAATATAGCATACATGAATTAGCCTACCCTTAGCAGATTTAGACAAGTGGAGCTGGGGAAGTTGGAGGGTATCTGAGAGCGCTTTGTAAACTGCTACGCAGTTGAGCATGTTATCTCATTAGCTACTGATACAGCAGTAACCAATCAGCCATGTCCTATAGAGAATGATATGATTGCAAGCAGGTTGATTTAAGGACCTATTAGCCTGCGCCATTTAGAGTTTCATAACAGAACTTTGTATTAACACATCCTAATCAGGTGTGATGTGATATCTGATAATTTTTTTCATAACCAGCCATTACCATAATGCTTTTTGATGATCTCTTGGGCTTTGTTATATTAAAACTTGAAATTGGAGAACTTGCTGTTTTATTTATTCGTTTTTTGTTGTCTGAAGAGGAATACCAATATGGTTTGAAATTCGATTGAAATCAAAACAGCTCTGTTAATGCTTCATTATCACATTTAGAGAGAAAAAAGGTACAACTGGGTTCTATATAGAATCCTATATATAACCACCTTGACTCAATTTTAAAGAACCCTTTATGCCAAAAAGTTTTTATATAAGGAGAAATGTATTTAATAATTGCATAATGTTTAACTAGTTATTTACATTTTTTCTCTAGCGATAGAGATATTTTTACAAGCCGTTTAAAGGTACATTATGTAAGATAGTATCTTGCACGCCGGTGTTGTGTCGTTCAGTCATCATGGTTCACGATTACTGATTGCGAGTACAGAAAAAAAAAAAAAAAAAACGTAAACGTAAACGTAGATCAAATGAGGCAAGCAGGCTTTGGGAAAACAGAGAAATAAAACAAGGATCAATATCGGTGTGCCGTTTTCAGGATGGAGAGAGCTTCGCGACAAACTTGGACTTGACAGAGACTCTGCTCTCGTATGTGTTTTAATAGACAGGTAAGCAAATATATATTGTACACAAACAGCTATATTGCACTTTGTTTGCACTTCAGTAACACTTTGTCTGGTGACCAAGTCTATGGCAGAGAAATTAAATACAGTGACACTTAAATACATGTGTTGCACAAAAATATTTAGCTACAAATACTGTGGTTTTGTTCAAATTTACTTTTAGTATGATTGTTTTAAACATGTAAAACTGTGCAGCATTAACCTACCAAATAATTTTGTCACATATCAGTAACAGGCTAATATAGCATTACATTTCACGCTCCTTGTAGCTAATTCATTACGATGACATAAAATAGTGTGATCAAACGTAGCCTACAGGTAATATTAAAACTAATTTAGTACCTCATCCATGAACATGATTTGAGAATACATCTCTGGATGGTGAAAACGACATCTCCCATCGTTCCACTCTCCTTCATAGCGTTATCAAGCTTCACCTTTGTTATTGTTTTGAAAATGCAACCTCTAGCTTTAATTAATAAAATTTTCTTAAAATTAAAAATAAATTAAAACAAACTAATCATCTGAAATTAAATTCATAAAAATATCTCATGATGGGACCAGTAAAATGTTCAAGTGCTTGACATAACCTTTTAAGTTTCTAAATTTAACTTTGTCATCTGAAGGTTACAGCCCTGTATATCACCCTTTTCCCGCATTTTTAAACTGTTGTTTAGGCTGAATGTGTTCATATATGTAATGGCAATACAATACATCAAATCATTTGCTAGTTAATAGAGTCTGAACAGAAAAAAATAAGATGTGGTCACAAATATCTTGCCATTTGAACAGTCAGGCTAAAAAAATACAATATGAATACAGTATGTTCAGTGTTTTTGCTTATAGTGTAAACCAAAACAAATAACCTGTAGCTAGAAACTTCGTATCATATCAGGTTAGGGTTCCTACAATGCTGACATTAAGCATGTATATACAGTCCATACAAAACAAGTCACTGAGTTTTATACTTCAGTGGTGAGGAACCTAAATGATCTAGACAGCCACGAGCAGTTTATCTTCATCAAATTTCACTAATCAATCCTGCAGAATCCAAAAGCAACACAATAACAAGATTAAAAAATATTAAAATACAAAAAATCAAAACAAAACTTGTTACAATGTTCCCCCTGTTTACCAAAACATATCCATAGAATTAGAAATTGAATAAAACCCAACCAGGCTTTCATTTTGAATTCACTCATCATATAAATCTCAATTTGGTGATAGGTCTCGCTGTGACAGACTGCAAAACCAATTTTAGGAGAGAGTGTGGAGTTGGGGCTTGATATTGATCTGTCTCCTGTTGACTACTGCCAACCTCTTGTAACACAACATAAAGGCATGAATGCAGACTCCTGAGGAGGGACGGAGGGGGAAAAGAGACTGATCTGAATGGACGATCTAAAGGTTACAGTGCTATGTTTTATTTCCCCTCCTCCCCACCTCTACCCGGGGGCAAAGAAGAGAAAGAGGTGGGTAGGAGGTGCTTTTGTAAGAGGATTCTTAGGGACTATGTAGAGAGGAAAGATGGTTCACCTTCAATATAATAGAAAATACACCGGGGAAAACATGAGACTGTGAGTTTCTGGGTGCAAGGGAATGTCAAAGAGAGTGTATGAGAGGAGAAAGGAGAAAGGAGAGCAGGTAAAGTGTGTGAGTGTGTGTGGGTGTGTTGGGGGGCATAAAGCACTTTGCCTGGCAGGACTATTTTGAGGTATCTTTTTAATTTCATGCACGATGGCTCTCACATTTGTTTCCCCTCTTCCACTCATTTCCTTTCCCTTCTATTTATCCCCACTCCAAACTTGTCATTTGCTCGCTCATTCTGTCCCTTCCTCGTCTGCATACAAATTTAGGACATGTTATATATATGTCCATTTTTTGTGGCCTTTGAAATGCACATGAAATGGCAGACACACAACCCAGATGTAATATAACAAAAATAATGTTGGCTTCTGGGAAGTTTTTACTCAAGAGCTTGCAAGGTTTAATAATAGTGTGATGTGCTTTCAAGGGATTTTAGTTGGTAAGAAATTGAAGTATTGAGAATTTGGAATTTCTTTTTTACTTACTGACCAACACTAGAGGATTTTAGTGCATCAGCAACAAAATAAAGAGCACAGACTGCACATTATACTTGTATTGCTTAACCTTTTATACATTTCATGCTGCCACAGAGACTGATGGGAAATGTAGTTGTAACTTAACATAACTTGACAATACTTTGACGTTGTGTTCTACAACGTACATTTTCATTTCATTTAACATGAATTTTGAAGCAGTTATTTTAAATTTTTAAAAACGTATGTTTCTAATTAGTAACTAAGACAATTTGGGGTGTGAGTGTGTGCAGTTTACATTGTAGAACAAAACATCAAAATATCGTTGTTGTGTTTACCACAGGCTTTATTTCACTCATAAAAAAAAAAAAAAAAAAAAAAAAAACATTATAAAGCTCCATAGGAAAATCTTGAGGGAACCAGTGCCGAATTAGGGGCTATTTGAAAATGGGTTTCATTGTGCAAGTTTCTGAAAATGTTTCCAGTATTGTCTCTGTGTAAACTACAAAAACGCAAATTTGTGAATTCAAAAATGTGAATTTGTGAAGACGGTTACATCAAGCGAAAGCGTATGCTCGGGCACATAGTGTTTCTTTACAAAGTTACATTGCCAGCTACTGCCCTAAAATGCATAATATAGCATTTTTATTTGTTTTTGCGGATCACTGAGAACAGGGATCGTTTTGACAACTTTGTCATCTTTTTTTAGTAAATCGTCATGTAAACATACACTCAGGGCCATTAGTTGGCAATGTCACTTTGTAAAGAAACACCCCACGAACACGTAACTTAATACGCATGCGTGAACATGCAATACGCATGCTCATGACGTCACCGTTTTCACAAATTCAAGGTTTTGTTGTTTACATCGTACATCATTGGATTATAAGATAACGAACAGGTACGATTTTAAAACAGTTTCATCTCGAATCAATATCTCTTATCCCTATAATTATTTATGTGGCATAATGCTGTGTAAGAAGTGGTATGACTGTACCGTATCCTTTAAATGTCCGTCTAGTTTCAACTTGCCGCGCTAGCAACTGCTCTCTCTCTGCGGAAGCTTTGCATTTAAAGACCTAATAAAATATTTCCACTCAACATTCAACTCAACGATCAATATTTTGTATCTAATTATTTACTTACCAACGCTTCGCGTGGGTTTATTCTGAGATAACAGCCGGCTGAATGTACATTATCCCTTACTTAAAACATAATTTATTCCTGTGATGACAAAGCTGATTTTTCAGCATCATTACGTCTTCAGTGTCACATGATCCTCCAGAAATCATTCTAATATGGTGATTTGGTGCTCAAGAAACATTTCTTATTGTGATGTTATAATATTTTTGAGGAAAATGATACATTTCTCAGGATTAATTTATGAACAGTTGGAAAAACTGAAAAAAATTATTTGAGAAAGAGATATTTTGTCACATTATAAATGTCTTTAATTTTGATCAATTGAATGAATTGAATGAATTTCCTTGCTGAAAGAAAGTGACCATATGACTGGAAGGCAGCAAAACAAAATACTTCATGTCTACCTAATGTGCGAGATATGGCATGGGCTGAGACTGTAATGAGAGAACCAATCAGCTGCTCGTTAGGAACCGTTAGTGCTTGTTATGGTTTAATTAGTACAGCACAGTGCCTCTGATTAAACCTCCTATGGTTTCAGCATTCAGTTAGCCGTCTGTGTTCTTTTATCCCAGCCTAGTCGGATAATAGCTCCAGTACAGTTCGGATACACCTGTCAACTAACCCACCTCCAGCGTCTCTCCAGATTACCTGCCAAAACTACTTATAAAAGGCCCTCAGTATACCTGTCAAATTTACTGCATAATCCCCAAAGAATATCTGTCAGGGTTCACTTCTAAAGCAACTTCAATGTGACAGTCAAAATTAGTTCTTGACCTATGGAGTTTACCTTGTGTGCAAGGCTAGCAAACAAACCAGCTGGCGTGTTATTTGTATTCTCTTACTTATAATTGTGAAGATTAGAATTACACAGCCAAATGAGCATCCGCACGTGCGTGATCGGATGGAGCAGGCTACGGAAAATCAATGCTGATTAGCCGCATGAAGTTGCTTTTCATTTTTAAAGATTATTGCTGTAAATTTGGGGATTACAGCTTTTATGTGGGAGCCGTAGACATTGGTCTACCACCCCTTTTACTGGGCCGTTAACCCGCTATGATTAAAACATGAGTACACATATACTTAAATGCACTGAGCATATATTTTACAAACATTACAAGCCCTCTGCAAAACTGCTCGCTGCAAGGCGAGCACTTCAAATGATATAAAAATTGCTGGTGATTTAATCAACAGGCTGTGCAGGAAGTTTTTTGGGGAATTAGCCGTAGCCTTGCTCTCTCTCTTTTTTTTTTTTTTTTTTTTTTTTTTGACTTATTGTGGAAAATTCAGCCTGAACACAAACTAATGGAGTAACTCAATCGCAATCTGACTCAAAACTGCTTGTGTACAGCAAAGCCACAGTCATTAAATCATTAGCCGGCATTAAGAGAGCTCTCACATCATATATCACACAGATGGGGAATTACATGCTCTCTGGAATCCAAATTAAAAGCTTGGAACATTACGGCAACTTTGACATAACACAGGCTGTGTAAATAAAACAGTTCGGCCTGTATGTGTGTTGACGCTTGTGAGTATGCACTCCAGTGCATCATGGGGAATGGTTCTGACATGAGATGTGTTCTTTATTGACCCTGTGGTTTTTCAAGGTTCAGAACATCTCAGTGAGCTTGTACACACATTGATGTCTTATTGATGTATCTACAGGTATAGATTCTCTATTAACAAGCACTATACAGTTCACACAAAGCCTTGACAAATGCAGTAATGACTTGCCAATGAATTGACTGTTAACAGTGGTGAATGACCCAAAGACTGTGATGACACATTTCTGCAATAATTAACTTTGTAACTCAATTTTCTTTCACTGCTGGATACGCTTTTGAATAGTGTTATTTCATTTCTAAAAACATTGCTACAAACAAACAGACTGACACAAAAGATTGTTTTTCTCAACTTGTGAGTCATTTATTTATTTTTTTATTATATATTAGACATTTTATGATATGTTCCTGTCAACACTGAATATTTATTTGTGAATGCTCAATTCTTCATTCCTCATTTTTCAATTTAGATGACTTTTCATACTGTACATTAAAATGCTGGTATAAAACTTTATTTTGATGGTCCCTTTTGAACATTCTACTACGTAACTTTGCAACTGCATGTCAACTAACTCTGCATTAGAGTATTAGTAGAATGTGCTTAATATCTGCTAACTCTTTATTGTGATGGTCCTCCAGCAGACATTCTACTGACTATAAGCAACTTAAGTCAACTTATTCTGACCCTAACACCAGTCTACTTATACTCTTCTAGTGTAGGTGCACTGTTACTTGTAGTCAACAAAGACTAAGACCCATTTGTTAAAGGGACCATCAAAATAAAGTGAAACCTATGAGGTGATGCCTTAATTCCCTTGTAGTGTTTTAAAAATATATATTACCATCTTATCTGTATTGATGTTCTGTTAATAACTGTGCATATTAATATGCAAAATATATTACATTTTGTTTGCTTTTTCAGACATTTCTGTTTTCTTTTGTTCAAGAAACAATTTTGGTACTTTGTTGAATTTAAGGCAGAACCATTTGAGAACCATTGTTCCTAGTCTAGGCCTTTCCAAAAAAGTAGCCGTCCTGAGCGGAAGATAATGCTTTCTGAGTCGGCTGACTCCTCTGTTTCTGAGCCCTGCTGGGTTGATACGTGGGGACTTCCCGAGCCAGACTCTGGGAGGTCAATCTTCTGAGGTAACCATTACCGGAGCTTGTATGTGGATCATCCCTGGCTAATCTTGCCCCTGCAGCTTGTCTCCCAAAAGCTTTTCCCGCATGGAGCCGGGGCAAACCCAGCCACCCGTGCAGCAGGAGCAGCAGGAAGCAATGTGCTTTGCCACAGCCCTACAGAGAGATGCTGGTTAACCAACCAGATCAATACGGTGGGCTCCATGATCTCTCTGACCCCTGCTTGCGTTATTATTTCCCTTTCTCTCTCTCTCCCCTTCTCACTCCTCTAACATATTTGGTTTAATAGTAAATATTAGAGCTGAGAGCTTTGCTAATGGACATCTGTTCCATGCTGCACTTATTAGGTATAAGAGCTCCTGTCCCCCATTAGGGCTGATCACTAAATGGTTAATAAAGAAAGGCTTTTGTCTCTTGTCTAACAAGCCTCTTACCATCGCTTCAAAATGTCTAGTATTCTCTGTCATAGCTGGTCCTCTGGGTCAGCCGAAGACTGGAATCGCAGACAGAAGAGAAGGAGAGGATGAGGAAAGGGGAGGACAGAATTACTCAGCCCCTGGAAAAGAATGAAAAAGGGTCAGATTTTAATGGCTGTGGTCTGCCCAGCTCGGAGGATCCAGTTGGTTTATTAGAGCAGAGCCTCTTACCAGCCCAAATTACCAAAAGATAGAGAGAGAGAGTACAGCTGGAGGTGTTTTTTTATATCATATTTCTTTTCACCCATCTCCATAGTTTGGGGCTTCTGGGTTGTTTTGTATCAGGAAATCTCCAAGGCCAGTTTTACACTGACCACACTTGTCTACCCCCTGTCACAGGAGAGAAAAAATAACAAGGTACAAGGGTTACTGCGATGCAGAAGAGAAAGAGAATGCAAAGTGAACAGCTTGGTACAGCTAGAATGAGAAAATACCAAAGAGGGTAGAGAGTAAGCAAGACATAATGTGGGAGAGAGAAAGAGAATGAAATGAAGAGAAAATGCCACGCAAGGCTGATCTAAAACAAAATTATAGCCAATTAGTGTGTCTCAATATCCTTTTACTGTTGAGATGATCTCTAAAAAGAATGTGATTATACATATCTCACATTCGATTTGTATTACCTTTGAGGGGTTTAAAAGTACATTTTGCCATCATTTACTCATTCTCATATCATTCCAAACCTGCTTTTTTGCTCATTCAACACCAAACAAGAACTTTTGCAAAATGTCCGAGCTGCTTTCATGCTTTCTTACTTACAATGGAAGTGGATATCTCTTTAAAGTCACAACATCCATTGCATGTAATGACATCACATGTTCAATGCATGTTGTCTCATTTGAACTGTTCCTTCTTATTAGTCACATCTTGCCTGTACTTGTATCCCACATAATTAATCATTCAACCAAGCATTAAATTCCATTTTACAGAAGGCTTATTTGATAGTATTTATTGCATTTTATTTAAATTTATATAACTTTAATTTAAGAGAATTTGAAAAATTTGGGTATGAGTGGGTGCAGGTGTGTCATGTTAAGAAAATGTGATGATTCATTGGAGCCTGGTTAAGTTCTGGTTAAGGGGATTATGGTTTTTTAACTGCATTGCAGAGCAACACTGCCACCCAATGGTTACTGTGAAACTGAGACAAGCTGCCACCTGCTTCTAGAAGTGTGTGGTTATATGTTGCATGTGTGTGCATCTGTGTATGATAAAAGGCAGAAGATGAGAAATGGTTATGGATTATGGGCTATGCTGCAAATCCAATACATCTGCCATATGAATAGGAAATGTTACAGGAGGGAAAAAAGGAAGAAAAATTGAGGGTTGGAAGAACAGTGGCTCATATGAATCATATGAATGCACGTAGCTTCTTTATTTTGTAACTCACAGAAGCTCAGTAACATGAAGGTTAGCCAAGGACTCCCTATAGTGGCTATAAAATTACTGTAGTGTGGGCTTTTACCAAACGCATGTAAAAACAACCTGTAAAAGTAATGGGCCAGCAATCACTGGCGTCAGCATCTCTGTGATATTACGGTACCCTGAACTCTGTCTCATTCTTGCTCTTTCTTTCTCTCCTTCTCACTCTCTCCACACACACATATGCACTCTTGGCTGGGAAATGAGTTCATCTCACACATCATAATTCTACTCTCTCCATCTCTCTCTCTCTCTCTCTCTCTCTCTCTCTCTCTCTCTCTCTCTCTCTCTCTCTCTCTCGCACACACACACTGCCCGCTCCAGTAAACCAATACATCATTTCCCTAGTAGAGTCTGTCTCCTCTCCTCATCTGTTAGACAGGGGTTTATGAAGCATCAGCACAGTCCAGGCTGGAGCCCTTTACCAGAGCACAGAGTTCAAACGATGAGTCCTCTATGGGTCCTTGTCTTTATATATCTCTGTTTTCACTTTATGAATAATCCACAGCCACATTTGACACTGGGTTAAATGTGGTCTCTTAAAATAGCTGGAGTTTTGTGGATTTAGACCATGCCTCGTATAGCATTCAGGTTCTATCAGAAAGACTCGGAAGGCAAAATAACGTAACAAAGCATACATTTATTAACATCCCAGCATGCAAGTATTTATAAAGTTCTTTGGCGTAGGCCCCATCCGTAGCTCGCAATCAGAGGGTAACGGAATCTGCATTTCCTGCCTGAAGACGAGGGCAGGGGCGTAGCCGACCCCTGGGAGGTATGGACAGGGACCATCCTGGTGGTGGTGGGGAGGATGGAGGTAATTAATAGCGTCAGCATCTGCGAACTCAGACGTGTGTAAGTACCTATCTTTTATACTGCAAGTATTAGAACACGATTGGTTAGATGTGAAGGTAATAAGTGACGTAACAATTGAGTCTTCCTGGCAGAACTTACACTAAAGCTTTAATTTATCTGTGTGTTAGAGCAGTGTTTCTCAAACCTGTCCTGCAGTACCACCAGCTCTGCACATTTTGTATGTCTCCCTATATCTGACAAACCCATTTCAGGTCTTGCAATCTCTACTAATTGTCAGAACCAGGACTTGAACCAGACTCTCAAACTTTGAGCCACTGGAGGACGGTGAACCCAACAGTAAGACGCACTATGGAGAACTTGAGATGCAGAAAGTCTTTTAATAAGAGTTCAAGCAAAAGTCCACAGCTGGAGCAAAAAACAGCAAAAAGTAGTTCTCAAACAAAATAAGTCCAAAAAGGGTATTCCAGAAAATATCCAAAAGATTCAAAAAAATCTTAAAGCAAAAAACCTCCAAAGGAGTAAGTCCACAAAAACAAAACAAATAAACACCAAGCAAAGAAGCCATGAGACAGAGTCACTTAAATACACACGGCAGAACGAGACACATGTGAACCTAATGACATTAATTACAAGCTGAGTAAGCTGGGCATGAGGGTACCATGAGGACCTCTAGAGGCCAAAACACAACATGACAAGCAAAATACTGACAGGACTGCCTTAAAAGACTGCCTTATTTCCTTTAGTGAGAGCTGATAGTGGAGCCACCACAGAGCTGAAGTTCAAAATGAACTTGCGGTAAAAGTTGGCGAAGCCAAGAAATCGCTGCACCTCCTTCACAGACGTGGGAGTGGGCCAATCCGTAACTGCTTGAACTTTCTGAGGATCCATTTGAATATGACCAGGCTTAGTGATGAATCCCAGGAACTGTACTTGGGTCACATGAAATTCACACTTCTCAGGTTTGACAAAGAGGTGATTATCGAGAAGGCGTCTAAGAACCTTCCTGACATGCTCAATGTGTTCACTGAGGGAACTTGAAAAAATGAGAATATCGTCCAGGTAGACGAATACAAACTGATTGAGCATGTCTCGAAGTACATCATTTATCAGAGCCTGGAAAACTGCAGGAGCATTGGTGAGACCGAAGGGCATAACAAGGTACTCATAGTGCCCGGTGGGAGTGTTAAATGCAGTCTTCCACTCATCACCTTGTCTAATGCGCACTAGATGGTAAGCATTGCGCAAGTCGAGTTTGGTGAATATGGATGCTCCCTGCAGTATCTCAAAGGCTGTGGCCATAAGTGGCAACGGGTAACGGTTCCGGATAGTGATTTTGTTGAGGCCTCTGTAATCTATGCAGGGTCGAAGGCCCCCATCCTTTTTGCCCACAAAGAAAAAACCAGCACCAGCAGGTGAAGTGGACTGATGAATGATGCCTGCTGTGAGGCCCTCCTCAATGTACTTGTCCATAGCAGTTCGGGAGAAGACAAGGAGAATATGTGGCCTCTGGGGGGACAGGTACCTGGAAGCAGGTCAATGGCGCAGTCATAAGGACGGTGTGGTGGTAAAGAGGTGGCTCTCTTTTTACTGAAGACTGCCTTGAGATGGTGGTACTGAGTGGGGACTTGAGATAGGTCTAGGGGATCTTGAGACTCGAGAATAGGGTCAGGGGAACTCTGGACCAAACAGGTGACATGACAAGTGGGACCCCAACTGAGGATAGCGCCAGTGGCCCAGTCAAGGTGAGGGTTATGGTGAAAAAGCCAGGGGTGGCCAAGGACCACAGGGAACTCTGGAGATTGTATCAGGTGGAAACACAACTCCTCTTGGTGTTGGTGAATAGAGAGGCGAAGGAGAGAGGTTAGAAGGGTTACCTTCCCGGGACCCAGAGGTCTTCCATCCAGTGCCGTAACCGTCAGAGGGGTAGTGAATGAGTCAGATGGGATCTGGAGACTCCTAGCAAGAGATAAGTCCATAAAGTTCTCGGCTGCACCTGAATCCACCAATGCCTTGAGTTGATTTCCCCAAGCGAGTGTGATGGGGAGAAACAATCCTGAATTGGAAGGTGGGGCAATGCAAGTAACTCCCGTTACAGTCCTTCCTTGCCTGTACGGGACCGAGCGTTTCCCGAGAGCTCTGGGCAGGCAGAACGAAAGTGTCCAGGCAGTCCACAGTATAGGCAACAACGCTCCCTTATGCGGCGGTCACGTTCTGATGGGGAGATCCGGGTACCACCCAACTGCATCGGCTCTGGAAATCCTTGGGACGGAGGTAAGTTCTCTGTGGGAACTGAACTGACAGGAGGTTTGAAAACAAACTGGCGACTCGAATTCCTCTCCCTCAGACGAATATCCAGCTGGACTGCCAGGTCAATCAGAGTCTCTAGATCATGGGTAGGTTCTCGTGTTGCAAGTTCGTCTTTGAGTGCCTCAGAGAGACCATTCTGGAAGCAGACCATGAGAGACTCGTTATTACAGCCACTCCCTGCTGCAATGGTGCGAAAATGGATGGCATATTCTGCAGCACTGCGACTACCCTGCAGGAGGGACAGCAGTCGTTTAGATGCATCTCGGCCACTGATGGGATGATCAAAAACCCGTTTGAATTCCCCCTCAAATGCAGAATAACTTGAGCAGAAAGGACTCTGGGCATTCCAGACAGCTGTTGCCCAGGAGAGAGCCTTACCAGAAAGGAGCGTGATGACATATGCAATCTTGGCCCTGTCTGAAGGGAAGGATGATGGCTGTAGCTCAAATGTGAGGGAGCACTGAGTGAGGAATCCACAACAAGCACTGGGGTCTCCCGAGAATCATTGTGGTGGAGGTAGTCGAGGTTCTACAAGGGGAGCTGACATTTGAGGGTCCGGAAGTGGTACAGAAGCAGCAGTTGAGACAGTAGCTTGAGTAGAAGACAGCCGATCGAAGATCTGATGGACAGAGGTCAAAACATCAGACAGTAATTGTGAATGCTTAGCCATCAAGGCCTCCTGATGGACCAAGCACTGCTTCGTGACGTTGGACTGAGGACTCATGCTTAGCCACTGTAGTGAAGAGCTCTTCCGCGCTGGGCGTCTCTGGGTTCATGTTTGGGCTTGGTGTTTCTGTCAGAACCAGGACTTGAACTCGGGTCTCCGGTGTGAGAGTCAGACTCTCAAACTTTGAGCCACTGGAGGACGGTGAACCCAACAGTAAGACGCACTATGGAGAATTTGAGATGCAGAAAGTCTTTTAATAAGAGTTCAAGCAAAAGTCCACAGCTGGAGCAAAAAACAGCAAAAAGTAGTTCTCAAACAAAATAAGTTCAAAAAGGGTATTCCAGAAAATATCCGAAAGATTCAAAAAAAAATCTTAAAGCAAAAAACCTCCAAAGGAGTAAGTCCACAAAAGAATAGAATGAATAGAATCGGGCATTTATATAGCGCTTTCATATGTACTACTGTACACCCAAAGCGCTTTACAATCATATCAGGGGATCTCTCCTCAACCACCACCAGTGTGCAGCATCCACTTGGATGATGCGACGGCAGCCACAGTACAACGGCGCCAGTGCGCTCACCACACACCAGATATAGGTGGAGAGAGGAGAGAGAGTGATAAAGCCAATTCAATGTAAGGGGATTATTAGGAGGCCATGATTGGTAAGGGCCAATGGTGGAATGTGGCCAGGACAAAAACAAAACAAATAAACACCAAGCAAAGAAGCCATGAGACAGAGTCACTTAAATACACACGGGAGAACGAGACACATGTGAACCTAATGACATTAATTACAAGCTGAGTAAGCTGGGCATGAGGGCACCATGAGGACCTCTAGAGGCCAAAACACAACATGACAAGCAAAATACTGACACTAATGAGCTCATGAGTTGAATCAGTGATAGATGAGGGAGACATACAAAATATGCAGGGCTGGTGGTACTCCAGGACAGGTTTGAGAATGTGTCCGAGTACTCTTAAAAGTTGTTTAAATGAACTTTTAGCAGATATTGCATTTTAAATTTTGTCTTTCTCTTCCAGGAAAACGGAAGTTGCATGTGATGAAGAACTGACTGTTTAAATTATCTGTTATTTAAATTTGACATATCTCTCTATATAAAAGGAGCTGGATGTATTGAAGAGTCTGCATATTCCTTTCTACATCTAAAATGGGTTGTTTGCCACATTTTAATGCATTATTTATAGAGGTATAACAATGAATAAATAAGTATTATAATGTATTATAACTGTGGTTACAGTTATTCATGAGATCATACAATGTATTATAGGATGCATTGACAGGCATAATTAATGCATTAAAAATACTGGTAACACTTTATTTTGAGGGTCCCTTTTGAACATTCTGTTGACTATAAATAACTTTGCAACTACATGTCAGCTAACTCTCATTAGAGTATTAGTAGACTGTCTGCTTAATATCTGCTAACTCTTTATTGTGATTGTCCTTCAACCGACATTCTACTTACTATAAGTAACTTTGCAACTACAAGTCAACTTATTCTATCCCTAACCCTACTCTACTGACACTCTAATGAGTAAGTGCAACATTACTCATAGTCAACAGCATTGTAAAGTCTGTAAGTTAAGTGTTACCATATTGTTTTTAAAAATAAATAAATAAATACATATTGGATGCATTAAATAGATAAAAAGTGACAGTAAATATAAAATGTTGGAATCATTGGAATCCATCAATAGACAATGTATCAAGCAATTTCACAGGATCCCTAAATGTCACTAAAGTCTAAAAACAGCCCAATCAGATGTTTCACAACTTGCTAGAAGCAAGCAGGATGGCAAACGCCAGGAACTGGAAATGTTTCATTGCCGTTGCAGCCCTGCTCTGGCATTCATGAGTATGCATATTTCAAAGTAAAAATCAATTAGTGGCCTCCTTTGCCCTTTGCAATTTTGCTGCTGCATTTTACAAGTTCCAAACTTGTAAGCAAACATCTTCCTGTAAGCCCCCTCTCATTCCCCATGAGCTCTACCCGATTACGCTGATCTCTCGGAGATAAATCGCTGACTCTGGGCTTGGGTTTCCTGCCCCTTCCTGGAACTCTCCTTTCATCTCTCTTTCCCCCTTTTTCATCTATTTTTGGGGCTTAAATGATATTGAAAGGCCGTGTTCCAGTCCTCTGTTCAACCAAGATAAGATTATTGATGTGGGCGCATCTAGCTGAGCCAATGCAACCCCTCTCCCAAAAAAAAACTCATAGTGGCTCTGAAACTCATAGAGAGTGGACGTGTTTGTTTCATTCCACAAGCTTATATAACAATCACGGGTATTGAGAACAGGCTAAATGTTTCAGTCACAGCGATCCGTACAGACAAGTCCGCAAGCTGTCTTTTGTTAGCCGTTCTAAAAAAAAAAAAAAAAAAGAGTGAAATTTGTTAATTAACCTTTCGGGCAAGTGCATTCATTGTGCATCTGATTAAAAGAAAGCGTTCAGCGTTTGAAGCTGGGTCATCGCTCTCATCTTCCTCTTTATTTCTTCATTGTCATTTCTGACTTGCTGCCTTTCACCGTTTATGGGAGAGAGAGAGAGAGAGAGAGAGAGAGAGAGAGAGAGAGAGAGAGAGAGAGAGAGAGAGAGAGAGAGAGAGAGAGAGAGAGAGAGAGAGAGAGAGAGAATTTGAATTTTAAAATACCTTTTATTACAATTCAAGTCACACAAGAGAATACAGCTGAGTTTTTAAAACTCACAAGATACTGTTGAAAGTCAAAATATTATCATCAACGTTACACAGTACGTCTTTTATACACCACCTTTGTTCAAACATCATTAAATTGTTTGTGGCATCGTAGTACCGGAAATCGACTAGTATTCTAGATTTCAACAACAAAGAGAAAAGCAATATTACATCTACGTCAGAATCCTTTTCAATCTTGCTTTTTCTACTTACATAGATTGCCATTTTTGCTTGCCCCAAAAAGAAGTTAAACAACTGACACTCATAAGACCGAATTCTTGAGTACTTAAAACCACAAATAAAAATCTCCATGGAGAACACTTCATCAAATTGCTTAAATAAATCATGTAAAAAAATAAACAAAGGTCCTAATCTTCTGCAATGCATAAAAGTGTGAAAAACAGTTTCCCTTTGCAAGCAAAATGGACATTCAGGATTGACTCCATGGTTTATCACTGAAACAAATGCATTAACCGCTATAGTCCCATGCAAAACTCTCCATTGCAAGTCCCCTGTTTTTTTAAGCAATGGTGACTTATAAAGTGCCCCCCATTTAGGTCTTGTATTTTCACTTAGATGTAAAACATTACGCCACGGTGTATCTATCTTTCCATCAAGAGTCTTCTTGTTAAATGCTTTAACACAACAATCATACATTTCCTTACTAGATGCCTTTCCTTCTCCTAATAAACTTAAATTATTACATTTTAAGAAAAAACCTGTACACATTTCTAAATCAGGCATTAAAGACAGATTTGGAAACGGATCATCCTCCTTTGGTTGAATGTGTCCTTCTTCATAGTCCTTTATCATTTTTAACTCTTCATCAGTAAAAGTTCCTTTCCATTTAGACAACAGCTGATTTAATACCCGTGTTGACCTCATCTTCATCATTCCTTCCATTGTTTTGGTGTCAGATAAAACAGGTCCAGTTATGCGAATTAGAGTCCCAATAGTAATGATGTGAGATTTCATAAGTAAGTCCATCAGAGCAGGAAAACATCCTTCATTTGAAACATCAAAACGTGATCCACAAATCAACGGTTCTTGCAATGTCCAGTACAAGGAGTCCGTTTTTTCACTTCTTAATACTTTAAAACATGACCATACTTTAAACAAATTACAGTAAAATATTGGTAGCTTAGATATAGACAACTTCTTAAGGTTCATCCAGAACAAAGGCTTATCTAGACCCAGACCTTCAAAGTTTTTAAAAATGATGGAAGCAACCAAACTCCAATTCTGGTCTACAGAACTTTCAAGAAACCTTTGTGCATATTTTAACCGAAAAGCTGCCGCTCTGCTCTGTAAATGAATCAGACCTTGTCCCCCTTCGTTTTTAGACAGAAATAAAACACTTTGAGGCACCCAATGTAAATTGTCCCAAAAAAAGTTAACTAATATAGCTTGAATTTTCTTCAGAAGAAGTGCTGGGGGATCAATACATGTTAACCAATGCCAAAGAGTGGAGGCTACTAGATTGTTAATAATTAAAACCCGTCCTCTATATGACATATTAGAAAGTAAAAACTTCCATTTGTTCAAACGCCCCACTATCTTTTCTTCTATCCCCTCAAAATTCTTTTTTACAGTTGTATCATCTCCCAAATACACACCCAAGTATTTGAACCCATCTCTACTCCATTTTAACCCTGCGGGGAGACTAGGTTGCCCATGCAGCCACTTTCCAATTAAGATAGCCTCGCTTTTGTTCCAATTAACCTTAGCAGAGGAAACAACCATAAAATCACTTAAAATCTTTGTTAGTTTTGACACATCACTTTGTTTCTTGATAAAAATGACAATATCATCAGCATAAGCTGATAACTTAAAATACATTTCACATTTTGGAATAATTACACCCTTTAACTCTGCTCTAAATTTCCTTAACAGGGGTTCAATTGTTAAACTATACAACATGCCTGAAAGAGCGCAACCTTGTCTGATACCTCTATAAACACTAAAGGGGGCACATAAGTCACCATTCACCTTCAGCAAACTTTCAACATCACAAAATAAAACTTTTAACTTATCAATAAAATTCCTATTGAACCCAAAAGCGTCTAAAACCTCCCATAAATAGCTATGTTCGATTCTGTCGAACGCTTTCTCTTGATCTAATGAAATCAGACCAAAATCAACACCAAAGAGCTTACTGACATCAAACATATCTCTAATAAAGGAAATATTATCAAAAATTTGCCTTCCTGGTACACAATAGGTCTGATCAGCGTGGATGACTTCTTCCATAACCCCACTCAATCTATTTGCTAATGCTTTGGATAAAATTTTATAATCACTGCACAACAATGACACAGGCCTCCAATTTTTAATGTCACTCAGGTCTCCCTTCTTTGGCAGTAGAGTCAGCACTGCTCTACGGCAGCTCAGTGGTAACCTTCCACTGTTTATACTTTCATTAATGACTGCAAGCAGATCGGCACCAATCTCAGGCCAAAAAGACTTATAAAAGTCTATAGATAGGCCATCTATTCCCGGTGCTCTGCCGCATTCCATGCCTTGGAGAGCTTTCTCTAGCTCTTCTAGCGTTATCTCTCTGCAGAGATCGGCGTTTGCCTCTTCAGTCACCTGAGGAAGATCTTCAATAAACACATTAGTGTTTGGCCTGTGTAGAAGTTCACTGCTATACAGCTCTTTATAAAATTCTACCACTCTCTTCCGAATTTCTGTATGATCCGACAAGAAAGCACCCTCTTTAGAACGCAAAACATGAATACATCTTTTTTGGCCATTTTTCCTCTCCAAACTGAAAAAAAATTTGGAAGATATATCCATCCACTCTATATTCTTAAAGCGAGATCTGATCAGAGCCCCCTGTGCTTTCAGGTCTAAAATTCCAGCCAATTCTTTCTTCTTTCTGTTTAAAATTCCAATAAGCTCTTGATTCTGTTCTGTTCCAATAGATTCTTGAAGTTTCTTTATATCATCTTCTAACTTTACCATTGAACGAGTTAATTCTTTAGTGATGTTGTAAGCATACTGTTGACTCAATTGTTTGATTTGGGTTTTTCCGAAATCCCACCACTGCTGCAAAGATTGAAAATCAGATTTGGTGGTTCTAAACTCATTCCAAAAAAATCTAAAGATATCTCTAAATTCCATGTCAATTAAGAGTCTGTTATTAAAATGCCACATAGCGCTCTTTGGTTTTATGGATCCTAAAGTTAAAAAGCACTGAACTAAACTATGATCCGAAAAACTAACTGGAATAATAGAGCAATCTCTGAAAAGATTAAGTTGATGGCTGAAACCATAAAATCTGTCTAATCTTGCTAAGGACAACATATTATTATAAGTGTGACTCCATGTATAATGTCTCTGTGTCTTATGAAAGTTCCACCAAATATCTACAAGCTCATGTGTTTCTATAAATTGAATTAGCCTTTTTCGTGAAGCCATATGCGGCTCAACATGATTTCTATCTGATGCAAATTCAGTGCAATTAAAATCTCCTCCAATCAAGAGCAAATCTTCAGAATTGCAATTACTTACTGCTTTACATAATATATTTAGAAATCCCAATCTTTCAACTGCATTGGTGGGAGCATAAACACAACTAAAACAATAGAAAGCATTTTCAAATTGAGCTCTTACTTGTAAAAATCTGCCTTTCACCACTTCTTCTACTTCATATGAAATTGGAATGGAGTTTTTAGAAAATAAGATAGCAACACCGCCACTCAGAGATGTGTTATGACTAAAAATGGGTAACCCATCAAATTCTCTTGCCCAATTTTCTTCATTGGAGACATCACTATGAGTTTCTTGTGCAAGTAGAATATCTATTTTCTTCATCTTGATTAACTCATATAATTCAAACCTTTTCTTCTCCTCTCGTGCCCCATTTAAATTAAGAGAGGCTAAGTTAAATTCTCTCATTAAAGAGAAGAAAAGGATAATCAAGACACACAAAAAAAGTGTGTTTTTAAAGCTTGGCATTGTCGACATTAATTCCTACTTGAGAATTCACTTTAGTGAGAATTTTTTCAGTCTGTAAACCTCTTGATCAGAAAAAAGACCTTCACTCTTAAAAACCTTTGCTTTTTCTACAAATTGCTCTAGATCAGGAAAATACTCTGTAATGCGCACATTTCTTGCATTCTTTGTTGTTCTTAAAAAGAGCTTAATATCATCTGCGCTGTAGGATTGTTCTGGCAACTCAATATTTGTTTGATCGTAAGTAAAACTGCATTCTGAAAGGTCAGTTTCACTGTCGGTATCAGTTTGACTATTTTCCATTGTTTTCGATTTACTGCCATGGCTCTGCCTCATTCTCCTCTTTTGTGGTGTTTTAAAAACGCATTCATCTTGTTCTCCCCCAGAACACTGGTCTCCTTCCAGCTCCATGTTCAGAACCTTTTCAGAACTCTGCATATCTAGACCAACAGTTAACTGCTGCCCTTCATCAGATACAGAAGCTTCCATTTGCTCATTGCCCATTTGCTTCAAAGCTGCAGCTTCACTTGATGAATCGGTTAAGACTACAGGTTCTTGTACATTGTTTACCTCAACTACATCCACTGTTGAAGGCACCTCAACTACATCCACTGTTGAAGGCACCTCAACTACATCCACTGTTGAAGGCACCTCAACTACATCCACTGTTGAAGGCACCTCAACTACATCCACTGTTAAAGGCACCTCACTCCTAACGTCTGTTGCTACCTCTTCTCCCTCACCAACTTTTTCAACCGGTGCTGATGAAACAGTTTTCTTAGATTGCTCATCTTTTTTCGGACAAACCCTCACGAGATGTCCTATTTCACCACAACCAAGGCATTTCATGCTGTTGGTTGTGGCATAAACCACATAATTGAAGTCATCGTGATTGAAATTAAACGTCAAATCCAATTCCTCTTTGTTATCCTTTAAAACCATATACACAAAACGTCTGAACGACACTACGTGTTTCAGTAACGGTGATTTACAGCCGATTTGTATCATCTTAATTGGGGAAACCAACCTACCATGTCGCTCCAACAATTGAACAAGCTTCTCATTTTTAATGAAAGGCGGCACGTTTGACAAAATAACCTTTTTGGACGGAGTAGATAACGGTAACACTGGAACAAACACATTGTCAATGACAACACCACTTTCAACCAAAACGTTCGCTAACTCAACGGTTTTCAAAAAAACAACAACCGCGTTGTTCATTCTTGACGCCGACAGAACATTCTCACAGCCGACCACCTCTCCCACAGCTAAACTGCACTCTTCCACGCTAGCATTCAAACTTATTTTCACCGCATGACGCCGTGTGAGGAAATCTAACGTCCTCACACCTGAAGTCATCCTGCCAGTTATAAAAACTGGCAGAAAGACAACAACACACTATCTTAATACTTCTAAACCCGTATACCACAGGTAAGGAGACAAAAGATAGAGAAAAGGAAACTTTTTTAGGCACAGCGGCCAGAAAAAAGAAGGTCAAACACTCACCACACTTCTCACTCGCTCGCTCAACAAACGCTCACGCATGCGCAGAGAGAGAGAGAGAGAGAGAGAGGGAGAGAGAGAGAGAGAGAGAGAGAGAGAGAGAGAGAGAGAGAGAGAGAGAGCAAATTACGAATCACTGTCAACACAGTGCTCTCTCACCCTCCATTCTCTCCTCTGTTTCTTCCTCTTCACTGTTTATCAATGCACAACTCCATTGTGAAACGCCACACTGTAACTATAGTAACCTCTTAGCAGGTTGCCGTAGTGATATAGTGTATTCCTGAGCAGGAAACAGAGAGAGAATTAACCATCAGAAGGTTCCCTCTTTTGCACTTTAACTCTCTCTTTTAGAAGCCTGACACTGTTCGACTAGCCATTAAAACAAACCTAATTGCCCTATCATTGATTGATCTGTGTTTTTTGGGGTTTTACTTTAGGTTTCATTCGACCCAGTACCCAACAGTTCTGTGATATTCCAGGAAAAGCTAAAACAGACTACCTGAAAACCTGGAAATGCAAGCAATTGAAGTGCACATTACCGAAAACCATGTGTTAATAGGAAGCAGGGGCTAAATATGAATAAGTTGTGCTAGTGTATATCACCATGCTAACCCTCCAAGCTGCCCAGTTCATTGTGAAAATATTCCAAGAAATGTGATTCTACTTACTTCTTACGTTTATTTCCCTCATCTGAATGATTCAGTTCCGGTAAATGTGTCTGCAGTGAAAATAACTTTATGCCTCTTTGTAAATGAAAAAAACATCAATTTGCAGTAAAATGGAATTGAGTTTAATACAAGGATGCGCAGTAGCTCAACGTTATACCAAAACTATAAACATCCTTTTGTCAGGTAAAAACATTTCCGAGCTGTACTTATAAATGGCACAATGGCGGTCTGTGATGTGCAGATGATGTCTGTGGGAAAATTGCTCCGTTATCTGTGTTTTTGCTTATCGGATGTGGGGGATTGCAGCAAATTGAAATGCGCAGTGCTAAGGGGCGGCTTTTCTCTGGTTGTGTCCAATCGCTCATGGTTTATCAGGACTCAACCTCTGGGCACATTAGCACCAGACTGGAGGTGGAGATGGAGCATCCACAGAGTGTGAATCTAATTCTCTGTGTGCGCTCTCACATCTTCCCTCCATATTCATGTGTGGGTTATGAGATGCAATTATGAACTCTTTGAAATCATGGAGTATTTTATGAGATAGCATGAAGTTATCGCTCTTTGTCTTTTCCGGTTAATCTCTCTCTCTCTCTCTCTCTCCCTCCCAGTCTCAGTACACCGCCATTTGTGCTTTGGAAATCTCTCTCATATTTTTTCATTTAAAGCCGGTTAGAACTGCAGGCATATGTGTATGCGCGCATGTGTATGTGTGTGTGTGTGTGTGTGTGTGTGTGTGTGTGTGTAATGACACCATCACCTCCCCTAACAGGGTCATTTGTTGCTTTTCCAATATACCATTATGCCCAAACAGCTATTTTTCACTCAAATGGAAAATGTGGATATGGAAAAGATTTCTGCTCAACTTGATTGTTTTCCACGCGCTCTTCCAACAAATCTCCAGCTTGTTCTCAGGCAGCCTCTGTCACACATTTGCTTTTATTGTAACAAGTCTGTCAGTGTGTTTTGTGGATTTTGCCTCATAGGCTTTCTGGAATAACACCGCTATTCACTGCAATTTATGTGGTTAATTTTCAAAGCTAATTCTGTAGTTTGGAGTTTAAACCCTGGCGATCGATAGGGAAAAAAGAAAAGCCACTTTAATATTGAATCGGGAAATGTTTCAGAAGGGATTTAGGAGGTGCTCAAGGGATCAAGGGATTCCTTTCCACCTGAGACGGTGAGATGGTTAGGAGATATCAATGTAGCCAAAAGACAAATGCTTTTTTCTCCCAACTCCAACGACTTTCCTCTATGTCTTGTTCTCCTCCCCTCGTCGCGTCCCGCAAGGTCTGCAATTAATGCTCTTGGTTCCCTTCCAGAAAATGGAGGGAGTGTGGGATGGGCTGGAGCATGGAAGGTGGAGGTGGCTATAACGCAATTTAGTCTGATTTTGCCCTTTTCCCAGTGATCAGAGCTGTCAGCGTTCAGTAATGATCCTCTCATTGACATAGCAGTTAACAGCTCTTCAGGAACCTCACTCCCCACTGCGCTCTGCTCCACATGTATTAACACTCTGCTAACCATGGAGAGAGAAAGAGAGACCAGGTGTATCATTGGTCGTTTAAAAGGCTACTAAATGTGTGGCTATTTATTCATGTAATGCTGCAAGAACGCATTTATTAACTGATTTAGTGAGGTTTATGCTTCAAACAAGAGAAACATGATGGCAATTGAACCAGACCAAACACATTTACACAACTGTGCAATGCTTTGGGGTCGATTAGATTTTAGCAGGCCTAATGCGTTTGACAAAAGTATCTTATGCTCACCGAGATTGCGTTTATTTGATCAAAACTACAGTTATTTTGTGAAATATTGTTACAATTTAAAATAATTGTTTTATATTTCAATATATTTTAAAATGCAATTTATTCCTGTGTTGGCAAAGCGGAATTTTCAGCATCATTACTCCAGTCTTCAGTGTCACATTATCCTTCAGAAATCATTCTAATATGCTGATTTAAGTAACTAAGGTAACATTTTTATTATTATAGTAGCATTTTTATTCAAATTAATTCTGAAAGCAGCTGTGACGCTTAATATTTTTGAAAACCGTGATATTTTTTTCAGGATTATTTTACACCAGAACTTAAAAAAAAAAAAGTAATTTATTTTGAATAGAATGCAATATATGCAATATACTGTAGTACAACCATGAATGCCCACTTTTTTAGGGTTTATTCTACATTTGTTTTCTTCTTAAATTTTGAAAGAAATTATTTGATAAAGAATTCTAAGCCGTGTTTTAACAATAAATAAATAAATAAATGTTTTTTTTTTTTTTTTTAATAATATTCAATAATTTAAGGGTGAATGTAACTACACTCATCCCAAGAGGCATTCCAAATTATGAATTTAATTAAAAAGTAAAACTATTCAATTACAGTAATTTATTTTATGTATAAAAACAATATACCCCAAGTTTATTTCAAAATGTTCAGGGCCCGGTTCCACGATAACGCTCACTCTTAGCGCGCTAAGAAGACTCGAAAGATATATCTTACCAAAGTTGTTTATGTTCCTAAGTTTGTTCCCTGAACCATACCTTAGGAAGCTGCTTAAGATATACCTTCTTACGTGTGACGTTTCTGGGTGCTGTCCGTGGCGATGGTGCTGAATTGGTTGATATCGATGGCTCGAGAATCAGTTATTCTCTCGTGCAGGGGCTGTTTATGTGAGAAAGTGGTGTTCTTTATAAAAGAAGCACTTCATATAATCCAAACTATAATAGACTATAATAGCCTAGCCTACATATTTTTAAATTGTATCATATATTGCTGCCATAATAACCATTTCAAATTTGTACGTGCTTTCTTCTCTTTCCCATTTTTGTTTGCTGAGGTGGAGCTGCGATGAAATATTGTTCTTGGAAATACTTTCCAGCATTTCAGTAATAAAGGTGTAGGCCTACATCTCGGTGCTCGGCAGTGATCAAAAAGGGTTTAAACAGTGGATTTTGAATCTCTTCTTGTAAACTCAGAGATGTGGATTCAGACGGCAATTAAATTACCACACGACCTGTTTGTCAAAAAACAGTAGGTACTAATTTGGCCAGGGATTTTTACGCGGGTTGGGTGAGAAAAAACACTGATATTATGGATTCGGACGGCACTAAAATCACCGACTCACCCTATAACACCTATAAATGTTTAAAATACCATACAAGCCCATGAGAAACAATATTAACTATAACTGACAGTAGCCTATGTTTTCACTGGCCTTTAAAAGCGCTTTTTAATTAAATTAATAATATTGTATAATAATATAATTAAAAATCTAACAACAATCAGTGTAATGACAATTTTATTCTTTGCATGAAAACACTTGAATTAGCCTAATTTAGTACTGTCTGGGTGTATTAAAACTTCAGAATTATATTCGTATAGACCTGCAACAGTGATAAGGTAAAGCTAAGAGTGGTCCAGACCAACCTTACGAAAGTGTGACTTACAGAAGATACAGATGGTGCCCAACCAGAATGCGACTTTTACCGCCGCCGTTCCCGCGGCGGCAAAATTGGGATGTGTATTTGCTGCCTTTTACCGCTGAGTGGCGCTGTAATCACAGACTTTGAAAAGTGTCAGTTTATTCTCTTTAATGCCGTAATCTGCCGCGGCAGTAATCTGAGCTGAGGTCACAGATAAATTTAAGATAAATATTGTGGTTAAACGAATTCAAATTCATTTAATTTAAACAAAGTAGACACACGTTAACATTGTGTGCCCAGTTTTTCTATAATTTAGAAAGGCTATGTCAATAGGTTACTTGTCATTTACTTCGTGTTATTTTAATGTGTTTGTAGATTTATTAACTGAAACATAACAGTGAAATAAATTAAAATAATTTACCGTAAAATTAAAACATTTTCAGGACTTGCAGTTACTAGGCTAACCGATGTTAGTCGGTTTAAGCATTATTTCTTATATTCAGAATTAGGCTTACGTTGTTATGATTATCAGTTGAATTCTTTAATAAATAATCAACCACAATGCCTATTACTACTGCCGCAGCAAAAATAAACCAGTCGAATTTCAAAGTCGTTCGCGAAATTACTATAGGCTATACCGGGCAAGTGACAGGGCAAAACAGCAGCAACTGCGGCATTTTAAAAGGTAAGCTTCCTATCTGTTTATTTAAAAAAAAAAAAAAAATTAAAAAAAAATCATTATGTGAACAAAAATGAGACTGATTGAATATGTTAAAATATAAACAAACAAAGCAGAGAATAAAACAAACTTTTAGGGAAAAAATATAGGCCTATTATGCTCAGAATTGGTTAACATTAACGAAAGCAAAATATGTAAAAATACATTTCAAACAAAATAAAACAAAACAAATTCGTGGCCGAGTGGTAGGCTATAATTTACGTTTCAAATCCCGAACAAACATGGGCTACTTTTTTATTATTAATTTGATTTGATAGTTCTAAAATATTGCTACACCATATTGTTTTTTTCTCCTATAGCCTATAGGCTATTAAATATTTTATATTTTTAAAATAAAATTACCATTCATTTCCATTTTACATTAGGGACAATCTTTTTCCAACAGAATGGCTGAATTAACATCTGCATAATAATAATAATAATAATAAATAAATAAACAGCACAAGGTCTTGTAAAAACACTTTTTTTATTTTTTGACATAATTTTTTTTTTTTTTTTTTACTTTTAAAACAGAGAAAATAGTAGACCTAGGCTATTCAGACGATATCTGTGGTCAATGCATTAACAATAGACTCTCGGAGCTTCAAACGATCTGAGATCGAATCTCAGTATAGCCGACAGTGTTTATGTTTTTCCGTTCTTGATGCTTAAATATGCATCTGTTTATTAAAGTCAATCACCTTGTTTAATTATCAATTGTACATTAACATAAATTTGCTACATTCCAGTTGAGCCGCTGCACGCTATGACATATCTGATGAAGGAAGACTGTCAGCCGATTGCACCAGAAAATGAAGATGATGAAGCTCGTCTTTAATCTGCTAAATTATGTTTTTTTGTGTGTGTGAATCATTCACGAGATTGAGATGACTGACAGTAATACCCGGCCATAGCAACGGAAGACATTTTTCAAAACAGATCGAACAAATCAGAAAAATACTTTCAATACAGTATTGCTTTCAATTAAAAAATAAACAATGAAAATGTAAAAGAAAAAGAAAATTAATTAAGTTTGAAAACCCATCGCACATTTCAAGGTATGAATAAAGTGTCGGGACAGTTTTATTTAAACAGGGTTGCATCGATTCGATAGAGTTTATTCCCTTTGCGATGCAAAATAAGAAACATTTTAAATTTATTGTCAAAGAAATTGCAGCTAAATTAAAAAATGAAAACGGTACAAAACGAAAAAAAAGTTCAAAGCAACATAAATTAAGAACAGGCGTTTTTCTTTGCCTCTCTCGCGCTGGATATTTTTTTAGTAAGTTTGGTCTCCCTCACTGCGCGCGGCGGGTCTTTTTCGAAATTAAGCATTTCAGCGTAAAAAACACCATACAGCTGATAATACTGTATATGTCGCTGTGTGTCATCCACACAAATCACGAAAGAAAAAACTGTAACAAATAGCTTTTGTTCCTTCAAAGATACAACATGCCTTGCTGAATTCACCTACAATAAAACGAGGTGGGTCGCGAATTAAATAGCTCTGTATCTGCTAAATTGAAATTGTGTGTGGAAAACCTTTAAATACAATCAATAAAACTACAATATATAATTTAATAAGATATAGGGCCTACTGTACATAGGCTATGGACTTTTGGAGATTTTGAGATTAAACCTTAAAATAACTTTGCCTTTGCCTGCTCATCAGGCTGGCTCCGACACTCTCCATATGAAAGACGGAACATTAACACCTCTGTCCTGCACCCCCACGATAAAGCAACTATTGCCTTCTCCAAACCCCCCACAGGCTAGCCGAGTTTGCAAAACAAAACAAAGAGTTTGCCACTCGTTGTGGTGTGCCAAAACACTTCATTATAAACTTCAATATTTCATTCAAAACAATCTCAAAACGCTTTGTGACATTTTGAAAAGCCGTGGATGCATTACTGCCACTGGAACCATGAACGCAAATACTGGTTCTGATTTTATTGTTTGTCGTTTAAACGTCATATATATATATATATATATATATATATATATATATATATATATATATATATATATATATATATAGGCCTATATATTAACAGAACTGCTTTTGAAATTACGATTGGAATTATTATAGGCTACAGAAGTAAAGTCATTGTATAATATTTGTTCCTTAGTGTAAAATGGAAATGCATGGTGATTTTATTTTGTAAATAGGCTATAAGCAAAAAACTATGTTTTAGAACTAGACAAATCTCTCTGCATCAACAATAGACTATAAAATGCATTAATAGGCTAATATAAAAATATCAATAGTCTAAGTTAGTTCGGGATTCGATCCCGTGTCATCTAAATGATCATAACGTAAGTTCAACCACTCGGCCACGATTCACTCGTTGCGACATGGCCTAATGTTCCAGTGTGTGTTCGCTCACACGAGCGAGAAGCGCTCTTCATTCAAATGAACGCGCCGCCGCGTTTGTCGAACACTAATTCAACATGCCAGAATAAAACCTGGCTTTGGAACAATGCATAGCGCCACTCGTCGTGGTCTGTGCCAAAAAATTATAATAATTTAGTTTCATTTATTTCAGTGTTAGTGTTTGAGTTAAAAAAAATCCTCTACAAATTATATTAACACAAAGTCGGCTGTAAGAGTCCTTTATAGGCTAAGTAAAAAGCAAAGGGCTTACAGTCTTAACATTTAGGCTACTTTGCTTAAATTCGATACATTTATTTTCAGTAGGGCCTAATAAATTTGTAGGGATGTAATTTCAGTATGCTTTACCAACGCTATGTATTCAATTAAAGTTCCAAGAGGTCTGTTATATATTTCCTTCCCAGCTGACACTAATATGCAAGTGCACAGCAAAAATCACAACTTGTGCTTGCTGCGAACGCAACTTATTTAAGGTGTCTCAACTGTACACAGTCTACCCTACAGTGTGAATTCGTTACAAGGTTTCATTTAATTATTTTTTTTCCATCTATGTTGAATATGAAAAGTGAACAGCACGAGTAGCCTAAGATAGGATGCATTAGGCTATATCGAGAGATGGATATGGAGTGGGTCAGACATGATTTTGACCACTTCATTAAAGTCCGCGTGAACCGGAAGTTGCAAACGACTTTTCTCCAGTGCTGTGACGTATTTCCCAGTGAAAAGGAATATTGAACAGAGGGCAGGGTTTTACTCTAGCGCTCCTCCTCTCCATCTCTCGCTCATAGCAGACTAACGGTTTGAGGGGAGTGGTTAAGCGTTTCCCAAACCAAGCCGTCAAACATACGTCATCAGGGAAGGTCCTCCAATGCAGAGGGGAGGGGCATTTTCAGATTTTGATTAAAGATTACAAAGCCAAAAAAATTTTTTGTGTGGATTGACTTGCATGGATGAATTGTTCACCACAAAACTAACAATTTAGGCAAACAAAGTAAATATGGTCAATTTTGAATTCATGTGGACTTTAAGTTTTGTTCAGTAGAAAACCTTTCTTTAAAGTGAATTTCGTTTTCTATAAATTGTATCTTAATTTTAACCAATTTTTCATCAACCAATTGCCTGTAAGTTGCCTATAACTCTTATAAGTAAGAGAAGCAAATATAACAGACACTAATCATGGAGGCGCCCGCGCGGTCACTTGCGTTGCACGTCAGCTGGAGCGCATCTCATCCTAACTTAACGAAACTCAGCGTATGCCTCACACAGACATGATAAATACATCAAATACACAAAGCTTGAAATGCCTTCAAACGAAATAATTCAAAACGAAAAGAAAAGGCTACTCTCTGATAATCAGATTATGTCTTTATGTGCATTTATCTCTAGGTGCGTTCACTACAAATATGGCGATCGTCAAGAAAACACTAGTTTATTGATAAAAATCAATGCACGCATCACCGGATTTAAATACACATCTTGCTTGTTGCACGCACACATATTATGTCGACAAAACGATATTATGATATAACGAAATATTATGTTGAAATAACATTATTATTAATAATACATCTTTTAGAATATTTGATTAAATGCTGATTGTTGCGCTTGTTCAATTTAATAAAATTAAAACTTTAATTGTGATAATTCAAATAGGCCTAATTGAAAATTAAATATTTAGTGGCCAAGTTTTGCTAATTTATTATATAGGCTATTATATGCCTATTGCCTATATTAAGTAGGTCATATTAAGACAAGGCATATATTAAGTTATTTTAGCTGTTATGAGAAAAAAAAAATCTAACGAAATCTAAATTCATAAATCAAATAAATCAAAAAAAAAAATTCTAACGCCAATTCAACATGCCAGAATAAAACCTGATTTTTGAACAATGCGTAACGCCACTCGGCCTGGTGTGCCAAAACACTACATTTTAAACTTCAATGTTTAATTCAAAACAATCTCAAAACGCGTTGTGACATTTTTTTAAAGCAGTAGCCAAGCCAATATAGATTAAGGGCATTGAAACCAGGATCTTAACTAAAACGCGTTCCGCGTAATCTCTCAAAATTTATGCCACACTACTCCATGTATTTTTTTTTTTTAAGGACTGCTTTTGAAATCACTATAAATTACTATGCAATTGTATCGCTCACGAGAGCTCTTCATTTATCTAATTCCTCAATAGAATAGTAAAAATATTCAGCGTCATTGCTCCTAATATCGTTTCTATTTTTAACTTTTGATTCTATTTTTTCAGTTCTAAAATTGATTCTATCTTTAGTTCTATTCTGTCGTAGTCTTATAGGCCTATTTATATATATGAAAAATATGCCTATTAGGCTTAGGGTTTTATATTTAACCCACTTACATTTTAAAATACGGCAATTGCTGCTGATTTGCACAATGTCCCTTTGCGCCACCTGGCGGTCATTTCGGGAACGACTTTGAAATGCGGCTGGTTTATTTTCGCCGCGGTGATTTCGCCGCGGCGGCTGGCGCGGCGGTAATAGGCATTCTGGTTGGGCACCATCTGTATACTTAGCGTACGAACGTGTCGGGAATCATGCCATAACGTTAAGAGAGAGGTTAAGGAATAGGTTAAGAACTACTTAGCGATAAGAACGTTTTGGGGAACCGGGCCCAGATATTTAAAACAAAGTAGTTGGAGATTAGTTTAGTAGTTTAGTTTAGTTTAGTCTAATTTAGTTGTACAAATGCAGTATGTACAAATCCATGCTCTAAAATGAAACATGAGTCTTTTCCAAGAACTGATATTAGACCAGACTGAATTTCAATTTCCCTCAAGTGCAGCCTTTCCTCTCTCTTCCCTGTTTTCCTTACAGTTGTGTTGTTAACGTTCCTGGAATTGCGCAGTCCATTTGCCAAGAGAGTGAACATGGCTTAATGAAAGACTCCCATGAACACACAGTGCTGTCTTTGATCTGCAGAAATCAGGCTAAATGCCACGTGCGCCTCTCTGATTAGGCCATAATGAAATGAATTAGCCAGAGACTGCATGAGCTCCTCTCTACGGGTGAGCTCGCGGAGCAGACTCAACAATAGAGAGGACAGGACGAGCAGTTACCACAACAGGACTATGAGTGTAGCTGAGCTGTAGAATTTATGCAGTAGCACCCGTGCACACACACATCACTCTCTGTGATTCATACACGAGATGAGAATAAAATACGCGCCTTCATGGACATTCACACATTTGCAGACGCAAAAAACACCCATGTGAAAAAACACCGAAAGTCATCTCAGCCACTTACTCACCGTGCATTCACACATGCAATCACCACGCATTAAGTGTCAACGATAATTGCGTTGCATTGCAAATGAAATGTGCATTATAGAGTAGTGCAGATCAGCCCTTGTGTACATTAATTGCACACTGAAAATGACACAGGAATGCAGAGGTGTCAACAACACACTAATGCTGAAAGACATTACTGAATGAATACACTGATGAGCCAAAACATTATGATCAGTCACAGCGAATATCGTTGATCATTTCCCATGATCCACATATTAAGATCTGGGTAGATTAGATGGTAAGCAAACATTCAGTTCTCAAAGTCAACGTGTTGGGTGCAGGAGAAATGGGCAGGAGGAAAGATCTGAGCGAAATTGTTATGGCAAGCGACTGGGTCAGAGTACCTCTGAAATGGCAAGGCTTGTGGGCTGCTTCTGGTCAGCAGTGATGAGAATTTACCAACAGTGTTCTGAGGAGGGACAAACCGCTGACAGGGTGTTGGGCGCCCAAGGCTCACTGATGCATGAGGGCAACGAAGGCTATCCCAACTGGTCCGAGCCAACAGAAGGTAAACTGTGGCACAAATCACACAACATTTTAATGATGGCTATGGGAATGTGTCACAACAGACAGTGCGCCTCTGCTGCGTATAGGAAAAAGCCTACAATGGGAACACAAGCATCAGAACTGGACCTTGGAGTAGTGGAAGAAGGTAGCTTGGTCTGATGAGTTCTGTTTTCTTTCACATCACATGGATGGCCATGTATGTGTGCTCTATTTACCTGGGGAAGTGATGTCACCAGGATGCACTGTGAGACGACGACAAGCCAGTGAAGGAGTGTGTGCAATGTCCAGCCATTCACGTGGACATAAATTTGACACGTGCCACCTACCTAAACATTGTTGCAGACCAGATGTACCCCTTCATGACAATGGTGTAGCCTTGTGAAGTGGCCTCTTTTAGCAGGATTATGCTTCCTGCCACACTGCACACATTTAGAAATGGTTTGACGAACATGATGAAGAGTTGAAAGTGTTGCCCTGGCCTCCAAATTCCACACATCTCAATCCAATTGGGCGTCTGTGAGATGTGCTGGACCAACAAGTTCAATCCACGGCAGCTCCACCTCGCAACCTACATGACTTGAAGGATCTACTGTAACGTCTTGGTGCAAGATACCACAGGACATCTTTATGGGTCTTGTAGAGTCCATGCCTCATGGGTCGGCACTCTTTTGGCAGGACGCAGAGGACAAACAGCAAATTAGGCAGGTGGCCGTAATGTTATTATTACGGCCACCGTAATTATGTTTTATGTTTAATTATGTCACTGTAATCACTGTTATTATTATATGTTTTTGCTCATCGGTGCGTATTTAATATTGTAACTAAAGACGCTGTAGCTGCACTGCAAGGAATGGTGATGGCATCCACTAAAGCCCCATTCAGATTCAACTAGTTAGCTATGAGAAGGTTAGTTAAAGACACAGTTGTGTCTATAATTGTATCCCATCTGAATTAAGCATAAACAAATTACATTAGTTTGGTGGTCCTCTTTAAAAAAAATAAATAAAAAAAATCCTATTATTTTCACCTTTTGCTGACATTTTTCTGTGTAAAATAACAGTTGGTTGTTCCAGTTCTGCTGGCATCCCATCTGATGTATGATTAAGCAATAGGAATATCACATGCATAGTGATGATGTTCCGAATATCGCTGTATTGAATTTTACTCCACCACTGACAAACTAAACAAAAGCTGATAAACCATTACATGTCTCCAAGCAATTAGTTCATGAAGTAGTTTTGAGTTAATCCGTTGAATGAACGAATCATAACTCATTCATAAAGACAGTCTCTTGTCGCCATCTACTGGCATAAAGATGCGGCATTAAGATGTAACATTAAGAAGTCTCTGAAAAATCCTCTAATCTTTCAATACCTTCCTAATCAGTAAAATCACAATGTTAATAATTGTAACTCAAATGTAATTTAGAAAACTAATACTGTCAGAACAATGCTCCAAATGCAAGGAAGAGACAGTAGCTTTTGAAATGAGATGTGAATATGCAAATTCATGGCTTCTGAAGAGGCATGTTCATGCCTATTTCAATGAATGCACTTTCCTCTCTGCTCTGTTAAAATAAAGGCAAATGTAACATCTATGAATTGAAGGCAGTTATTAATTCAACAATATGAGTTTTCATTTATGACTTGGATGCTGTTGAACTCAGCTCATTAGTCAGAAGATTTGAGATTTAGATATCTCTTTTCAAATCTAAAGCTTAAATTGAAAAATGCACTATCCTTCGTTATCCTTATGCTTTGGATTTGATTTTAACATCACTGTAGCACTCATGACATTGTGTGTTAGTATGGTAACAAAGTCTTCACATTAAAGAACTGTCAGATGACTGGCACTCAGCATAATTGCTAAGTGGAGCTCCCCAAATAGCAAGCTATTTCACAGCTATTTAAAGCTTAGCACAGCCGTGGGACAGATGTTGGTGTTTATGAACACGGTGAGCACATTATGCGTCGTGACTATTTGAAAATTCCAATTCTTAGAATTTAATAATCAACCGAAGAATATCAGGATTAATATTAGCATATTAGTAGGTTATTAGCATATTCATAGTTTGTTATGTCATAGCTGTGTCTGTCCTTATATTACAGTAGCTCAGATGTTGGATAAATCTGAATTTACTTTTTGCATTGTCTGTTTAAACATATACCTGGTCTATGCTGGTCTTTTCTACATAAACCTGGTCTATGCTGGTCTTTTCAACAGGACTGAGACGTTCACATGCACAAATTCACTATGCTTTTAGCCCTGCACTGAAGTGGCTCTTCTAAGTCATTTGCTTGGCTGGGCTGTGAGAGAAACCCTGAATGTGAGCTGCATATCAACCAGTAAGTGTTACTCAAACACACCCACATGTACACACTCCCTTATAAATCCACATACATCAAACGCCATTCACACAAACAACATACATCACACGCTCACAAGTGCATCTGTACAATGACTGTGTGTGTATGAGTCTGGATGTATCTGTGACACCTGCCCTTTTGATGAGGTCACAGAGGGAGAATTCAAAGCTGATCCAGAAGAACATGAGCCAATCCCTGATGCCATACGGACTGTCGTGACCAAGCGACAAGCCGCATACCTGCTTTTGAACTTCACTCGACTCCGGCTCTGTTTTACTTTAAATTTCCCCTGCCTCACAAACACCAGTGCCTTTCTATACCTCCCACCGTAGGAGTCCCTTTGTTCGTCCATGACTATGTTGGGTTCTGCTTTATAGGGCATCATGAATTCTGCACCTTTCTCTGTAATATCAGTCACATGTGATGAAGTGTGAAAGGTCAGCTTTAGTTTTCTGGTTTCGGCTTCTGGTTCGATGAATCATCCATTACTGACTCTAGTGCTCAGAATATACTTTTCAGATAAATAATTGAATTTTCCCAGTAGATACATACTGTACAATCTTTGGTCACAGCCAACATATTTATGATCTTATGCATTATAAAAAAAAATAAAAAAAACTGTAGTATTGTTTAGAATTTTTTTTTTTACGCCATAATATTATGTCACAGATCTAACAATATAATCAAAAATAAATAAATACATGATTCTTTGTTTAGCCAGTCAGATACACTTTCTGCCGGTCAATCATTTTGAACTTTCACAGGGCAGCCCATATATGGAAAGCAGAAAACTGTTGAAGCAGATCATTCAAGTCATTCTATTCAGCATCATAGTTGTCAGTTGTTAGTTTGTCATGCAAAAACCCTATGTTCGGAGACTGCAACAGATATCGGCCACGTGATATGATATCGCACTGCAGGGTTTCTGTTTTAATGAATAATAAATCACAAAGAACAAATAAAAATGTAAAAGATACACTGTAACTTTTGGCCCTCTAGTGGTTAAAACATTTGCAAGCATTTTGCTGAAGAACATTGTTTTGGTGGTGCTTCGGCTCTGTATGATTGTTATTTTTTATAACATAATAGAGAGAGAGAGAGATCATCCTACTGCTCATGAAACATTCACTACTAGGCTTAAGATATATAACCAGTTTAGATGGAAAGGATCTCAAGCTGACTAACTGAAGACGTTACTGTATATATACCCATTAATAGACACAATACGTCCTTGAAAATGATTCCAGCACAGCACTATACAACAACACATAATGAAATGACCCTTCATAGTAGATAATGCTTTACAATGAACTCTGAGAGCTACATATGGTAATTTATCTGTTCAATAAAATACCTTATCGGCTGTTGAGTACAAAACATGTTCCATCTATGTCGCTTTTACAACATTTAAAATCCCTCAGTTCTCGCCATCTCCAAAGAGCCAAGCCAATGTTGATTCTGATTGTATTACTAGCTCTTGTCGCATTTCTCTGTTTGCCAGCAGACTCTACTCTTGAGTTTTATTAAAAATGGGTGATTCCCTGGAGGTTTGAGATTTATCATGTTCCGTGTCAACCTTTCTCGCTTGTTGTGCATAATTAGAGGTGAAAATAACTGAAGGAAACAACTATTTGCTTAACAAATAGTTCACAACATACACACGTCAAAGTAGTCGGAGCAAATTTTCTCTATTTACGGATATGACAAGACACGCACAGGCGAGTGACGCAATTTCACGAAAACTATCCCACTAGGTCTAAAATATAAATACTTATAACGGGCTTACCAAAGTGAATCAGGGAAAGACAAAAACACATTTTGGAAGAGGATTGAAGATGAATTGACAATTGAATTGACTAATTGATTATTTAAATTTTCTTAATTTAAAAAAAAAAAGAAGTTACATAGTGTACCTTTAAAACACATCTACTCCACTTTACTGCAACACTGCACATCATTGAAGTTAATCTACTTTATGTATTTTGCCAAGAATGCAATCTGTGACGCTTATATCTTCTGCTGGTTAAATGTCCTTTGACTATGAAAATTCAAATGTCAGAGTTCACTTAACTTGCTAAATTTCTTTGCATGTGCTCACATTTCTTCTTTCTTGAGCACATATGTTTATGAATTGAAGGGAATGAAGCACAAAATGTAATGTTTTTCAATGCAGCCATTGGTGATTGTTCTGTGATTAGCCCATTTAGTATGTGATGCTTAACTTTATTATCCTTATAATAGTTCCAGAAAAGGTGATAATGGTGTTCCTTCATTTGAAGTGTGCTGAGATAGTAAATAGTCCTTTTAGTCTAGCAGAGGAAAGTAATTTCAGCATCATGGTGTGCACAAACAGTATCTTATTTGACATTTCTGTGTTTCACATAGACTGAGGGACTGATGCACTGATATTGATGCCATCTTCCTTGTCACTGTCACCCCATCATCATCATCATCATCGCTGTCACAAATAATCTAGTGCATTTTTTCCACTCTTTTTTCCTCTCCCTCTCTCTCTTTCTCTATCATTAGACTTCCAAAACACAAACTACAATAGAGCTCAGATGGGATTGAGGGCAGAAGGGGACGGGGGTCCGGGTCTTTCATGCTGTCTGACAAAGCAAACTATCACACCTCGTCTGTGGCTGTCTGCTGTGTGTTTGAGTGAGATACGGTTCATTTTCCTGAGATGGAAAGCAAGAGAGAGCCAGGGAAAGGAGAAAACAGGAGCGAGCGAGTGAGTATCCTGCTTCATGCTTCTGTTCATATTACAGATACACCATTACCACTTTTTTCAGAATGAGTCCGATACCGATACTTTAATTTTTTGGTTCTTGCCGATACCGAGTACCAATACCTGTATATCCATTGCATTTGTAATTTTTTTTAAATATTGGTTAGAGAAACCAAAATCATATGAATTAAATTAGTTGGCTTAATGTTAAGCAAATAGTTGTTTCCTTTTCACGTCTAATTATGCCTGTTCAAATCTATTGTAAGAACTTCTGTTACTTTCACTGTTCATTCTATTGCTCTATCATGTTTTATCTTTCATATAATAGCATAGTGAATATTTAGAGCTCCTCCAGCAGGGGAGAATTTAGGGTGAACTAACCCTTTAATGTTCTGTTAATTAGGTGCATTTACTTCATAGACATCCTCTCTCGATTATGCTCTATTTTTGCTCTGTCAATGTTTCTTTGTCTGGACACAAACACTGTACACTGTACACTGTACACACAGTACACAAGGGCAGTATGGGGCCCGAGTCCGAAACCGGTGCATCCCTTGTTTAAATGAAAGCACAAAAGCTTTGGTCAGGGGGAACACTTTCTGTCTAACACATCATTCGCTCATGTGTTTAGACCACATGCTTTCTACATTTAAAACAATGGCGGACCTGCACAGGGCTCCTCTCTCTCTTCTTTATGTTGTTTCCTGTTCGGAGAATCAGTGTAATTCACTTCCCTTTTTACTGCCATTTTAGTGCATCAAAAAACAGCTCTGAAGCTAAAAGGCATTTTGCCTGCATGCATCTGGAATTGAGAGATCAATGTGAACAGCAGCCATTAGAGACACTGTTTCACTGTAAACACGTATTTATACAACTGGTTGCTGGGGCACTAATCGAATGGAGATCGGTTAAGGTATCAGGAATAAAAAATGTTATATATTTATATCTTGACTTGTATATTTTCTGCATTTACTCCTCAAAGCACATACAAAAAAAAAAAAAACAAAGAAAAGGATGTAACAATTGAGTTTTGCCGTAGATATCTTTGGTTATTGCTGAGAGAGGAGAGAGCGAGAGGTAATAAGAAATACATTTTAAATAGTTAGAATTTTAAAGGGCTCCTATTATGCATTTCCACTTTTTCAACTTCAGTTAGTGTATAATGTTGCTGTTTGAGCATAAAAAAGATCTGCAAGGTTACAAAGCTCAAAGTCCACTCCAAAGGGAGATATTATATTTAACAGAATCCCGTTTCCAAGAACTACAATGAACAGCTAGTTTGGACTACAACGCGATGTTTTCAGGCTTTATGAAGTCATAATGTTCCTCATTTAAATAATCTCCACTCACCGAATACGCAAAACAAAAAAGGGTGGCTGAAAAAAGGTGGCTCAGCCTGGCTGAGCTGCGTTAGAGAAGACAAGTCAAGTCAAGTCAAGTATATTTGTATAGCGCTTTTCACAATACAGATTGTATCAAAGCAGCTTCACAGTATTAAATTAAAATAATACAACAAGGTTTGTTTCTAGTGGAATGTATTGATTGATAAAATTAAATTAAATATCCCCAAAATATCCCCAACTGAGCAAGCCAAAGGCAACAGTGGCAAGGAACCGAAAAACTCCATCAAGTGACCTAATGGTGACCTGAAACTCCAGCAGGTGACCTAATGGAGAAAAAAAAAAAACCTTGAAGACAGTGTTGTCGATATGTCAAAGAGACACTGTTTTTTCCACAACGTTTCCAAAACTCATTTGTTTGAGCTTCCTAATGCTGACGATCTTAGAGTGGTGAAAATGTATTTCAAACACTGTCACTGAACATTGTAACCCCAACGTGTATCTGTGCGCTGCACATTTTATGGAGAACAGCTTGTTTTATTAACAAAAAGATAGACAAGAGTAACTAACAACTACCAAATGAATGCCATGAGTGGTTAACGTCTCCTCCCTGAGGAGGGAAAGGAGACGTTACGTCAGTGACTGACGAATGGGGTTTCGCTTAAAAAAGCCTATCAACTTTGAGTATTACAAAACAAGCCAATGGCAAGGAAATGCCATGGGCCTGCGGAATGGTCTGCCATGGGTCTTGCATAGCGTAACTTCGCCCTACCTCGTGGGTATATAAGGAAGTACACTGGCAACATGCAGTTATGTTACCTGCTGAGGAGCCGAGACTGAACTCAGGCGGTTCCAGCGGTACAGCGGAAGTGGCAGGGAGATGTAACGTCTCTGTTCCCTCCTCAGGGAACGAGAGTTACATACAGTACGTAACCGAGACGTTCTCTTTCGTTCAGTCACTCCGAGTTACGTCAGTGACAGACGAATGGGGTTCCCAGTCTAATCACGCCACCTCGGCTGTCTTCCAGTGCCCTGCGTAAGTCTGAGCTCCCTGTCGTGAGACTAGCACGGATGAAGGACTCCTACTTAACACAGGAATACCAAGATACACTGGGAAGCATATCTCAGTGAAAATATGCAACACAATGCCTGCCCGAAGGGAGGACTTACAGAATACACATATGACCCGCGACCGGGCTGCATATGGAGAACACTGGGGTATACAGCCCGCAGGGTGGAATCTTTCAACCCCAGGGGTGGCAAGGTGGCTTGCCAAGGGAAAGACACATGCTCAAAGAGGCTTACAGTGGAAATACACATGTGGGGGTCGCCCAAGGGGGGAACCATGCACATGGAGGCACCTAGCCAACACGAAAGCTGCCACAAGCATAACTCTGGCTTTGACGTAACAGTGCTGGAGGAGCTCAGGGCTTCCCAGAGAATATTGCATGTATCCAGTCCGAGGAGTGGAATGGCGAGCAAGCGAAGACACCTGAGCAGATCCTAGTTACAAGCTACTTGAAGCGAGTACACGAGAGGACACTGGCTCTACTCTGAGATTGTAGAATCTCACGAATGTGTTAGGTGTCGCCCAGCCTGCAGCTCTGCAGATGTCTGTTAGCGAGGCACCATGCGCTAAAGCCCAAGAGGAGGCCACACTCTGAGTGGAGTGCGCCCGAACCTCAAGGGGACATGGTCGACCTTGCTGCTGGTAACCCAAAGTCCTTACCTTACACCCAAAGGCGGCAGCACAGCCGAATCTTCATCCTTGGAAGACTCCAGCCCACCTTGCGATGTGGCGATCGATATTGTTTCATCGTCTGGAGCCCCGAATGAGACACGAGGAACTCGCGATCGCACTCGGAAGACTCATGGGTTGCGGTGCACAAGAGGGGGGTGTGGCCCGAGGAAGCATCGTCGGCACGTTGTTCCACACCGCAACCCTCAGGTCACCTTGGCCACCAGCCAAAGTATCGCCTCTCGTGGAGGGGACTCTACCTCTAGTGAGGTCACGGAGTCTTGACCGCAGCACCGCGATGGTAAAACCATCAGATGGTAAAACGGAACGACCACACCCAGAAGTGCACGGGCAAGACATCTTTAAAAAGACATGCCACGTGCAAGCTGTTTTGTGAGAGGAAGCTCAGCAGCTGTGCTGATGCGCCCAGGAACAAACACACACGCTGTTGCAGACCACTGCACAGATCAGCAAGCAGGAATGTGAAACTCGCTGGATAACGCCGTCACACCAACACAGACTGGAGAGCTGCTCGTCTCGAAGAATCTCAAAGAAGACACTCAGAAACAGGCTTACAGGAGTGAAAAGGACCTCTTGGCTCCGAAGCAGAAACATAACTGCATGTTGAAAGCATACTTCCTTATATTCCCACGAGGTGGGGCGGAGTTACGCTATGCAAATTCCGCAGACCCATGGCATTTCCTTGCCATTGGCTCGTTTTGTAATACTCGAAGCGAAATCCCATTCGTCAGTCACTGACGTAACTCGGAGTGACTGAACGAAAGCGAAAGTGCATTATATTGATAAATGCAACTGATTGAGTTGAATTTTACTATGCAGTTACAATCATATTGAAAGAAAAATTGTCGTTTCTCTGCATTAATAAGGTAAAAAACCATAATCTGAATTAAACAGATTTAGATGATTTGTTCTTAACTGACATCCGTTATGTGAGATCTAATGCAAATTAGAAAATTCTAAACTCCTTGAGCACAAGGTTTTTGTCTGGAACATGCAAGAAGCCTTAAAGGTGAACGTTCTGAAGTTTGTGCAGAATATCCGGATAATCTGGAACACGCAAACAGAGGATTCCAGAAGAGAAGGTTCTTGGTGCAGAAAGCCCCAAAATTTCTTTCTTGCAGAACTTCCTTTTGTTTCTCTTTTAGGGCTTCAGAGATATAATTTTACAACAACAAAAACTAAAGTTACAACTTCTTTGTCTCAAAGAGAACTTTTTAATCCTTTCTGAGAAAGAGGTATTTGCAAATTGCAACCTTTCCGATCCAGCATTGTGATTGGCTGGTGTTGACAGTGTTAGCCACAGTATGGCCCCCTCTGGTGTCAGGGTAATGTGCATAGCTTAAAGTTCACAGGATTTTCCTATGCATAATTAATTTTCAAACCAATTCCAGATTAACCTAGGCAACAAGTCCAAACATGTAATGTCTATGTAATGTTGAACGTTCACCCATGCATTCACTTAATAGGTGAATTTGTACACGTTGTTATGTCACAAACCAGCACTGATTAAGTGTAGAGGATCTGCTCCATTTTGTGCCCATTTCGTGTAATAGAATTTGCTGTTAAGTCTGTGAAGATCTGTCCTTCGCTTGTGACTTCACCCATGAGCAAAAGGAATTTATGATCATTCACACTTGTGGATAAGAATGAGGGAGAACAAAGGAGTTCCTGTGATTGGGGTGGTCACTTTGTGTTGATAACCCTCCCTGTTCTCCACATAAAGTGTTGTTATCTGAAGGCAAATTAAGGCATCTATTTTGTTGTCCACAGAATCCCGATCAAATTAAAGGTAAACTTTTTCCACACATGGGGTGGAAGGGTGTTGCCATCATGTTCACTTTGCTGTATAGCAGAAACAAACTTTGTTGCAGTATTTTCCTGTTATCACTGTAAAGCTACTTTGAAACAATCTGTATTGTAAAAAGCGCTATATAAATAAAGGTGACCTGACTACATTTAATTTAACTTAATAGTTTTAGTTTTATTTTTCAGATAGACATTTATTTTTGTTGAAAGCCACATGTAACTGGCACAGAGTTTTAAACTCTTAGTTTTTTTGCGCTGTGATTGATTGACAGGTGAGAGGGTGGTCCTTTACTGTTATCCTGGAAGCATCAGGACACATTAGCGTTTACATGTTGTCACATTTCCGACTATCTCTGAACGTGGTTTGGATTTGATCAGAAAACACTTTAGCGCTGACCACTTGCTATCAGATCACTCAAAATGGATTTTAAAATCAGGTGTAAATAAATAATGATGTTATCCCCAGCAGGCACCAGTACAGTGGTGTGCAGTGCTCTTCTGAAAGTCCTCACTGTTTTTTTTTGTTAGTTTTTTTTTTTGTTCCAGTTTCACTTAATCTTTACACATTTTCAGGTTAAATAAATAAACATTACTTACGCTATCAAGAAGACAAGAACAACCAAAACAATTATATATGTATTTTTTTCTTAACAATGAATTTATTGTTCTATTTATTAATACTTTTATGCTTTTATAAAGTCACTAGTACTGCTCTCCTTCTTCACTTTCGTTGATTTTTTTTTGGCTTCACTATTGCCACCTAGTAATGAGGCATACATATCGTGTTACATTGATCAGCAGATGCCATTGGTCATTCTGTTTGTTTTTCTTTAGTTTTTAAAGTATTTTAATTATGAAACTCTCCGGTGAATATTAATTTTATTGAAGGGGTAGCGTTAGGGTAATTTTTAGTACCTGCACCTTTAGCATTGCAAGTGCTGAGACACAAGAAGACAGGATGGTGTGAGTGAAAGAATGAGGAGGACTTTATGCCACAGTGGTGTTTTCCAATATTGTGATTTGCAGACTTGCAGATATGGAATCCATTTTCCGATGTACTGGAGAGCAATTCTTTACCATCGCCTGATTTTTATCAGAAGCAAACGCTGCTTGAGGGTTTTCCTAAGGTTGTGTGGACATTGTGAGAGATGAGACTGCAGGGTCGATATGGCGCCACCATCCTGTCGCCAACATCCCACGTCCCCATGTGTGTGTTATCAGAGATGCATCAATTCTTAGGCGAAACCAAATCTGTGCAGATGGAACTTCACACATGCACGTCCACGTGCACAAACACGTACACACATAACAACAGATCACCTCCTCATAACACTCATCTGACTGTCAGGCTTTGCCTTATTATTCCATTTCGGATCAGTAACGACATGGGTTTCTTGTTTGCAGTCTGGCTTTGGTGATGAGATATTAAATTGCCTGCAGTCTAGAGCTCTCGCATGTCGCTTTATAATCTCTTACAAAACTTTATTTTGAGAAGTTTATTTTCATCATTCCTGAGGTTAGATCCAAGTTAGCTTGTCCCAAACTTCAGCTAAGTTTCTTTAGATTTGGCTGATGAGATTCATGCGTTGATGTAATATTCATTATTGATTGTGTAAGGCAAGTATCACTATTCCTATTGCTCAAATTGCTTGGAACTTATAATGAATGGCACATAGTTTGCTATGTGTGAACAGATCAAGTGAAAAGTTTGTATATTAAGCTAGTTTATAATTTTGTAAATTAATACAAGTTGCAATCAATATAGTGTTTTTTGTACACATCACATTCCGAATTACACCCAAAACTGTACATTTATGTATTTGTGTACACCTTTATCCAAAGTGCCTTACTGTAGGCTACATTGTAGAGTTGGGGTAGCCTACTCGAACTCGAGTCCAATATTTGAATGAATTCGGACTTGTCACGCACTCAGATGAATTTGTATTCGGACTTGACACGGACTCTGACATTTTAGACTCAGATATATTTTCGAGTACAGTTGAGTCCGGGCACTGGAGGACACAATATTATTCAAAAACGAAACGAAACCACTTGTGCCGTTTTAGCGTTGAGCATTGTAGCCAATCACAGACATGTATATTAAGCGCATGAACACAGTGGCATAGGCTATCAGAGGAGATATGCATCACCATGCGGAGAATTCGCTCAAAATGTATGTTCAGAATCAGCACTAGCTTTATCCTTTCGCAAATCCCCTCATAAACAACAAAGTCTAGACGCGATGTAAACATGAGAATGTGATAAGCAACATTTTGGCGTCTAATAATGTTATGATTTTTGTTACATTTACACTTTATTCATAAGTTTACATACACTTTGCAGAATCTCCAAAATATATATATATATATATTTTTTATAAGAATCAAAAGGATCATAAAAACATTGTTTCTATTTAATACTGCCCTTTATTTAATGGTTGTTCATGAGGAAAAATCCTCCAGCTCCTGCACAATATTTGCTTTTTCAGCATTTTCTGCATATTTGACTCCTTACCAGCAGTGACTATGATTGTGAGATCCATCTTTTCACACTGGTGACAACTGAGGGACTCATACACAACTATTACAAACCCTGCAAACATTTAGTGATGCTCAAGAAGGAAGCATCCGTTAAGAGCCAGGGGGTGTAAACTTTTGAACTGGATCATTGGTGTAAATTGTTCTTGCTTTGTAAAAATTCATTAATTAATTTAGTCCTGCTCTTCAGAGGCTAAATAAGATATTAGCATGTAAAACAAAATAAGAAAAATTTAAACATCATCTTGCTCAAAAGTTTACCCCTGGCTCTTAATGCATCGTGTTGCATGCTTGAGCATTACCTTGCAGATTCTGAAAGATGTACAATAGGTAGATTGTCAGTGTCCTCTTTGCTACGCAATATATTCACTGTGTGAGAACATGTGGAGTGAGAGCGGAATGGCTTGTCGGACGTAGCAACAGTAACTAAGAGGGGCGGGTCTTTGTGAAAGGTCAGTTTCAAATAATTCAAATCTTTGTGTCCTCGGCCAGACTTGACTCGGGCTCGGATGTTAAGGACACGGATTCAAGTCCGATTCGGCCCTCTTTGGACTCGGACTTGAACTCGGACTCGATTGTTAAGGACTTGGACTCGACTCGGACTCGACAAAGGTGGACTCGGACCCAACACTAGTACATTGCATTCAATGTATACATTTCATCGGTTCATTTATTCCCTAGGAATCGAAACCATGACCAAAATCTAACTGCGATTTTTCTGATAAAAATGGTATTTGCAATGAATGAATAACTGAATTAATGAATTAATTAAAACTCTAGGTTTGCTTGTAGGGCTGCACTTTTTGGTCAAAAACTATGTATCAATATGACTATAAAACATTATTATTATTATTATTATTATTATTATTATTATTATTATTATTATAGAAATATTACACAATAAGAAATCTTACAATTGCAATACTGACTGTAAAATTTAAAGAAAACAATATAATAATTATTTTATTTTACAGTGCAACTGTAGAATTACAATACTAACATTTATGGCTGTCTTAATTTCTTTCTTTTTTTTCACTTCACTCTGAAACGCAGCGGATTTGTTTATTTATTTAAGCTGCAGTCCGTAACTTTTGCCGCTCTAGCGGTTAATAAACAGAACTGCATGCGTCATGCAGAAGAACATGACGCATGACGAGTCATGCAAGTACTGGGCTACTCCGCAGCCGTGCCGATCCGAACCATTCAAAATAGTCCGGATATAAACACTTATTATAGGTGTACCGTAGTGATTCAGGATAAGAAAAAAACACGGTTTGGAAAATGGATTCATGATGTACTCGCTTATTATATAAATATTGTAAATTTTGAGCACAAAAAAAGTTACGGACTGCAGCTTTAAATAGGGGTCGAAATGCAAATTTGATTTCGATTAATCATGCAGCCAGATTGTCTGCTCAGAATGAAATGCATTTAAAAAATCGAATTCTACAATATGGATATGGATTGGATCAAATGTCATGTGTTTTTTACTGTTCAGGCAAACGACTAAACAATATCTTATTCTGCTTTTTGCTTTGGTTCTTTCCAGCATGTCTTGTTTATGTGCTGTTTTTCAACATGATTGCTCCTAGAAAGGAGCTTTAACCATGTAGATAGAATGTATAAGTATTCTCTCTCTCTCTTTCTCTCTCTCTCTCTCTCTCTCTCTCTCTCTCTAAACATGGGTTATTTTTTATCCTCCTGCAATCAGAATAGAGTAAAATAGTCGGATGTTGTGGAATCATCCATACAGTATGTGTGTCATTGCTTTGCTGTTTTGCTGTTTTCAGTGAACGAGAGGCTGTAATCACATACTGGCTATCCTTAAGATGTGAAGAAAACTTGCCTAATTGTTGCCGCATCACAAACAATGGAGAAAAGCAAACAGAGGGAATGAGAGAAGAGTAGAGATAAGAAATTCGGAGCAGGAATTGCCTTGGTGCCTCACTATGCTTATTAGAATCCTGGGCTCATTACAACTGCCCGCACTTTTGTAGTCTGTGATTTTGAGGAACTACGGTGTCTGCATGCTGATTGAAGTGGGTTGGATTAAAGTCGAAAATAGAAGAAACCTCTCTGATGCTGGTTGTGTAAAACCCAGGGAGATGTGAGGGTCAGTGTCTGTTTAAGGCTCGAGAATCATTAGACTTCCTGTCAGTGTGGCGTGTGATTGATTGACAGGCTAGCTGTCCCGTCACGCGCTGAGTGAAGTGAAGGAAGAGGGGTTAGGTCAAAGAGAGGAGGCCTGCAGGTAATAAGATCAAGGCCAGATAAAGCCCTCACTGCAAGTGTATGTGGAGGTGTGCTGTCAATCATCAACTTCTGTATAGAGTTATAACAGGTTTCATATGCTTATATGAAGTGCAAAGTTAGGTAATCTGGTTGTTTAACCAATTTGAATGCATCCAAATTTTGCTAATGTAGTCATTTAGTCCGGCAGATCTCAACTGGTGGGTCGTGACCAGTGTTATTTTAGTACTTTTTTTTATACTATAATAGTATTTATTAATATTTTGAACTATAGCTTTCATTTTATATGTTCAGCTTTCATTTTAATTTTTTGGTTTACGTTTTAGTAAATTTGTTTTTAGCTTTTGTAATTTTTATTATTATTTCTTTCTATTTAATTTTCTAATGCTAAATTAGCTAATAAAAAAACAGCAACTATACCACCTAAGAGAATTATGACCCTGACAAAATTAAATATAAGTTACGTCTGGTGCTGTGTTTGTCACCACTTGATGTACGATATACAATCTGTGTCATTATGCAAAACAGGCAGAGAAGCTCTGATTTAGCTGATTTTGACTGAAATTAGTAATGCATCTATTATGGTATGCATCCCTGCTTAGACTAACATTACAATTCATATTCCTTTCAAAGCTTATGCTGCTGCTTATTGGCGATGCTGATCTTCAACCAGCTTGCTTGCTTGTCAGTCGAGGTTTTTTTTTAGCATATTATTTTCATTTATCCTATAGGGACACCAGCATATGCATAACACAACATATGCCCATCTATATTTTCAGAGTGCATAATTCAATATACAACTAATTTTGTTGCATTTTTCTACTGCTCTCATATCTCTCAGATACACCTCCATGGCATCTATTTCTGTATTATCTTTGCACTAAGCATTCTGTAAAGTTACTATTTAAATAACAGTCTAATTAGCTCTGTGGTTTCTACTCAGCTCTATGACAGTGTGTGACTTTTGCCATCTGCACCAGATTTCACCAGTTGTACCCGCCGCTTCGGTCCAAAGCTACTTACTTTTGCCTGAAGCAAAAAACAACTGAACAAATGTAAGTGTATCTTACAATCGTTCTCTTTATCCCCTGTGTTCTATTTTCAGTCCCAAAATAAAATGGCTTCCATCAATGAAAGTGAGGAACCTATTCTATTAGTGCCCAGACATGTTAGAACATTAAACTCTCATAATGCTTAACTATATCAGGGATTTATTTTCGTCCGCTTCAAATGACTCCCTAGGTGAGCGCTCAAATAATGTGCACAAGCGACAGAGAACTGAAATAGAGTGAATATAGAAAAGCAATAACACTGCGTTCCTTCAGAAGCGAATTAGATTTGCTGCCTTGCTCTTTCTCATAAGTGTAATGAAGTCTTCCCCTTCCTTTAAGGTGTGTGTGTGTGTGCACCCTGAAGTCTGATAGAGTTATAGATAAATAGGAAATGGCAGGGCAATGTGTTTTGTATGATCAGAGGCTGAGGTTTTAGTCTACCTCCTGTCTCTCTGCTGCAGCTGGAAGCAGACTTTCGGTGGGCCCTGCTCCAAGATATTCAGTGGCGTTGGACCAAAAGAACACAGAGTCAAACAATGCACTTCAGTACAGGAGAATCTACAATATACTCTTTCAAAGTACTGAACATAGTACGTAGAATGCATCATCCAGAAAAAAACTACTTTGGTTGACAAAATTAACTATCCAAAACTGCTATTATGAACATTTCAGAAGGGTCACCCAAATAACTACTTCATTTGAACAAGTGAAGCCTGTTTGGTGTTTTACATTTTACAATACTATATTTAAATTGATATGTTTCTTGTATATTTTGTTTGTTATTTTTATGTTGTAATAATATATATTTAGATAAATAATTGGTTACGTTACAATAAGGTCTCATTTAGTAGCATTAGTTAATGCATTAACTAACATAAACTTACAATGAGCAATATATTTTTACAGCATTAATTAACTTTTGTCAATGTTAGTTAATAAAAATGTTCATGTTAGGTAACAGTGCATTAAGTAAGGGATAATGTATATCCAGCTGGTTGTTATTGCAGAATAAACCCCAATAGAGTGATCGGGACTTGCATCACCCTGAACAACCTGCTGGATGTACATTATCCCACTTATTACACATCTACACGGCACGGACACCACCATCTCCGGCACGGACACCAATGTTTTCGGCACGGACACCACCATTTCCGGCACGGACACCAATGTTTTCGGCACGGACACGAACGACTCTGGCACGGATACCACGGACACCACCGTATCCGGCATGGACACCACACCACCGTCTCCGGCACTGACACCACACCACCGTTTCCGGCACGGAAACCAACGTCTCTGGAACGGACACCAACGACTCCAGCACGGACACCAACATCTCGAATTATGAAAATCGAATTATTGATATAAAAAATGTACATTGTTACTAGTAGCAATTCAATTGTTGATATCAAGAATAGATATTTCGACTAGCGACAATTAAATTCTTGATATTGAAAATAAAGGATTTACTAGTAAGAATTGTATTTCTGATGTGTGAAAAAAATAGATTAATTAATATCAATGATAGACTATAGTAAAAAAATTTAAAAATAAAAAAATGCTGCGTGCACCATCAGATTGCAGCCAGCCTGGTGCTCCTTCTGAAGGAGTCCTTCCGCATCAAATCAAAACGTAATATCACAAACACTTTCACAAACACTCTTCCCGACGTTATGTTCTCAGTCACGGTTCTCCATCTGATTTGAGTGCATCTACGCCGGTTCACTCTTGCAGACAAAGTCCTGCATTAATCCAGTAATGTGGGCTGGTGTGGCTACAGTGCCAGTCCGCCCCTGACAATTGCTGTTCTAGCCAGAGCAAGTGGATGTAGTGGAGTTAAAAGTCAAAGGTGGAGTAGGCTAATGTCAAATTTACATAATTGTGGTTGTGATTTATTTCTGTTGTCTTCAGCCATTTTTATGTTTAAAATTACATTGTGAAAAACAAGGTTGTGTATTTTAACATAGTATCATCATCATATCAGTGTAGATGTAGATGGACCGAAATAAAACCATTAAAATATCAAGTAAATAAGTATTGTGATACTTGGTGCCATAGTGACACTCTTGTCCCAAAAATGATTGCTATACCACAATACTCAATATGTTGTCCCACGGTGAGTCATTTTTCCCTGTTGCACCTACACAAAATTTGAGGGTTCCCCCACCTGCCAAATCAAATTTTAACCACTGTATAAAAGCACAGCTATGATTCCAAAATGAGTCTGTGTTTCTGAACAAATAGTTTGAATGAATGATTCAATGATTTACTCATAAAGTAAAACATTGCTTGTTTCGTTCCAAAATGAATCCTATATCACACAATCACTCTCTCACACACACAAACACACACATACACACACACACTAGATTATTCTCTAAGTGACTTCTCTGTGATGACTGAACAAGCTTTACATGGGAGGGAAATTTTTTACAATGTACGAATACATTATGAGTTCTGAGATGCATTTTTTTGAAGTCTGGTGTAACATTTAGTGCAGCATTCATAATCTTGTTTCGTGCCTGTTGCCATTTCCATCAATAATTCTCTGTTTAGTAGCAGTTTGATAAAGTTCTTTTAGGAGCAACACTGCAGATCTGAAATAGATCTGAGTACACATTTTGCCATTGATAAGTGACATCTCTGCTTCCCCACTCTAGAGAAACACCAGCTGCCACTGGTGAACATCTATGCTTGATTTCATGAAGGCAAGCTTTAAGAGCAGCCTGCTTTTGATAAACTGGATTAAGAACTCAGTTTTGAGCTTGGTTTCAATAATATAACCAGTCTGACAAGAGATCCAAGAGCTTCAAGACAGATGGGAGTAGTTTTAATATAGACTACATTGCCCCAAATTCCAAAATATATTTAGTGTTTGAATTGGGCTGCAAAATTTGCAATGCTAATACATTGTAATCCTTTCTAAATGTTGTCTTTGTGGTGTATGCAGGGGCTTATTGCACCTCAGATTTTGGACAACCAGTAATTACCATTATTACCCAGGAATAAAAGATAAGCCTACAGTTCATTTAACACATTCTACATGTGTTCAATCATTATTTATGAAAAAATCAGTTACATGACAGCACATTTGCAACAATCGTTTTATTCTTTTAATTTTCAGTGCTTTTGCTTGTCCTGTTTTTCGCAGTCATCACACTTGCAGCCTAAATCAAAATGTAATGACAGCATCAGTCAATCAACTAATCAGTGAAGCAATAGATTAACCAATAATTTATTTTCTCTGTAATGGGACAGGCTCAAAGCAGGAGTACAGGGGATCAGTTCTTCATAACAAGGCTTTAATGTTAGTCTTCTAAAGAAACCAGTTTATTAATTGCCTCACGCAGATCACACATACACCCCAATACCCCTTGTCACATGTTCAAACGAGATGGATTCCTCTTTAGGCTGCACTGCTCTCACTTAGGGGGAATCAATGGCCTGTTTTCATTTTAATTAAAAAATTGAAACAAATGTTTGCAACCCAGGCTCATTGGAAATACGTTACTCTGGGTACTTTTTTGCAAACCCTGAAATACGTACCTGAAAGTACATTTCCCTGCACTTTCTGGGTGAAACGTCCACTAGAGGCACTATGTACTTTTTTGCAAACCCTGAAATACGTACCTGAAAGTACATTTCCCTGCACTTTCTGGGTGAAACGTCCACTAGAGGCACTATGTACTTTTTTGCAAACCCTGAAATACGTACCTGAAAGTACATTTCCCTGCACTTTCTGGGTGAAACGTCCACTAGAGGCACTATGTCCAAGTCACGTGACTTTCAAGATTCCGGTCGCGAGAACAAAATAACATGGCGGACATTTCTATCATTTTTGGTGAAAAAAAAATCAATATTTTGAGTTAGATTCTGGATAAAAATAAGTTTTGATTACATTTCTAGCGAGAAATATATATTTTATTTTCATAATATTCATTCAGTGAATGTACATAATCACTCGCTTTAACAAGTTTTGCCAGAACCTTACGATATGTAGTCAAGGCTACGTTTCAGTCAGGTGATTGTTTTATGTAGACTACTCCGTGAAACGTACTACAGCAAGTTAACGTTAGTAAGCATGAGGACACCCAGCTGAGCTTCAATTAACCCTGGTAAAAAAAAAATAGTACGTTGACCCCATAATCATATCTATATTATATACATACATATTCTTTTGAATTTAACATATAGGCTACATATAGAGGGGACTAATCACATTTAGGCTAATTGATAACGTTTTATTATTTTTGTTATCAGTGAATGTAAGCAAATATAAATAGTCTTACATTGAACATTCACAGACTGATCAGGCTACGATCAGCATCGTAAATGCTTTAGATATGTATGGGGTTATATATTTATTTATTTATTTATAGAGTAGTGAGCAACGGCGAATGTGATCCACACTCCATATCAGAAGGTGGCGGTAATGCACACTTAAAAGTTGTTTGACAACTGCAATTTAAAAAAAGAAGACGACCCGCGGCCTGGCTGTGAATTTACAGGCCTATACCTGTAAATAACCATCTGTAAACCTGAAAACCATTCTGTAATAATGGCCACCAATGATTTCTCTGATCCATCTGCAGAATTTGAACTCGACATCGATGAAATAATGTCTGATTTGCAGGAGTTGCAGGAAGTAAATTGTCTCTTGAAATGTCTGTAAGTATTGATACTGTTCGTTTTGTAGCATTTTATTCTGATAACATATATCATTATGGCTAGGAGGATACTGCTCTTAAATCACGACCTAAAAAAAAAAAGAAAGACGTTCCAAGGATCAGATGGAAAAAAAGAGACAAAAGTGGTCATTTGGTGTATACAAAAAGAGAAGCCAAACAAGGAAAAGGAGGTAAGTGATAATATCATGTTTATTTTCTCTTAATGTTTCTGTTTTCAAAAATCGTATAGAGGCTTATCACTTTTACACTGGTACGTTACAGGTAAATCCAGAGCTTCAGTGGTCCATGCATCAACAAGCAACCAAACTTTGATTGATCCTGGTAAGCCGATTGTGTCCATTTAGTAGTTTATAAAAGAGCCAATAAAAAACACAATAATGGGTTTACTGATTTAAAAAAATATATATTCTAGTAAATTCAAGTGCTGCTGACTCTGAGTCTATGAATGAGGATTGTTCAGATACACGCATCAATGCACAGTGTGCTATTGGTAAGTAACAAAAGTCTTCCATCTTGTCAAGATTTTTTTTTAAACCATTATCTGTGTTTTGATAAATTATAATAGATAATGACTTTGTTTTTTATATGACTTTTGGCTTTTAAGATATACAGTTACATCAGCTCCATGATGCACTTATCTCAGAGAAAAGTATGTCTGCATCTCACAACTGGACAGTAAGAAAAATAGTGTCTGAAAACCATTGGATGGAAGCAAGACAAAAGCTCTTGGACTGCTCGCTTGCCTCGGACAGGGTATTTTCCGTATCTTGTGATCACTGCAGAGTGAATGCAGCAGTGATAAGGTGCAAGGACTGTTTGCCAAAACCACATTACTGCGACAACTGTGATGTGTCAACCCACCAATACCTTGTTTTGCATAACAGGGAGTGTTTTTTAGATTTTTTTTTTAAACCTATTCCTCCATCAAATGTCATAAAGAACATCAATGGCCAACACACATTATGTGAGCAAGGTAAGTAAAACATTTTTAAGATGTGTTGTCTAAAAATCTAAGTCATATGTTAGTTATGTTCTTTTTTTTCTTTTCTTTAGCATGTTTGTTACCCATCCAACAACCGCAAAACATTTGCAGTTGTGTGGCTCAAAACATGTCTGTAAGTGCTGGCCGATTAGTACATCTCATCAACATAAATGGTATGTACTCTTTAAAACCAAAGTATTTACTCAATCCAAAATTTTTGATATTCAGGCTTGTCACTAACTTATTTGGACTGTATTGTAGGTCGCTATGACCTCTCTTTGCCTGTTTGGCGCTGCATTACATGCCACAAAACATGGACACCTGAGCTGCAGGACCTTATCCAAAGTGGTTACTGGCCAGGCTCTTCTGCATTTCAAACTATATATCAGATTGACCTATTTACATCTTTTGAGCAGTTCAAAGTCACTGCACCAGGCCTCTCAAGACAAGCCTTTGTGAACATGTTAGAGAATAGGTCACGGACATTTGGACGGGTACTTTAAAAAAATTACAATTAATTTTGTTAATGAACTTTTCCTTATCCCCAATTAATTAAATTTTTTTTTTTTCACTGCTAGATTGATACTATTTGTGGCAAAACATTCCAAAAAGCATTTTTGGAATGGACTTATTGTCGTCATGAGAAAGAGAAGCTCAGTGGAGTCGATCATTTCTTGTGCCCTGCATGTGTCCCAGATGCAGTTGCTGTGTCTGCAGATGGAAACCGTAAACTATACCGGTTTAACAAAGCCAAAGAGTAATAGCATAACTAATATATTAAAGGAATATTTCTATACATGTTTAGTGTATATTGGCCCTCTAATCCAATTTGTTCCACTGTAATTAACATAGAGTAGAGGAGCAGCCTTTCTACGAAGGTATTTTCATTGCCAAGGATGAAGATGTGGCAGCATTTGTTGATTTCATTCAGCAAAACACCAACCCTGTATGTTTCCATCATTTTATTAGTATTTTTGTTGTTTAACTGTATATATGTTATACATCTTTACTGATAATGTTGTTTATTATTATGATTATTACTGTCTTGCAGGTAAAAGGGAGAGGCACATGTGGACAGTCAACATGGTCTGCTGCCAGGGAGACCTCAAAAAAGTCAAGCAATAAATTGGATGAGGAAGGGTTGGAGGTGGCAGTGTGCAGACACAACATTTTGCTTAAAGGACTCAACATGAAGAGGGGGGAAATATTTGCCTATCCAATGTTTTTGCAAAATGAAGTGGCTACAAAAACAAACTGCAGATTCTTCTGCACAGACATTATGTGCCGATATTGGCCCTATTTGCAAAAAGTTGCACAGGCAGTTCCACGTCTGCAGCCGTTAACAGAGATGAAGCCTTTTCTTTCTGTTATGCACGCAAAGGGACACTCTACTAGCTGTGAGGTAACTCTGTTTTAAATGACATAAAAAAAAAAAAAAATCCTGCACATTATCAGTACTTGCACATGTATCAAAATAGCCCATTAACAACGTTTTGGTCCCATGACCTTCATCACAGTAATATACCTACATTCATGATGGTCATGGGATCTAAACTTTAATAACAGTTGTGCAAGTATTGACCGTGTACAGGATTTTTTATTTTTTTTTACCCGCAGTTGTGTAAAGGTAATCGTTGATCGATTGTTTTAAATAACATGAAATTGTTAAAGGTCTTAATTATTATTGTTAAAGGTAACAATTATAATTTGTTATATTTATATATAAATATCTTTTTCTGCATACTCATTTTCACTTTAAACTTGATTTGTCTGTAAAATTGTGCCGGTTTGTTTTATAGGTTCAGTGGAGTGGTAAAAATCAAACGGGAGCAGGCACTACTATTGGTGAAGAAGTGGAGCAAGTTAACAGTTTTTTATCACGTGTTGCTCTTACAACAAAATATATGAGTAAGGCTGGTAAGTGTCATGTACACAGCCTTGTATTTTTGTAGTCCATAGATTTAGACAAAATAATCTAAAATTTCATAATCAAATTTAAAAATGAAAATGATGCCTGATTTAGGGCCTGAGCAGCAATGGTGTGAGGACCCTATTGGAATTGTTCAGTTAATTATTATTATTTAAATTTATATTTGTGCTCATATTAGTTGTTTAGCTTTTCGTAAATCACATAGTTCATTCAAAATAATATTTTTTTCATCATTGATTGACCCTGTTGACTTCCATAGTATTTTTTTTCCTACTATGGAAGTCAATCGGGTCCATCACCTGCGTGGTTACCAACATTCTTCAAAATATATGTTGTGTTCTCTTGTATAAAAAATTGAGGGTGAACAACTTCCATACAAATTGAGGGTGAATCTTGACAGAATTTTAATTTTGAAATGGACAATTCCTTTAATCTTGGAATATCAATGTGCAGTGAATAGACATTTAAAAAAAAAAATATATATATATATATATGTATGTATATATGTTTGTGTGTGTTTGTTTTTTGTTTTTGTTTAGCACGAGTGGACATGATCACCCTTCATGCTAAAGGATGGAATGAGAGAAAGAGGAAGAACCTTCACATTTACTTGTCTAAGCGGTATATCAAGGTACCACGCATTTAAAACAGTTGTTTTAAGCCATACATTTACTATTAATTTATTTTTAAACAGTCATATTCAGTTAAATGTTTAATCTCATCTATGTTTAAGACTGGGCAAAAGATGAAGGAAGCCAAGGAAGATGTCGAGGCGGTTCAGGCAGTCCTGGCTAAGTCCAAAATAGAGCTGCAGCAATGGGTGTGCGATGTTAAGCAATGGGCAACTCAAGGTGCATTCTCAATTTTTTGTTTTTCATATTTTTACAGTTTTTATATTAAGTAAATATCATAGTTTTTAATAATTTATTTGAAGTAAAATCTTAAAATACTTTTCTTGCTTAATGTCCTGATTCAGTAATCTGATATGCTATTTTAAACAGTTCCCGATGGCAGTAGAACCGACGATCCAGTGGGGTTGCAGCATCAGATTGAAGGGTTGTATTTAGGCATTCAGCAGAAAAAGAGAGATTTGTATCGGCTAACAGGTAAATAAAATGCTCTATATATGCTGTAGGGGTGTGTCGAGATCTCTTGCTACAATATCTTGCTTGACTAAAATGTGACAAGACTAAAATGTGACAAGATGAAATTAGCATAGAATGTCACAGTTACATTCCCATTACATGCCTCCACTGATGTTTTGCTGTTAAAAAAATAAATATAACCATTGTAAACTATTGTAAAGTCTGCTCTGCTCATCCAACATGAGTTGCAGTTGCTAATAGTGTAACAGGAATCACATTTCACTGATTGCGTGAAGATTGCGACGGATTTGTTGCATAAAAGAGCCTGCATGTATTGTATTGTAGAACACGTCGTGTTCAGCACCGCTGCTCCGGGTACATAGTACGTGCAATCGTGAATTTGAAAGTGAAAATAAAACAAGAGCTCTTTCTAATGTGTGCAATTTAAGCTGCATACAATAACCTAATATCAAACTTATATCTCTGTACTGTGACTCTGGTCTCTGTTTTTGGTTTGTTTGCACTTCAAAACTGAGAGAGTACTTGGATTATAGTTGAAATTTTTTTTTTTTAAATTGTGTCATCATTTACTGACCCTCAAGTTGTTTCAAACCTGTATGAATTTTTCTTCTGCTGAACACAACGATATTTTGAATAATGTTGGTAACTTGGGTCCCATTGACTTCCCATAGTATTTTTTTTCCTACTATGGAAGTCAATGGGGTCCATGAACTGTCTGGTTACCGGCATTCTTCAAAATATCTTTCTTTGTGTTCAGCAGAAGAAAGAAATTCATACAGGTTTAAAACAACTTGAGGGTGAGTAAATGATGACACAGTTTTTGATTTTGAGGTGAACTATTCCTTTAATAAGACTAAGAAAATTTTATTTTTATTATTAGTTATGCTGTTTTTATTTTTATGTTTTCATGTACAGTAAGGTCTGAAGAGACTTAAATAATATAGGAGAAAAACCAGTCAGTTGAGTTTGGCAAAACCTTTTAAAGTGCTTGTATATAATTGTCTGTAAGCATTTCAAGTCTAAGCATTTCAAAATGAGACTTGAGACTTGAGACTTGAGACTTGTAAGCATTTGATAATTCATACTCCAATGAAGTAGTACTGAAATGACATTCATTAGAAGATTATCAGTAAAACAATTCAAATTTTTCAAGTCATGATTTGGCCTGACCATTGAGGATTTGAATAAAATATTGTGCAAAAATCTTTCCTCGTTCTTGTGAACCCATTGCGTCTCATCTCGTGAGATAGGTGTCTCGTCATACCCCTAATCTGTTGTTTCTTATTTGGATAATCCTAAATTCTTTTAAATGGGCTGTTTTAATCACCTTTTTTTATATAACCCAGATCGCAACAAGCAGCGGCACAAAGTCCGACGGAGGATTGTCGAAGAGAAGAAGAAGTTATCCGATGCAATATCCAAGTACAATTCTCTTCCAACAAGTACCAAAGCTTTGAATTCTGCAGATGACTTGCTTGCTGCAGAAACGCCTATCTGGCCATGGGAAATGGGTATGACCATAAATGATTAGTTTCCTGATAATTTACTCCCTTCAGTGCCATCCAATATGTCAATGTCTCTCTTTCTTCAGTGTAAAATATATATATTTTTTTTTAGGAAAACATTTCAGGATTTTTCTCAACACAATGGACTTCAACTGCAACCAATATGTTGATGTCAAAATCAATGCAGTTTCAAAGGGCTTTGTAGAATATCAGCTATAGGGCTGGTCAATATATCGATATATAAAATATATCGATATATTTTAAAATACGATACAAAATTCGACCATATCGCATATATCTCGATATAGTTCAAATTTGCACTGTGATCATTGCTCCAAGCAAGCTGCTGACTGCTTATGTAGAGTGCATCTCAACAGCCTAGGGTACAGCGCGACACATACTTGCATCGAATGTTAACGCAGAGGAACGGGACACTGCAGTTTAGTGAGTTCACAAAAGTTCATTATTTCCATGTGCTTTAAAGCCTTCCCAGTTAAACGTGTCATTCACTGCTGATGGGCTGTTCTAACATGCGCTTTACTGAGCACGAACACCTGAAGCGCACATGCACTGAAGCCTATTTAACAGCGCCTGGTTACTATTGGACTAAGTTATCTTTCGAGTCTTATTTTGCTAATACTCTCAAATACACACAAGGTTTACATAAAGTTGGTTATGTCTAAGCTGAAAGCAAACCGAGAAAATTTTGAGAAATCTGCTTTTCAAATGCATGTATATTAGAAGTGTTGTGGTCCATATCGCCCAGCCCTAATCTCAGCTGAGGAATAGGGTCTTATCTAGCTAAACGATTGGTCATTTTCTAAAAAATATATATATACATTGATATACTTGAACTACAATTGTTCATCTTGTGCTGGTCTGCGATGTGCCGGAAATTACGTCGGCATGTTGGAAATGTCACAAGAGTTTGTTTTTTTTTAAATGGTAATAATAAACTAAATCAAAGATGTCCGACAACAATTTTGAATTTGGAGGAGAATGAGATGGAATTTTTCGCCCCTTCCCTACCTTTTTGAACCGGATGCCTGGCAGACCATCACAAGATGAACAACTGTGGTTAAAGAGTATATAAATGCTAGATAAAGACCCTATTGTGTAGAGCCCTTTGAAACTGCATTGATTTAGACTTCAATATGTTGGTTGTGGTTGAAGTCTAGCCTGGTTAAAACCAGACCCTTCTCAGTCGTAACTGAGATAGGGTCTGGAAAAGCTTCATTAACAACTCATTTTCAAAGAACACAAACAGACGTTGCTCAAATGCCTCTGGGCGCAATTGAATAGACCAAAAACCAATCGGAGCAATCGTCATTGTGTAAAGCCATATGCTGCGTCCCAATTTGCCTACTTACTCTTTTTGTGAATAAAAGGTATTTACTTTTGAATGTGTAGCAAAAGAGTAGGCAAGCTTTGGGACATACTACTTTGTTATCTTTATTGGACGGATCTTTCATATACATCCTGTCACATAAACTGCCCTGTAAATCATCTTGTCACAGTTAAAATGCTCCATTAAATCTAATTTAATCTCCTACCATTTAGGAGAGAAATGTAATAGCACGTTCCTCTGTCAGTCGTGGGTCTTTCATTGAGACTGTCCTCATGTGTTTGCAATTTTAATATAATAACGCATTTCAAAGTTGTTGCGCTTCACCAACGGATGTCGCTGGGGGTAATTGGATAGACCTAAAACCAATCAGAGCGATCATCATTGTGTAAAGCCACCTCAACTTTTGAGATTATTGCCAAGATTTGGAAAGATTAGAAATGAGCTTAAATGGACTCTTGGCCAGACTAACTTGCAGAGCAAATCTACATTTACCAGAAGTTGGTCTGTGTTTTCCCTGGTTAGTTGAAGTCCATCATGGGGAGAAAAATCCTGAAATGTTTTATTAAAAAAACTTAAGAAATAGAGCAATGAACATTTTGGTTGGCATTGGGGTGAGTAGATTATCAAGAAATGTTTATATTGACGTGATTAAATCTTTTAATTTATGTAAACAATTTATTTAATTGATAAACGTCCAAAAACTTGTATCATACCTTTTATTTTTTGTTACATATCAAGTTCATTTTCATTTTCAGTTGGTGATGCTTCTCTGGCCATGAAAAAAAAGGTATTTGACAAGCTGATGCAAGTACAGAGACTTGAGGAAGAAGAGGCTATACTTGTGGAGGAGATGAAGAGACACTGGGATCACATCTGCAGACGTGTCAAAGATCTAAACGATCAGACTGATGCGTTGTCAGATGGCCTCACTACTAAGAGTAAGTGTTTGTTTTCTCAGAAATCATTGATTATTAAATTATAAATATTTTACCTCTCATTGGAGTTTACTTAAGAATTTTGACAGGCATGTCAAATTTAGTGTATTGATATACATCGCTAAGTTGCTTCTTAAAAGGTAACTCTCGCCAAAATGCAACCTAGGGTCGTCTTGTTAATCTACCTGAGGCAAACTATCGTTTGTCATAAAACATAAGCCATCAATACAGACCCTTTCCAAAAAATTAAAAAAAGTTAATTTATTTCAGGAATTCAACTTAAAATGTGAAACTAATATTATAGACTCATTGCATGCAAAGTGAGATATTCCAAGCCTTTATTTGTTATAATTTTGATGATTATGGCTTACAGCTTGTGAAAACCACAAAATCAGGATTAGATTTATGACCAGTCAACGCAGCCGTCTTCCAGGACATTTAGAACGCTTTATGCTTCCTTCAGCAGAAAAGCTTTATGCAGATGCTGAGTTCATTTTCCAGCAGGACTTGCACCTGCCCACACTGCCAAATTAACCAAAACTTGGTTCAATGAGCATGAGATTACTGTGTAACTACTGTGTGATTTCATGCAATATTATCATTTTCTGACATTTCGATTTTGTTGTTTTCACAAGCTGTAATCATTAATTAACAAGCTTCATCAAAATCACAACAAATAAAGGTTTCATCAAAATTACAACAAAAAAGGCTTGAAATAGGCTATCTCATTTTGCATGCAATGAGTCTATATATTAGTTTCACATTTTATTCCTGAAATAAATGAACTTTTTCCACGATATTCAAATTTTTGGAAAGGGTCTGTAGATTTAGGTTATCTGGATTGAAACAATATTATAATGCAGGATTGTTGCAATGATAACCATGACGTTCAAACATTTCCCTCTAATTCCATAAAGACTCAGTAAAGTACCTTTTTAATCAAACATTATTTTTAATGTTAATTAGTTTAACACCCAAAGAGCTAGACTAACGTTGTTAGACCCTTATCTGAGAGACCTGACAATCATAGAAAAATTTGAAAGTATTGCGTATGTAAATAACGTAACAATGTGGTTGTTGCAGGGTTACTTAACTGTCTGCTTATGGACTTTTTCAACTTGGTGTAAAACTTACCTCTAAACTCACTGCTAACTGCTTATCAGCCTCTCTTTTCCGAGACACTTATTATATACCGTCAATGGAGACACTGCGTACTGCAGACTGTAAAATTTCGCAGGGGTCACTGCTGTGCTGATGATGGGTGAAACCATTGTGAAGGGGAGGGGATTCTAAATCGGCGATTTCTGTTTGATGCGGGTCTCCTTGGTCTTCAACGTAGGCTATGAACATAAAATATACTTAAAGGTGCTATCAGTGATGTCAGGCGTCTTTTAGGCCAAAACATTTTTTTTCACCTACCGCAAACAACATCTCACGATCCGCTAGCTGGCTGTCTCCTGAACACACTGTAGAGAAACGAGGTCTCTGCAGACAGCCTATTCTCCACAAAAGCAGCTCAAACAAACTGAGCAAAAACAGTTCGACCCGTAAGCAGTAAACATAACAGACTGTTCCAGTCAATAACTGACTAGAATGATGTGGGGGTGGGGTTCGGGGAAAGTATGAGGAGAAGGGAGGGGCTAGTTAGCGTCCGTTTTGTTTGATGATAATTTCAAATATCAACAAGAGGTTATACCAACCGGGATCGTATAATGCACCTTTAAGAAATATTATCTGACTTATAAATGGGGTGGCAACATGGGTGGCAAGGCTTTATCCCATGGGTGGCAGCTGCCACCCTGTAGATCCACCCCTGGTTTCATGTTACCTATATTACCTATATTTATAATGCCTATTTTTTTTTATTTTTTTTTAGCCTATCCATCAGGACTGTCAGAGGATGCATATTGTGGCTTGCTCTGTCTTCTTCGAAAGCAGCTGCATGATCTGAAGACTGAAAAACAAAGGGTGAAGGAAGCATATCACCGATTAGTGACTGGATGGGATAGTTTGGATGTCCTTGAAGAAGATGACTGTGGCGACTATGAAAGCATGTCTACAGATTCCTACGAATCAGCTGACGAAGACAGCGTAGATCCACATTTCTGATTTTCCAGAGATTTCCAATGTATTTTTATTTTTTGTATCTGCCTAAAAATGTACAAGATTTTTAGATTGCACTTCTGGAGTAAAGAATGGTTCAAAAAGCACTATTGCATGGATTAAAAAGATGACTGGCAACTATGAAAGCATGTCTACAGATTCCTACGAATCAGCTGACGAAGACAGCGTAGATCCACATTTCTGATTTTCCAGAGATTTCCAATGTATTTAATTTTTTTTATCTGCATAAAAATGTACAACATTGTAGATTGCACTTCTGGAGTAAAGACTGGTTCAAAAAGCACTATTGCATGGATTAAAAAGTTAAAGAAATGTTTGACTCACTCTTTTTGTTTAAAATAGGCCTAAACAGTCCCAGGGCATGCTCTATTATGACATTTTTGTTTGCCTGTTTGTTCATTTATTTTAGCAAAATTTCCTTTAGTAGGATCATCCATATGCATTATTTGCTGATAACAACTACAATAAAGTAATAGCTTAGTTAACAATTACTTGTTTGCATTGGTTATATGATGCATTTTATATTATTCTAAATCATAAAACCCTATCAGTTTAAAAAAAATAACTTAAATAACTTCATTTACTTACCGTATATTGAAAATGTAAATTTTCTGTCATCTCTTAGAATATCTGAAAGGATTTCTATAGCATTTCTTCCAGTAAGGATACATTTACAGGTTAGACCATTAGTGGCTCCTTATAACCATGCTAAGGGTAATGTTAATTTTTATTTTTAGCTGTTCTAAAAAAAAAAAAACCTGTAATCTAATTGTGAAAAATATATTCCCTCAACAGACTATTTTATAAATTATATAAGTTAATCAAAATTAACCACACTAAAACATGATCCATTCTAGTGAATCTGGTCACATAGTTTAAATTGCTTTGTATTGAATGTTTGTGCAGGATGATGTTTTCTCCTCACCCTTAAATGCCCTTTAGCCATATATATACACACTACACTTCAAATCAGGTTTCTTAAACTGCTTAAAAGTATAATTCACCCAAAAATGAAACTTCTATCATCATTTACTCACCCTCAAGTTGTTGAGTTTTTTTTCTGTTAAACATAAGAGAAGATATGTTGAAGATTCTGCGTACCAAGCAGTTGATAGCCCCCTTTGACTTTAATAATATGGGGAGAAAAAAAATCTACTCTGTTTAAGAAAAGAAATAAACAATTTCTTTATGACCTATCACTTTAAGTTGTCAATATAATCCATCCACTCATTCTCCAGACCACTAATCCTCTTTAGAGGCATGAGACTTCAGAGGCTGGTTTGCCTTCCCCAACATCTTGGGCCACATGTAGAGAAATACCCTGGATGATTGGCCAGTCTATAACAGGGGTCACATTCACACCTAATGACAGTTTATGTCTCCAATTGAACTATGATGCATGTTTTTGGACTGTTGTAGGGAAACCAGAGAAGGTTAGGGTTAGGGTTAAGCCTGAGGAAACCCCACATATACTGGCTTAGATGATCAAATAGGGACATTGCCTGTTGAGCGAACTTCCTGTGAACGTAACATTTGGACACCTAATTTGATTACTCTCTTTTTGATTAGTAAAGAGAGTCATTTGATAAGTCAATGCAGATGCTCACGGGAGCGTGTCTATGTTCCCACAGCCCTATGTTCCATCATTTCCAAGGTTGATTTTCTTTAACCCTAACCCTAAACCCAGTATAAACGAGACTGTGGGATCATAGGGCTGTGGGAACATAAGACTGTGGAAACATAGGGCCTAATTTTCTAAATTCTTCGTAACAAGAAAAAAAAAATTCTTAGAAATGTGGGAACATAGGGTTGACCCCATGCTGACAAGTTCATGACTCATACAAAAACACTTAAATAGTGCATATTTTAATTGGGTGTGGTACATGGTACATGCATATGTGCACTACTGTAATAAACACAATTGTGATGGGATGCCTGTGAGGTTGGAGGCTGGAGGTTGGGCTTCCAAAGGTTTCACTGAAACTATCCCTGGGAAAAAGCTGTGTCCATGAAATGTTGAAATTAAAGCCTTGACGTAGGATTAGAGAATAATATATGCCAGTATGAAGATTGGAAATGGCTCCTGCTTTGGAATATTGACCTCTGAACCTTGACCTCAGTGCATGCCCTGCTGAAAAATCCAGCTAGCCATGGCTGGTCTCCCAGCCTGGCCTAGCTTTTTTCCAGCCTGGCCTAGCTGGTTTTAGCCTGACCAGCTAAAACCAGCTAAGACCAGCTAAAAAATGTTCAAAACCCCTCTAAAACCAATCTGCTATAGCTACTTCCAGTTTAAACCAGCTTAGACCAGCCAACTGTCTTAGGCTGGTTTTAGCTGGATTTTTCAGCAGGGTGTTAAGCCTTGTCATTCAAAATACAGAAGGGGCGAAATACATCGGACCAATTGTTATAGAGAGCTCTTTAGCTATGTGACTATACTCTTAAGGATAGAGTCACTAAAATGGGGTGCAGTCAATTATGGTCAAAATTGATTCTCACCTATTTAGCAGTTATATAAAATATTATCACACAAATGCGATTACATCCACTTAAATCCCGCCTAATTGTACTCTTAATTCAGTATTTATTACTTTCAATTTTAAGTAATAAGCTATATTTATTTAAAACTACAATTTCCTATAGCAGCACCTTCCAGCTTGACACAAATTAGCGCCATATTTGTAGTTCTTCCAGTTACCAAAGTATTGCTGTGAATAGGGTTGTAAAAAGATACATCTACGGAATATATCAAACCTATAGTAGCCTAAAACCGAAGTCATACTTACACTGTATTTATAGATCTATGTTGAGAAAAAGTAAAGATGTTAGTTAATATTTTGGAGCAGCTTTATAAAAACATCAGCAGCACCACTCTCGTTGTCTTAGCAAATTAGGGGTTAAATATAGGGTTATAAAACCATCTATGCACATAATATAAAAAGGTTTTACTGCAGCCGGAGTTTTAAAACGTTTGTTTGGCCATGGCTTTACTAAACTGCCCCCTTACTTAGAAATTAGCAGTTAGCATGTTGTTAACAGTGTAGGATTAATGTGATATGAATAATGCTATTTGGGTAAACATGTTTGTAGTTTGCATTTACTTTTGGATGTGAAACTTACTTTAGTAAATTGTAGTAGGCCTAACTGTATTACAACACTTTGTTAATGAAAACTACAGAACCCTGATAAAGTGTAGCCTACTGTTTAGTTTTTACTACGGTAAACTGTAGTGTAGTTCACTCAACAGGCAATGCCATCACAATTGTCTTTATAATTGTCTTAACAATTGTCTTTACAGTAGTGTACGCACCACACAAGTAAAATATGCACCATTTAAGTGTTTTTGCACGAAAGTGTTTGCTAAGTGTTTTTGCACAATTCATGTAGCCTACTTGTGAGCATCTGCATTATAGAGAATAAGTCAATTAGGTGTCCAAATGGTACTTTCATAGCAGGCAATGCCATCACAATGGTGTTTATTAGTGCACATACGTATGAACCACAGTAAAATAGGCTACACTATAGGCCTAAGTGCTTTTGCATGAGTCATGAACTTGTGAGAAATAAAAACTATAGTAAGCATGATACATTTAATTTTTGTTTATTTGATGAATGGAAAGTTTAAAATAATTATTTTATATTATTTAACAGAAAGCTTTTGTAGCATTGTAAATGTCTTTACTGTCACTTTTAATTAATGTAATGTATCCTTGCTGAATAAAATTATAAGTCTACTTTCTTTAATTTATTTTTTTAAATATGTATTCTGTTAGGTTCACACAACCGGCCATTACAATTGTGTTTATTACAGTAGTGAACATATGTATGCATCAAGACAAAGGAAGAAATTTCTCCACAGATTTACAGGATGTCAGTGAAAGTGGATTTTATCGATGATACAATATGGAAAACATAACAGAAAAACATCTATGGTTTAAATTCCATTTGATGATGTTCAACAAACAGTGAATAGATATTGCATACATACACATATAGAATAATATGAAGAAATTGAAGAAGATCAGAGGCAATATTACATACCCTGTCAATGTACTTCATGCAAAAGTTACAGTGATTTATTAAAGCAGTAGGCTAAGGACTTTTTAGTTCACTAACAAACTTTTAACATTATTATTTCGCTACTGGTGATGCCAGTCAAGAGAGACACTTATTAGCTTTGGTTTGAAATGTAAAATTCAATTGCACTATTTTCCAACAGACAAACAGACGATTGATAGAACTGTTGTGCCCACATCTAGCGTCCTCTATCAAGTCACAGGAACCTGTAGAGGAATTGTAAGGAAAAACAGAAAGAAAAAGATGACATCACACATCAGTCAAGGTCCCAAAAAAACATGACAATTCCAAATATCTACAAATAGTCTACAATGCTGCATTTCCAACATCAAAATAACCTTTTAATCATTATCTTTACTCGTCAAAAGAAAATGCAGCTTCATGTAAACGATACCAAGATATCATACAAGTGGCTATAAATATTTGGCTGGAGATATTGTGAAATTGTGACAGACAAGCATTTAATTACAGATTACTACAGCAGATTAACATTGTGGTCAACTTCGTAATAAACACAAAACTTCTTCATGTCAGATCATGTTCATTATTTTCTTACCATCCTCCCACTCTCTCATTTCCAGCTGGTGCTTTCAGGGTTTCCAGGTCCCAAAGTGGATCTGCTTTAGAAGTCTAAAATTACAAGAAACGTATTATTAGTGTACGAACCACCATTTGATTTTTGTTATCTGATTACTTGATAATTCAGGTTATTCTGTTTAATCATGTTCATATTGTTAAAAACAAGTTACATTTGTTTCTTGGATATTAAACAGGTCTCTTTTTTATGTATTTAAATTTATATGTAATTTTATGCCAATATTAAATCAGTTTGATGCTTAGAAGGCATAATTATTGCATTGCCAATGAATAATAGATCAAAAGATACAACTGCTACTGGTCTTCTATCCAAATACAGACTATTGTGGAGGTACTAGCTGCAATGGAAAACACAGTGAAAAGCTAGCCGAGCCAAGCTGGTACTGTGTAGTGGAAAACTGCCATTACATGGCATGCCAACTACTGTTCCACTTCCTTCCCTAGTGTGGAACCAGGACCATTATGATGTTTACCACACAATGTCATCTGAACAAAGGGACACAAACCTGAACATCAAGGGCATAAAGTAAAGCAAATGTCTCCAAATACATCCATTTTAATTAATCTAAACCCTAATAAAAAATTTGATAGTTTCCTACCTGGACCATGCCCCACCCATCCATCAAGTTACAAGTAATCCTGTTTACAAACAAGACACATACAGAAAAACACAGGTGAAAAAAAATAACATCTTTCACAGACATAAATATAAATTAAGTTTTATTAACTAAGTTTGGGAGGAACACGTTCAGATAATTAACACGAGTGGATAGCACTCAGCAAACAAGAGGGTATATATAGACTCAACAGTTTTACCTCGATCCATTAACAGTTTGCAGCATCCCTCCACCACCCCTTCTCCACACTTCTAGTTCTGAACACTTACACGGGGGGGAGTACTCTGGATTCGGGCCTAATCCGAGCTCGGAGCCCTCCCTCCGGACAGCACGCCAAATAGGCATTAAACCTTGCTACCTGAAATTATATGTAAGTGTGAACTAGTGAACATTTATTCATACAAAACTGACATTTAATACAATATTTTAAATTAAGTTATTTCTAAAGATCTGTATGAACTGTATATAGCATAGTTTTTTAGACAATGAATAACAAGCCAAAAACTTTGTAGTTATTTTATTCATTATAATTTTAAAATTAACAAACAAAATGCTTAACTCATTCTTCAAGAAGGGAGGAGGGCTCCCAGGAGTCCTTCCATTTGGTCCCACTGTAAAGATACAACGTTTAAAGTAAAAATTTACATTTGCTGAGTAACTCTGTCAGGCTAGCAAAATGGTATATCATTTTATGAAATATAACTATTAAAAAAAACTGTTAACATTGTTAATGTTTAAACTGTTGTGTATGGTGTCAGTGTGTAATAAACTGTACATTAGTACACCTACCAGGTCTTGCATGGAACCCAACAAATAAGGACCTCCTCTGTTCCCTATAGAATAAACACACACAGAAAAACTATCACAACACAACATCCAGCAACGTTTGTCTTGGCACAAGTCTTGCAATTGTGGTGGTAGCAAGTAAGTCATGTCAGGAGTACTCAAAATATACTTTGTTGGAAAATATTAACATGTAATAACATTAAAACAAGAACATTTATTGCTGTAAGGTGGTGTTTCAAAGTGGTACAGTACAATATCATACATCTGAGTGGTCTAGTAAATTACATGAAAACATTGTGACAGTTTCAATTCATGTTAACTTTACATTACCAACGTATTCATTCTACTATTTTATCTTTACATTAATGTTTTCAAGGTTTCTGCAAGTTTCAACAAGTAAATTACATTTAATTAGTAAATAAATATTTTTAAGATTTTAAGAATTTAAGACCTATTTCATGTCAATACTTGCAAAAAAGTATGAAGGCTATAAGGAAAATCAAAGACGAATAATTACTTGAAAAATTACATTAATGTGCAATTGTAGGTTTCATATTTGTCAGACAGACAGACAACTAATAACTACAAGTAACGTTAAATAAATTCCAACATAAGACCTACCTAAACATATATTGGTTGGTAACCGAAGTATTGATTGGACAGCAGTCTACATTATATGAGCAATACGTACAGCCAAATTATTTTCTGTTATTGTAAAGTATGTATGCATCTTGTTTGTAAAACTCTGGTTAAATTAGTGCTCAGTGCATGAACACTAAATCCAGATTATTGTTCTCCAAACATCCAGTTGTAGAGTCAAGTGCTCAAACAATGAAGACATTTTTTTAACGCAGTATTAAACCGCATGTCCACCAAACCGTTTTTAGCCAGCTGAAAACGCTAGGCGCTCTGCTAAAATCACATATTATATGAAATATCAACAAAAGTGTACTAGTATCTCATTTCACAGATCATTTTATTTCTGTGTTGTTAAAAATTCCAATAAATTTAAATGTGAGCAAGCAGAATGTGACAGTTGGTCTGTGTGGCATTTGTCCAGCCCCTCCTCCACTGTGATTGGACGGCTGGGTAAAAAGTGACAGTGATGAGCGCTGCGTTTTACCCAAAGTTGAACATTCGTCAACTCTCGGCGACTGGTAAAAAACGCAGAAGGCTCGGTATATCAGCGTGTAAAATACGCTCAGCACCTTGTTACACCCATGCATGTTTTAAAACCACGGCACTCCCATTAAAAACAATTGGAAAAATACGGCAGTCGCGTGAAAAAAACGCTTTGGTGGACACATGGCCTTTTTTCATTGTAGAATCAAAAAGGATTAAAATATTAATAATGAGTGAATGAGGGTACATTGATATAAAGCAAGACAGTTTGAAATGGCTTTAGAAAGACAAACCTCTCTCACTCTTCTTTTCAAAACCTTGGAGTACTCAAAGTTGTTTTGCCTCACTCTCATACAGCATTCTGGACACTCATCTGAAAGATAGGCAATATAACATTGAAATAAGTATACCAATATGCCAGTATAGACAATACCAAACTGTGGCAAACTGTTACCAAATACCCTGAATCAATGTGTAATTGATACATCATATCATTTTAAATAGAGAAAATTTACTTAACACTTTTTTTTTTGCTTCATCTTGCTGGCTACCCTCTGTTGGACTGAATCTGTATAAAGAATATACAACATACCACATTTTATTAAACATTATTTCAGTCAGGACCACAATCATCAAACATGATTGACAGTTAGCATACAGTTTTGATTGCCGATTTAGTTTTGCTCTGGACAAGAACTCCATGCGCATCCATGCAGCCTAGCATGAATAAGAGCAGGGAGAGCAGCAATAACAGAACATAACCAACATTAATGTATTGCAGATATCATTAATTATTTGTAATGTACAACATTATTAGAGAATTTAAGTCTCATTCAGAGGGAATCAGAATGCCACATACTGATTGATGAGAGGAGGAGCTGGGGATGGAGGAGAGTAAATAGCTCCTGGGAAACGCAATAGCTGTTAATAAT